>NC_079454.1:7799325-8149325 GCF_903798145.1 Danio aesculapii
TATATCACCCCAATATGACGGTCTATACACCATACATGCACATATGTCTGTCCAAACAGCTTGAAAAGTAGATTTTTTACCATAGGTGCCCTTTAACCAGATGAACAATTTTCAGGTATAAAAGGTCACAATTGACACAATGTTTTATTTTGGTCTCTGTTGAATAGACTCACCCCCCACAACATTTAATCCTTTATTCATGGCATAAGTCTTTACAAATGGCTGAACAAGTTGTCATAATATTTGGTCGTTATGCATTTTTCTATGCATTTCCATTAGACTCTTTGTTCTAAATCTGTCTAGAATTGGTACATTTCTCACAGTTGAATCCTGTCTTTTCTAATAAAGATGTATCTGAAAGGAGATTGTCCTGTGTTCACATTTCTTGTTTTGTTTTATATTTGTGTTACAGTTTTTCTCAGTCACTATTTACATTTGCACAACAGTTCATGCATTTCTCTAAACAATAAGTACAAACTGCAAAACCAAGTTGATAACCTGCAAAAGCGGGTCACTTGCTCAAAATGGATAGCTCATTCCTAAAAGCAAGTATTGATGTCAATGAAAGAGTCAGTGTCATCAAGATGAGAAGTCCTGACACAATTGTTTATGAACATGATAGTCAAATGGCTTGGTCATGTTTTCATTATGACAGTTTACTCTGTTGTACATTTTTTCCAGTGCAAAAAAGTCAGATTTTGGTGACACTTCCTGAAAATGCTCAACACAGCACTATGTACTATTTGCACAGCCATTTGAAAACTACAATTAAGTTAGACATCACTGTATTTAGTGAGGTCTCTGAGTACAAGACACTGAATATGTATGTTTCACATTTTTACTGCATATGCTCTATTCAATTCTAATTTATTCACAGCATTGTGCAGAAGAATAAATACACCCTTATTTACAACAAACATGAACTTCCTTTAGGTAGAGCTGTGCACAACTGTATTCAATATTGCAGAACATATTGGAACTGAACCTACAACATACAAAAGTCTGTAAATGATTCATGAAATTGTTCAATTTAGAAGAAGTTTTCAGGAAAAAAAAGATTAATTATTATTATTATTTTTTAAATCGCTTGACAGAATTTGACAACTAGTTCAACATTTTTGCATCTAATGACTCAAGTAATGAAATGAGGACTAATAGTTTTATGTGGAATGACTATTCACAAGCTTAGTTAATTTTGACTGACATGACATAAGCTAATGATAATGTTATAAAACAGCAGAGAGTTGTATGAAAGCAATTGCTGCATGTCCAAAAGCATTTGCAATTTGTTGGAAGGAATGAGAAACTGCTACTATGATGTGCAATGACTAATTGTTTAGAGAAATGCATTAACTGTTGTGCAAATGTAAATAGTGTTGTGAGAAATGCACCAAAGTGACTGAGAAAAACTGTATGCAGTGTTGTCTTTTCCATTCTGTGTCACAATGACAAGATCTGGCAACGAGAACAGCTGTGAATGTCTGAGGGGTTTCGCGACATCACACCAAGGTAAGAATGAATGACAGCTGCCCTCAGTGAAACTGCTGCTCGATGTTCATTTAGATGCCTAGAATAGGCTGCGACAGTGTATTATAGGCTATTATGGGATTTTATCACATTGTGTGAATAACTGAAATTCACTACCTGACAAAAGTCTTGACGGCGATCCCAGTTGTAAGAGCGATAAATAATAACTTGACTTTTAGATGATCATTTGGAAAAGTGGCATAAGGTCGATTTTTTCAGATGAATCATCTGTTGAACTGCATCCCAATCATCACAAATACTGCAGAAGACCTCTTGGAACCTGCATGGATGCAAAATTGTCACAGAAATCAGTCAAGTTTAGTGAAATAAAAAATCATGGTTTGGGGTTACATTCAGTTTGGGGGTGTGTGAGAGATCTGCAGAGAGGGTGGCAACATCAACAGCCTGAGGTATCAAGATATTTGTGCTGCCCATTACATTATAAACCACAGGAGAGAACAAATTCTTCAGCAGGATAACGCTCCTTCTCATACTTCAGCCTCCACATCAAAGTTCCCAAAAGCAAAGAAGGTCAAGGTGCTCTAGGATTGGCCAGCCCAGTCAACAGACATGAACATTATAAAGCATGTCTGGGGTAAGATGGATGAGGCATTGAAGATGAATCCAAAGACTCTTAATGAACTCTGGGAGTCCTGCAAGAACGCTTTCTTTGCCATTCCAGATGACTTTATTAATAAGTAATTTGAGTCATTGCAGAGATGTATGAATGCAGTCCTCCAAGCTCATGGAAGTCAGACACAATATTAATTCATTTTCCACTGCACCATGACTTTATATTCTATATTGGACATTATTTCTGTTAAGTGACAAGACTTTTGTCTAAGCAAAGTCAGACCTTACTGTCTTAATTAAATGATTAAAAATCAAAGCATGATCATATTTTATTTTCATAACATAAGCATAATCTAGAGGCTTTTGCCTTTCATATAAGCCTCTTCTGAGTGGTTTGAACCTCGGCTGGGTCAGTTGGCATTTCTGTGTGGAGTTTGCACGGCTTCCCTCACAAGTCCAAAGACATGCGGTATAAGTAAATTGGGTAAGTTAGATTGTCCGTGGTGTATGTGTGTGGGTAAGTGTGTTCATTCCGCTGTGAAGTTTCACAAACTAAATTCTAGAGGAGCACGTGATAGGATTGACTACAGCTGATCCCTATCACTAATCACTAACTAGCCAATAGGATCATTCCAAATTTAATATAAATATTCAGCCTAAAACTTTAATTCTCATCTTCGTTTTGGAATGCTTCCCGCTACAAACGCTCCAGCATCACACCATTTAACCTATCGATATGGAAGAATAAACAAACAACAACAATAACAGTTGCCACAGCTCCAGCCAGAGCTCTGCTCTCCCTGAGAATCTAGCCGCAGCAATCGTGCCCGAGTTCCCGCAAAACGTCGGCTCACCAGCTCTTCCACCTTCTACCTCAAACTGCCTCACACAATGCAGGCAACAAACTCCGACTAAACTCTCAAGACGCCGGCGATCCAAGCCATTAACAAAGCCGAACTGTCACTGCTCTCCTAGCGGTGCACCTGCGGTAACGTATATAGCATGCTTTTAAGGGGAAGCCTCGCAAAATAACTACTCCCCAACAGAGACTAAACATTTATAAATCTTTTAAAGAACAGGCCTTGCGTGACTAGAAAGAACTCCCCTTTTAGGCCTCCCTCCCGTCCACACATCCATAACATTCGAAAGTAATTCGACTGCAAGGATCCAGGCAATCTAGTCCGTAAGCATTGGTCCGCGGTGCGTTCCTGCGTAGAGTAACATTATGGAACGCGCTGTTATCATCAAAGCTAGTCAGTGGAATGCAGCAGCATCTTCTACACATAAACATTAGTTATTTGGTTAACAAAATGGCCGCCGATCTTTGACTGACACCCCATTGAGCCAATAGCCAAAAGGAGAAGTGTCACCATCCAATGAGCTCCCAACTCGAGATGGTCCCGCCCTCTCTCTTGACAACTTATGAATG
Source organism: Danio aesculapii (assembly GCF_903798145.1). Lineage (NCBI taxonomy): Eukaryota > Metazoa > Chordata > Actinopteri > Cypriniformes > Danionidae > Danio > Danio aesculapii. The sequence continues at coordinate 7,802,855 of NC_079454.1, forward strand.
AACTCTGCTACAAAAAATCTCGTCAATGAATTGGGTCAGATATGCTTATGATTTAACCACATTGAGATGCCAAACGTAATGTTATTTAATCATGGATTAAAGTAAAGCCCATAACAACATCCCATTCACGCAGTTTCTACTAAATGGTAACTTTTAAAGTTCAGAGTTTAATATTGGCAGTTGATATATTTATTACATGTAAAAAATAATAATAAATAAAAAAAAACTGTTGCATCCGATAGCAATTTAACTTCTGAAAAGATTACTACCCAACCAATGAATATTACCTAGCTATTGAAAAACATTATACACATCGAGCACAGAAGTCCAATCGTAATACGCCAGTGACTCGTGTTCATACACAAGTGTCATATGTGAGTTTATAATGGCAAATAAGTTGGACGTGAAAATGGCAAATAAACAAACTTCCCGCTTGTCTGTGAATAGGAGGACATTTCTGACAAATGGATCTTCAATAAGTACTTCCAGGACCACCAGACAAGCCACACCCCATATCATCAGTTCTCCATCCATTCGCCATCCCGCGGGGGGAGGAATGCCCACCTGTACCATCCTTGCACATTGCGACAACGAAGCTATCAGACCATGCATTAACAAAAGGTGCTTCCATTCACAGTTGCCCATGCCTTATTAAGACACCTCGCATGGCTATCAGCTAAAACAATTTATTACGTCTGCCGTGCATGTACCATGTTGTAAAACATTTCTGATTCTCTCTTGTTTCTCTCATTTCAGAGACCATGACAGTCGGCTGCAGAAGCTGAACCTCATCCAACCTATTACACTCCACATCCATTTAGAAATACAATCACACTCTACACAAAGGATACATTTTCACTCGTTTAGCCAACACCCTCGATGCCATATTCACACTAGCCTTTTTTTTAGATATTCTGTACTAGCATCAAATTTCAATCCCACAATCACCTCACTATATCTGATCTAACTTTGCTTAATAAAGAAATATAGAGTTTCTTCACCCTGCAAAGTAAAATAGATCAACTTATATACTATATTCTATATACAGTTTTCATATCCCCTCCACCGCACACCTATTCCAAACCCTCTTAGCATTCTTACACCACAAGAAAGCAATACCACCCCAGGGAAGCCCAGCTGATCCTCTCCAGCCGACTTCCAGCAACATGCATATCTAGAGATTTCGAATGCTTGCACCAGAAGCAGATCAACATCCGCATCCAGTGCCTCCTTATTCAGAGATGATATTCCCATAAACCACCCCATGCATCACCTGCAGCAAACATCTACTTCCCTTATTTTAAGCGCAGTAGCTCCCAGAACATTACAAACATATCTCACTGCATGGAATACAATTAAACATTTTCATTCCCCCTACAACACATAATTTCCAAATTGTTTCCTTGCTCACAATCACTTCATTCATCACATATCTACATCCATAAAAAAACATACAAGCCAGCTCCATCAAAAGCTATTTAAGTGGCATTCAATTCTTTCACAAGTTAATACATGGCTCTACATCATGCGTTGAGAAAAATCTTCTCTCCGTTAAACAGAAATTGGGGGAAAAATAAACAGGGGGCTAATAATTCATGGGGGCTAATTATTCTGACTTCAACTGTATATAAACAGGAATAATAATACACATAAACACTATAATAGTAAAATTATCCCTACTGGTGTGACGAAACATGCCAACTAGCAATTGGTAAAACAAACGCTATGATCCTCATGATATTATTTGTCAAATCCCTACTGAAAAAACCAGCTTAAACCAGCCTAGGCTGGTTGGCTGGTTTTAGCTGGTTGACCAGCCTGGTTTTAGAGGGTTTTTGGCCACTTTCAGGCTGGTATCCAGCCATTTCCAGCCTGGTCTTAGCTGGTCAGGCTGGAAAATGACCAGCTAAAACCAGCTTGACCAACTTGCCAGGCTGGAAGCCCAGCCAAAACCAGCTATGTCCAGCTTAAACCAGGCTGGTCAAGCTGGTTTTAGCTGGATTTAGCTGGTCATTTTCCAGCCTGACCAGCTAAGACCAGGCTGGAAACCAGCCTGAAAGTGGCCAAAACCCCTCTAAAACCAGGCTGGTCAACCAGCTAAAACCAGCCAACCAGCCTAGGCTGGTTTAAGCTGGATTTTTCAGCAGGGATGCTATCAAGACAGCAGTATACTTACCCTTGTACAACAGATCTTTAGACCAACTGAAATTAAAACACTGGCCAGGATGCTATGCTAATTCATTAGGTTTAGCTAAGTGTTTACATTCCCCAAAGTATTCATGAAATATTTATACAGGTCATGTAGAGCAAAATTTGTCATTTCATCAATTCAAATACCAACTGAAAGTTGCTACAGCTAAAAAATAATAATAATAATAGTAATGTATTGCTTTATTAAAGCAAAACTACACTTGAAAAAATTATTTCTGCTGCTTGTTCAAATTACTTAAATGAGCTAAAACAACACAATTCTTGAGTTTTTTTGTGGGGGATAACTGTTTTGTAACTGAATTGTTTTATGTTCAATCCCCTTAAATTTGTAAAAACACATACATTTTAACTAAAAGATACAGTAGGTGATCTGCCACAATGCTAACTGGTTAGCATAATATCTTTGAAACACAATCCCCTCCCCTGCCGTCCAAAGCCACGCCTCTTGAAACCTGAGCATGTGCACCTTTAAGATGGCAGCTGACAACCCTCTTTCACCTGCTGTCCTAACGCCACTCTGCTTAGGTTGGCCGGCAGCGTGCAGGATTTACACTTATTATTGAGCCAAACTTGCTATTTCTATTTGAAATGCTATTTCAGGCCGAATATTCAGAGTAGCATGGTAAACAATATCGGGAGTGACACAAGCTGTCATTGTTCAAAAATAAACCAATGTGAATATAAAACCAACTTCACCTCAGTAAAGCAGGCTAGCGGATTAGCGCTATTTACTAATGTTTTGTTGTTAAACTAAATATAAATACACATTATCGATGCTGTAAAAGCACCCTTATGAAATTTAAAATAGTCACATTAATCTTTCACTGGGAGAGATTTCAGTGGCTGAACAACACTTCTGTGCATATAACCCATTCATAAAACAATACTATCTACATCAGCTTTGAGTGACTACCCTGCTGAAAAATCCAGCTTATACCAGCCTAGACTGATTAGCTGGTTTTAGCTGGTTGACCAGCTTGGTTTTAGAGAGGTTTTGGCCATTTCCAGGCTGGTTTCCAGCCATTTCTAGCCTGGTAAATGACAAGTTAATTCCAGCTAAAACCAGCTTGACCATCCTGGTTTAAGCTGGACATAGCTGGTTTTGGCTGGGCTCCCAGCCTGGCTAGGCTCGTCAAGCTGGTTTTAACTGGTCATCTCCCAGCCTGACCAGCTAAGACCAGGCTTGAAATTGCTGGAAACCAGCTTGGAAATGGCCAAAACCCCTCTAAACTGGTTTAAACTGTTTTTTTTCAGTAGGGTAAAATAATCAAAACCTAACATTACCTGTCTAAAAGAAATGCTTCAGCCATGGTGTCGTCCTTCCTCCACCATGCAAAAGTTACTCCAATATTGATTTAGGATTTTAAAAAGTTTTGATTGAGCATTTGTTTTGCTCTCTCTGTCTTGCAGAGAAATATTATTACCTTTTTGCATTTTACACTGTGCATGCGCGTGCCCGTACCAATGGCGGATCTGCATGAACGGCTGCAGATTTTGTTGACAGACAGTTTTCGCTACTTATCAAAATTAAGGGAATTATCGGCCCGACAATATTTAATTGGATGAACATTTTTTTAGTCTTATGCCTTAGCCTGAATTTAAAAATAAGTATAAATACATTTAGAGCATTAACTTTAATCATCACTATTGGAATGTGAAAAACTTTTAACCAGCACAACAAAAGATATGTCTGAAGACAATCATCCACTGCACCATTAATCTATTTGTGTTGAAACAACATGAAGGAATTTTGTGGAACTCTATTTTTTTTTACACTGTATGCAAATATTTTATCTGTAACCATTAATACAGCAGAATTTGTAACATCGCCCAGACCTCACTAATTTTCAAACCCCAATTATGGTCATAAATACAAAGCTTTTGAATCGGAGAAAAATTTTTGCATAGAAAAAAAAAAAAATCCACAAACTGTGTCCATTTGTTTTCAGTGCTTATATTTCACCGTGTGCCTTTAGTAAATGCTGACAGTAGTTTATTAACACCAAAAAAGGCTTTGCGTTGATGCAAGTTGTTAGCAAACCTGGGCTTAATTTCTATAGCTCTTTATGTACTGCAGATTGATGTAGATTTACAGTTGTGAACATGTAAGAAGGGTCCGACTGATGTACCGTAGTCCACATTGTGGATCAATAGAAAATTTCTAAATGGGTGTTGTTCAATAGATTTAGGACAACTTGAATACAGCTTTTTTAGTCCACATCAAATGTTGACCACCATACAGTTAACGGATAGTGAACACACATGTAATCTGAGCCTCAGCTCCACTGATTTATGCATTTGTCTGAACACTGTGTCCACTGTGAATTCTGACACACTCAGTGTTTGAATTTCCACTTCACAAGTTCACAGATATTTGACTGAAGAGAATATGCATATTTGGTGTGCTGTCTGGGGAAAGGGTTCTGAGCTCAGAAGGACACCCCAACTCGTGTTATTCCCCTTGTCAGGATAGAGAGAGAGATACGGGTAGCAATGCAGTGTCTAGCCTGGCTTCAGAATGCTTTGGTTTAAGTAGGAATCGGGTTTAAATGTCTGGAGTTGGGGTGATGGAGGGATGTTGAAAGTTAAGAGAAAATGGAGGTAGGACATGCTTGGCTATTTATGGGCATTTGGTTTTATGCTGATTGGATAATAGAATGATTAACAATAATGCATTAGCCTTGTCAAAACATCCGTGCATGGTCTTCCCGAAATTTGGTTTAACAAAGAAGATCCTCGAGCCCAGGGCTCCCTCCTATTTAAAGGGCGAAAGAGGAGTATGAGCTTAGGTAGAACTTTTCTGGTTTAGTTAGGATCTAAGAAAGATAGTAAGAATTGCTATGGAGAGATAAGCTGCTGACTGAGAGCTCATCTATGCTGCCAGTTTGGTTTGGTCAATTCACCTATAGAGCATGTCTTTGGACTGTGGGAAGAAATTGGGGAACTCACATGAGCACGGGGAGAACATACAAACTACACAGAAACATCGACTGGCCCAGAAAGGACTCGAACCAGTGATGTTTTTACTGTGAGGCAACAGTGCTTACAACTGAGCCACCATGTCGCCCTATATAGGAAAAGGGAGGAGGAGTAGGGGGTGGAAGGGGGAATTCTTCAAGACGATCATAACTAGTGTAAGGAACTCCGTTTATTTATATTGTGTAGGATTTGTCTGATTGGTAAATCATGTGTTAGCTGTTAGCTAATGCGGGAACCGTGGTCAATCATAAGCGCGTGATCCTCTCAATTAGTTTATAAATAAACCACACATAGTGAATGAGGCTATGCATTTTCGGTTCAAGATTGTTCAACCCATAACCAGCATACCTTTCAAGACACTTTTCAAGACTTTATGGATTTACGATATAAAGTTTAGAAACATTATGAATGGACCTGATCACAACAAACACTAATGCAACCTATCAGCCGAGAGAGTTATTAACCCTATATTATGGCCAGGGTGTGGCAGTAATATTTGTTTATGCAATGTGTGGCCAATGAAATCTCTGGACTTGCATTTAACTGATGTGGATTTTTATTTATTTATTTTTTAAAGTCTTCAAGATCTGAAGGAATATGTCAAACAGTGTTGGGTAACAATTACTTTGCCTGAAAAGTAACTTAAAGTAAAATTACTCAGGAAGGAACTTGAGGCTACTTAAAATACCACAAATGTGTACTTAACCAACATTTTTTCAAGTTCTTTAGCTCACTCCAAAAAAATAGTATATATATATATATATATATATATATATATATATATATATATATATATATATATATATATATATATATATATATATATATATATATATATATATATATTTATATATTTATTTATATTTATATTTATATATATATATTTATATATTTATTTATATTTATATTTATATATATATATTTATTTATATATATATATTTATATATTTATTTATATTTATATTTATATATATATATTTATATATATATATATATATATATATATATATATATATATATATATATATATATATATATATATATTTATATATATATATATATATATTTATATATTTATTTATATTTATATTTATATATATATTTATTTATTTTTTACTGTTTTGTTAAACTACTCATTTAAAATGAGATGAAATCAACACAATACTTGAGTTGTTTTTGAAACTTGTTTCATGTTCAGTGTACTTAAATCTGTAAAACAAATTAAGTTAACTAGATTTCTAGATTTGTGTTAGGGCAATGTGAAGCAATTGTGTGGAACAGCATTTTTTATACTGCGTATTTCATACATATCATATATTGTCATTGACTAATTTCTGGTTAAATCCATTGTTTCTTAAGCATATGTGCAAGTGTCAGACAAACTAACCTTTAGTTCACAGAATTATTCTGGAAAATGTGTGAATAAACAATAATAATAATTATAATAATAATAATAATAAAAACAATAATAATACTCTGCATCTTGACTCATTGGCATGTTCAAATTACTTGGTAAATGTAAAGTTCTTTAGCAGAAAAATAAAATTATTCTGCAAAGTAGTATATTTGTATAACAAAAAAAATTCAATTTCTCTTGATTGCTCCTCTGAATTGATTCAGAATTTGACACTTACTCTCTGATCTGCTGAATTTATTTGCAGTATTTAAGGCAGGTACACATTAAAAGCAACTGTACTTAAATGACGTCAAAATCATCAGTAATCCCTTACTTTTCTTTTTTTTCACTGGAAAACAATTTCCAGCAACTGGTTACTTTGTAACTAATTACACCCAACACTGGTGTCAAATAAAGGAGAATGTGTCCTGTTAGCGTGCTCTCAGGAACAGAATTGGGAAACACTGGTACATTGCCACACATTTGCTGAGATAAGACATTGCCTATCAGGAGTTTCTGCATGTGAGCAAAACAAGGAAATAAAAACAACGACTTGTGAACTTGCTGACTGGAAACATAAGATGTGTAGAATAAGGCCAGACCCCAGTGGAAAACAGACCGCCAGCATCAGCAGGGCTTTGCACTGGCCTTAAAAAAACAGCCATATACAGTTTCACTGCCCATATAGAAATCTTATCTATGGAAATACATGCAAATGACATGTATGACATATCTAAATATGAACTTCACATATATTGAATTTATGTCATATATGGATATATTGCAATAGGCTATTATTAAATATGGCTTTATATTAACACATATAAACACAAATATAGCTTATATACGTACACTACCTGACAAAAGTCTTGTCTCCTATCCAAGTTTTACGAACAAAAATAATAACTTGACTTCTAGTTAATCATATGGTAACAGAAGCGGCTTATGAAAGGCAAAGGCCTCTAGATTACGCTTATTTTATCAAAATAAAATATGATCATGTCTTGATTTTTAATTATTTAAGTAGGACAGTAAGGTCTGACTTTGCTTCGACAAAAGTCTTGTCACTTAACAGAAATAAAGTACAGTATCGAATATAAAGTCATGCTGCAGTGGAAAATGAATTAATATTGTGTTTGACTCCCATAAGCTTGGAAGACTGCATTCATACATTTGCAATGACTTAAATAACTTATTAATAAAGTCATCTGGAATGGCAAAGAAAGCGTTCTTGCAGGACTCCCAGAGTTCATCAAGATTCTTTGGATTCATCTTCAATGTCTCCTCCTCCATCTTACCCCAGACATACTCAGTAATGTTCATGTCTGGTGACTGGACTGGCCAATTCTGGAGCACCTTGACCTTCTTTGCTTCCAGGAATTTTGATCTGAAGGCTGAAGTATGAGAAGGAGCGCTATCCTGCTGAAGAATTTGCCCTCTCCTGTGGTTTGTAATGTAATGGGCAGCACAAATGTCTTGATACCTCAGGCTGTTGATGTTGCCATCCACTCTGCAGATCTCTCGCACGCCCCATATTGACTGTAACCCTAAACCATGATTTTTCCTTCACCAAACTTGACAGATTTACACGAGAAACTTGGGTCCATGCTGGTTCCAATAGGTCTTCTGCAGTATTTGTGATGATTGGGATGCAGTTCAACAGATTCATTGAAAAAATAAAAAATAAATAACTGGAAGTCTAGTTATTATTTGTTGCTTTTACAACTGGGATTGACGACAAGACTTGTGTCAGGTAGTGTATTTGTTATATATATTTATTTGTAATCTCAATAGTTTACAAATGCAATTTTTGAAATACAAGTTGCATATTTGACATGTTTTATTTATGTGAAATCCACATATGAATGTGTACAGTGTGTCATACAGTATATGTAATTTGATTATATATATCATATATCAGATTATCAGATTATATATACCATATATCAGATTTCTAACCTTTTAAACAAAGTGAAAGGCTTTGTCTAATGATCCTTTCCAGGATTATGCAACAACAAAAAAAAAAACTCTGAACAAAAGCTTTTCTTTCTTTTTCAAGTGAGTCACAGTTGGTGAGTCAGAATTGCGAAATTCAGAGTTTTTTATTTATTTAAGGAAGACTGGCATCTAGCAGATTCATTTCCACTTTGTCAAGTGACTAAAAAAACAACACAAACTCTAATTCTTTGAGCTCCCTCAAAAATAAAAAGACTGTCTTTGTTTATAGTAAAATGTTCCTGTCAAATGCCTAAAAGGGCAAAATATGTCATAATAATATTATAAAATATTCAATCCATTTGGACTTTTGTGTTTAAAAAAATTAATAAATCGCAGCACTGAACATTATTTCAAAATGAAACAGTTTGTACTCAGTTTGTGTGTATGTTTAGATTACGAAAACATACGAAGATCTGAAACCTTACCATAATTCACATTTGTGACTCTTGACAACATCAGTTATACACTCACTTGCCACTTTATTAGGTATATACATGGTCACTTTATTAGGTGCACCTGCCCTGCTCGTTAACGCAAATTTGTAATCAGCTAATCAGATGGCAGCAACTCAGCATTTAGGCATGTAGACATGGTCAAGACGATCTGCTGTTGTTCAAACTAAGCATCAGAATGGGGAAGAAAGGTGATTTAAGTGACTTTGAGTGTGGCATGGTTGTTGGTGCCGGATGGGCTGTTCTGAGTATTTCAGAAACTGCTGATCTACTGGGATTTTCATGCACAACCATCTCTAGGGTTTACAGAGAATGGTCCGAAAAAGAAAAAATATCTAGTGAGCGGCAGTACTGTGGGCGCAAATGCCTTGTTGATGCCAGGGGTCAGAGGAGAATGGCCAGACTGGTTCCAGCTGATAGAAAGGCAACAGTATCTCAAATAACCACTCGTTACAACCGAGATTTGCAGAACAGCATCTCTGAACACACAACATGTCCAACCTTGAGGTGGATGGCCTACAGCAGCAGAAGACCACACCGGGTGTCACTTCTGTCAGCTAAGAAAAGGAAAATGAGGCTAGAATTCACACAGGCTCACCAAAATTGGACAGTAGAAGATTGGAAAAACGTTGCCTGGTCTGATGAGTCTCGATTTCTGCTGCGACGTTCAGATGGTAGGGTCAGGCTGGTGGTGGTGGTGGTGTAATGGTGTGGGGGATATTTTCTTGCCATTTTTTAGGTCCATTAGTACCAATTGAGCGTCGTGTCAACACCACAGCCTACCAGAGTATTGTTGCTGACCATGTCCATTCCTTTATGACCACAGTGTACCCATCTCCTGATGGCTACTTTCAGCAGAATAACGCACCATGCCATAAAGTGCAAATCATCTCAGACTGGTTTCTTGAACATGAAAATGAGTTCACTGTACTCAAATGGCCTCCACAGTCAGCAATGCTCAATCCAGTAGAGCTTGTTTGGGATGCGGTGGAATGGGAGATTGGCATCATGGATGTGCAGCCGACAAATCTGCAGCAAATGCGTGATGCTATCATGTCAATAAGGACCAAAATGTCTAAGGAATATTTGCAGTACCTTGTTGAATCTATGCCACGAAGGATTAAGGCAGTTCTGAAGGCAAAATGGGGTCCAACCTGGTTCTTGTAAGGTGCACCTAATAAAGTGGCCAGTGAATGTAAGTGTCAATAGCTAGAAACTGAGATATATACATCAGCTAGAAGCTGATTATGAAGTATGCTTTGTTAGGATTGGACAATGTTTGGTTAAGAAATGGTTATTTATAAATCTGGAGAAATATATTTTTTAAAAATCACCTTTATAGTAAAATCAGCTTGACATATATATAGTACTGATCACATATTTCTATCTGATTTATTTACAGTATAAAAATTACAAAATGATCTAATACTTCAATGATTATTGCCATAAAAGAGAAATCCATAATTTTGCCTCATATAATGTATTTTTGGCCATTATATAAACCTGAACAACCTAATATGATCCAGGGGGCTCACGTTCATAAAATTAGTACAAAAACAACACTATTGAGAAAGAAGGAAGGAGAAGAAAATAAATAAATAAAATTGCACCTTGAAATCCTAAAAGTTCTCTCAGGCCTGTAAAACACTGCTGTTGTGTAAAGGATTAAATATAACCACGTTTTTGTTGAAAATGGCCTGAATGGATCTTTGGTGGACAGTCAAGTTATCAATGAATATTACAGCCATATAAATATATCTGACTGTTCTTTACATAAACAATTATGTCTTCATGATGTTTAAAATATAGAGAGCAAACCACTTGTATTGTGCTTTCACATCATATTTTTGGGGCTCCAGTAGCTGTACAGTACACTTTTGTACAGAGCCATTTGTTGTACAGACGTTTTGAATGTTGAAGTAACCTTATTAGTCATTTTAACTTGAATTCCATTAAAACAGCTTGTATAACTCAAACACATTAAGTCGGAAACATGAATAACTTAATTCAATAAGTTATAATTGATGTATAAACATCTGTTGTCATGACTATATTGATCATATAGTTACGTTACAGTGTAAGAGCTTCTCCCTTTATGAAAAGATCTGAGGAAGAAGCTCACAATCAAGCCTGTTACAGCTTTACATTATCATTGACATTTATCATTCAGTGGCTTCCTAATCACTACCCATTATCATTTAGCATCGGTTAAAGCTCAAATGTTCAGTCCAGAATCATAAATAGTTTAGTTTGTAGATGAAATAGGTCCTTGAGCAAGACCATTAACAACAACAACAAAAAGCAGATGTAAGCAATGCTGGAAAACACCATCATCACTCACATGATCTGCTCTCACACTTCCCTTTTTCCCTTATAATAATATTTTTACTTGTCTGTATTCAACATTTTTGGTATATTTATTTAAATATAATCACTTAAAACAGTTAATAATAACCAAACAGGTAACGCAATGATGGGTCGTTTTGGCACTGACCTGCTGGTGTGTTATTTTAACCCAATCCTTTGGGTTGTTAAGGTTAACCCAACCATTTGGGTTACAAAAATAACTAATTTGTTGGGTTATTTGTGCCAAAAATTATATAGTGGCTTAACCACTATATAATAATACATTATTATTATTATTATTATTGGGTTGATGTTTCCGCTGGATCCTAAAGGTGAGAACGACAGCCAAATGTCTCAAATATGGATATCATTTCCACAAAAAAAACAAAAAAAACTGTAGAAATGAATACGGAGGTAGAGAATGCCTTTTTAACTAAATGAATATAGTTAATAAACTTAATATATTAAATTTAAAAACAATAGCTTTTTAACTTTTATTTATTCTTTACAATGCAAATCCAATTAGGTCCACTTAATAGCTAACAAAGCAAGTCTCTCATATAATATATATCTACTGAAAGACAGAAAATATTACTTTACAAACTGTACTGTAAATAAATCATATGAACATTTTAATGTTACTATTATTATCTCACAATAATATTAGTGAAATTAATTTAAAATAACTGAATAAATATAAATTTACACACATTTACACTAGTAAATACATAGACTCAGTGATAGGCTAAAAATCTATGGAAATCTGCCCTCGCAGATTCCGTGTGAGCCTACCATTGACACATACTGTAAAATCCATCAACATACTGTTTTGCTGAAGAGTCAGATTTTAGATTTTAAACTAAAACTAACCACATTTGTAATACTTTTAATATCCACAGGGAGCTTATTCCATAGAAATGCCTGAGAATATTTAAGAGACTGATGACCATACACAGTTTTAAAATGACATAAATGTACAATCCACCCAGGCATGTCCAAACTCGGTCCTGGAGGGCCGGTGTCCTGCATAGTTTAGCTCCAACCCCAATCAGACCCACCTGGGCTAGCTAATCAAGCTCTTACTAGGCTTTATAGAAACATCCTTGCAGGTGTGTTGAGGCAAGTTGAAGCTAAAATCTGCAGGACATCGGCCCTCCAGGACCGAGTTTGGACACCCCTGCACTAGACTTTGCCTAGTTCTATAACATGTTGCTCATTTCTCCTTAATAAAAATGAATTCATGAATGAATAAGAAGGTGATTTATTATTATTAATAATAATGTTATGTACTATTTTAATTTTCAATGTGTTTAAATTTACTTAATATAGGAAGCCAATCAAGGCTCTTGAAATGGGAAACCTCAACCTGTTAAAGTTTCTTTTTGTTGTTGTTGAACTCAAAAGGAGATATACTGAAGAATGGTGGATAAAACAGCCGTTTACTTCCATAGTAGAAACTAAATAATATGGAAGTCAGTGACTGCTGCTTTCCAACATTCTTCAAAATATCTTCTTTTGTGTTCAACAGAAACTTAAATACACTGTAAAAAAATGCTGGGTTCCACATGATCAATTTACGTTGGGACAACATGAAGGAATTAAGTTAACTTCTATGTTTTTACAAATTTGAGCGGATTAAACATGAAACAAGTTGTCCCACAAAAAACCCTTCAGAATTGTTTTCAGCTGATTTTAAAGTAGTTTGAACAAGCCACAAACGTAATTTGAGTGTAAATCTGGAACAAAAAATAATAGATTGAATAAATGAGAGAATTTTCATTGTTGAGTGAACTATCCCTTTAATAAAACCACATTTTTCTCATATATTTTACTTGCGTTTGGCTAATATGTTCTTAGTCTCACAGTGAGAGGGCAGAGCGGGGCTCATTATACCTTCTCTGTGTCAGAACTGATTAACAAGTGCACATTAGATGACTCATTTTCTTCAGTGACTTCAGAGTGAAGTATTGCAGCACAGCACCTCTTGTGTAAAATATCCGTTGCTAGTTTATACATGCACATTCCAACTCTGATTTACAGTCACACTCCACATGTGACCTGACGCTTCCTGTCCGTGTTCTGCTATCTGTCACTTTTTTTTTTTTGGAAATTCCCCCTCTGCACTCATCTGTTGTGAGATTTGACAATGCATATGCTTAAAAATGTTCACATCCTTAATCCTTAATGGTGTCAAATGACTAAATAATTAATCAATGATTTGATAAAACATTAAAAAGATAAAAAATGAAGGTTTTTCGATTAATTTAAAAGGAAAAGTTCAATCCAAAATGAAAATCGCTCAATTGGCTCCAAACTGGGTTTCTTTCTTCTGGTGAACACAAAAGAAGATATTTTGAAAAATGTTGGAAGCTGTTGGAAAATGATTATTTAAAAAATATATATTTAATTTCTTTGGAAAATTGTTAACTAAATTATTTTTTTCATAAATATGATCTCGTCAAAAATAACTAGCTATTTAACTAATGAATAAATGAAGTACTTGTATACACAAATTTGGAGTCTTAATGAACAAAAAATACTTAAACACTGTTTAAAATCCTTTTTAGTTTATGAAATGTGTATTTCTTATACAGTTAAATGTTGTCAGTAATTATACTAAAAGTTTGTTCATTAAAGTTACTGGCTAATGTGTATCATTCCCATGGACGATCATTCCACATCTTATTGATTTACCCTCTAACCAAAACACAGTACCTGCAGGTGTGGGTCTGCTGTGTAGAAGTGGTCAAAGTCTCCATCTGGTGGTCATCAGGTGTAAAAGCATGATTTTCATGGATCATATGTTGAAATATTTAGCTGAAGTCGGCATTCAAAATTCGTCCCTTAGTTTTAGCATAAAATACTTTACGTTATTATAGTGTGATGGAGAAAGACGGCGAAGCTTTTTATGGATATACATATATAATGAGAGTTGAGCAGTTCCATGCAAATGTCAACCGTGACATGAAAAAAAGTACGTTTTCACCAAAATAAAGAAACCGTTTTTTTGTGTAAGTAATTTACAGTAGCTACTTTAGAAATACTCAAAAATGTCTCTGTCAATGTTATCAAACTATTATACTTGATTTACCAAAGTCACACAAGAGCACATAGATGTCACATCCATAGCGAAGCTTTTTCCTCATAAATGCAAAAATGTCAAATAAAACAAAGTCAAAAATTTTTGTTCTATGAGCTTTTATCCTTTTGATTTTATATTTCTTTTGGGTTGTAAAATTTAATTCACAAAATTTCTACATATATGTACAGCCAACTCAAATCGTTTTTTGGTCACATCCATAACGCAGGTTTCTTTTCCTTATTTAAAGTACAAATCATGTTTACAGATTGATATTTTTCTGACCCCATAACTCTGTGGTCAGTTGTTCTGGAAAATATAAACAAATGTTTCAATATAATGTTATCATATACTTTCTATGTGAATTTATGTTTTGAGTTCGTATTGCAAATGTAACGCTCGAAATGCTCAGTTGAAGAGAAGACTGCGAAAATCAATTAGGGGAGGGATTTCATATCTGATAATAGCCAATTATATCTAAAAACACAAAATAAAAAGGCTAATTCGATGTCATAAACTTGTCTTTTAGCACTATGCCTTCACAATTTCGAGTTTACCCTCACAATTTTGAACTGAAACGGTGTCCAAATTCGACTTCTCCCCTCAGAATTATTGACATCTCGAGTTACTCTTTTTTCCGCCATAGTTGTGTGATAGAAACTCCCATTTGCAAGATTATAAATCGAAATGTTGACATACAGGCACAGTCTGAGAGTAGACCAAACCAAACTCGACATTGCGAGTTCACAACAGAAGTTCCTCTCTGTGATAAGAGGAACTCTGTGATTATTAAAAAACATTTTAGCGGAAAGAATCGTCCGTAGTAGAGGTAAGAAACATTGTCCTGTATTTTAACACAGTCTGAAAAGAATCACCATAATAACCTGACTGAAGTTTGTTTACGTCGATAAGCAATAAGAGTTTGTTCACAAATTCGCAGACAAAAAAACAAAACAAAACATGCTAACAGCTCAATGTCTGGAAACGTTTGAGGCCCAGAATCAGTGTCTGAATTGAATTTATGGTTAATCCCAGGTAAATTATAGAGCGTGTAAAACATAAAGCAAGATAAATCCACTTAACGTAGTTTATTATCGGTTTTTGTTGTTGCTGTATATCTCATATTTCATGCAGACTGTAAACAGGGTTGCCATGTTTTAGCAAAAAAATAAATAAAATCAGCACAATGATTAATCAAACTACCCCAATAATGACAAAACTCAAAATATGCCACCCCATATGTAAAATATTTATCTTACGTAAATGTAAGCATACCATTTTATTTTTGAAAATCACCATATAGTGGCTTAATTATGAAGATTCTGTCTTAAGCTGCAGTCACACTCAGAGTTTGAGCTTGCGAAATTCTGTCATATGGCACTGCGAAAAGGGATTAAACAAGATGATTACATTAAAGAGTGATTGCTCCATGTTTTAAATTCCTGTACAGAGAGGTCATGTTTTGATCCTGGATTCGTCTCACGCAGTTAAGTGATGGGATTTCGTAGGTCAGAATTCACCAAACTTTAACTTTCCAACACCGCGATCTGCAAAACTTGTCGCACCACCTTGCGCTTCCGCTCTGACGCATTTGCATGCGTATGAACGGAAGTCTTTGGGGAGAAAAGTCCAGTGTGACCGCAGCTTAATACTTACCCTACAGCACAGGTGTCAATCTCAGTTCCTGGAGGGCTATTGCTCTGCATAGATTAGCTTTAACCCTAATTAATCACACCTGATCAACTAATTGAGCCCTTTAGTCCTGTTTGAAACATGAAGAAGCAGGGATAAAACTAAACTCAGCCCTCCATGAAAACAATCCTGTCAATTCATTCCAGGTGTCTACAGTAGATCATCTGTGATCATACGAAGTTCCAAGAACATCTTTGTACAGCAAAAAAACTGTAATTACAAGATTAGAAGAATTATCAAGATTTTGATTTCATTTCCATTCAAAAACCTACTAATCAAATTACAGTAAGGCCGCATTTACACTGCACTGTTCAATTGACTCAATTCCAACTTTTTTCTCCCATGTGGCACACAGATCGGATATGGCCCATGTACTACGTGTAAGCAGGAGCAAATCACCTGGATTCCGATTTACTCAAAACAGATTCAGGCCTTGTTCATATGTGGAAATTTATCCGATATGAATCGGATCTGTGTTCTCGTGACTGCAGTGTAAGCACCCTACTGAAAAAACTGTTTTTAGCTGGTCAACCAGGCTGGTTTTAGAGGGGTTTTGTCCATTTCCAGGCTGGTTTCCAGCCATTTTAAGCCTGGTCTTAGCTGGTCAGGCTGGTATATGACCAGTTAAAACCTGCTTGACCAGCCTAGCCAGACTGGGAGCCCAGCCAAAACCGTTGGATTTAACTGGTCATTTTCCAGCCTGACCTGCTAAGACCAGGCTGGAAATGGCTGGAAATCAGCCTGGAAATGGCCCAAACCCCTCTAAAACCAGGCTGGTCAAACAGCTAAAACCAGCCAACCAGCCTAAGCTGGTTTAAGCTGGATTTTTCAGCAGGGCAGGTAGATCGATTTTCACCTGTCAATGTGACTTCACATTGACTTCAGCAGAGTCATTCATTCATTCATTTTCGGCTTAGTCCCTTTATTAATCTGGGGTCACCACAGCGGAATTAACCACTAACTTATCCAGCATTTGTTTTACGCAGCGGATGCCCTTCCAGCCACAGCCCATCACTGGGAAACCCATACACACTTATTCACACACACACTATGGACAATTTAGCTTACCCAATTCACCTGTACTGCATGTCTTTGGACTGTGGGGAAAACCGGAGCACCCGGAGGAAACCCATGCAAACGCAGGGAGAACATGCAAACTCCACACAGAAACGCCAACTGACCCAGCCGAGGCTCGAACCAGCGACCTTCTTGCTGTGAGGCGACAGCACTACCAACTGAACCACTGCGTTGCCTTCAGCAGAGTCGCAAACCTGAAATCTCATACTCGAGGACTAAAACGGCTTTTATATTGTCATATAGGTATTTAAGCATGTAAACGAAAGCGAGAGGGCGCAATGTCCGCCACGTAACCTAAATGTCAACTAATATAAAACTAGTGCATACATCACGTGCAGAACTCATGCCTTTACTTTTAGATGACTAAAGGTTTTAAAAAGCCTTTACATCAAAAGAAGAAGGCCAAATGAGAACCTTTCTGTCATAAACTATAGTAAAACAGCTTGTCAAATGCTGCGAACAGATTACATTCAGGAATAGAGAAAAAAGCGCTCTTTTATTATCAGCTGTTAGTTTTTCCTGTTTTTCCTGTTCATTGCGCCTTTGTCGTGTGCTGTGTAAATGCAGACGATCGGCTTTTAAAAGATGATGTAAGCAGGTCAGCAAAAAAATCAGATACAGTGTAAATGCAGCCTAAGAAGCTAGTTTTTAACAATGGCCGGTGACTTGTTCAAACATTTTTTAAATTATAATTTCCAAGTAAAAATGTTTCGAGTGTGAAAAGTGCTAAAGTTATTGTCGTTTCCATAAACTAAAAATAAACTTAAACTTTTATCTTTCGTCAATGAATGCAAATATATTTATATACAGTGCTTAGCATATATGAGTACACCCCTCACAAATCTCTCTTTTAAATTCATATTTTTAATAGGAAGCTATACAATATTATTAGTAATTACAATAATATTAATATTATTGTAGCTATACAATAGATTAGTCAGTACTGAAGCCAAATCTGGAGCTTATCTAACAAAATAACTTACAAAAACTAGTGCATACAAATCTATATGTTATGGAAAAAATTAAATACAAAATTAAACGAGGAAAAATCAAGAGAAAAAAAAAAAAAAAGGAAAAATTTAGCTGAAATTTTGTAGGTTATAATTTTTTTTTTGCAATATTTTGCTTGAATTTAATTGTATTATCTTTCAATTTCTAAATATGTTTGGTGACTAAAATATTATTTCAATAAATATATCTGTTTAAGATTTGTGCTTGGTGTGAAAGGGCCTTAAGTCAATCAGTCGGCGACCATTGTTTTACGTTTAACAGTATGATGAGTTATTTACAGTATGGTGAGTTATTTATAAAAGACCCTCTGCATGCTGTGTGAGCCTGTCTGAGTCATTAAGGGGCCGAACTGAGCGATCGGCCTCATGGATGTCATGGTTTTACTGCTAAGCTCAGACATCTGTTCAGATTAAAACCTTTCCATCTGCTGTCCTCCAGTCCACTGCTGAGCTGCTAGGTCATTCACAACAGGTCTGTGCCAACAGGAAACAGAAATCAGCGCAAATGCCAACCTGCTGTATGCTGATGATGACCACTAATAATCACAGAGGAATAAGCAACCACATTGAAAATCTGGGAAAGACTTTTAATTTATAATATTTAATTAATTTATTTACAATATTTGTATAATTCCACAAAATATGTGAAAACATTTTTAACTAATTATAACAAAAAAGTTAAATATAGATTTCTGTAACAGATTAAAATATACATTAAAAAAATGTCAAGCCACTTAATATATTATATGAAATGATATCACATTTTTGTCATTCCTTTTACAGACACACTGTCACGGATTGGCCAGGCTCTTCCACCAATTCCACACAGCGCCCATCATCACCGGAGTTCTAATCACGCACAGCTGCACCCAATCACTCAAACACACTATATAAGCACACACCTCACTTCACTCATTGTCCGGTCTCGTTTCTACGAAGCAGACTCATAGAGAGGGCTCTCCTGGTATTCACTAGCCTCTTACTCAGCATTTGATACGTACCTGTTCTCTGTTTACTTCCAGTTTGTCCAGCGTTCCCCGTGTCCTGTCAGAGTTGTGTGTTTCGTCAGTCTGTCTTCCCCACAAGCCATCTGGTGTGTGCATTCGGTCTTCCTCAGTGTCTGTCATCCGTCCTGCTCCAGAGACGGAATATACTATCAACCAGAACTTCATTCACTTTCCCATTGTCATCCTGCTGTTGCTCCGCTGTTAAAATAAATATCGTTTAACATTTACTCACCCTGTTTGTCCGTCTGCTTCCATAACACACACGCATTACTGGATAGTTTTAATTAGAACTATGTAATAGTTTTCATATTTGTGAGCACTATTTTATTTATTTATTGTCATTCATATGGACAATAAAATCCTAATTTTGTAGGGTGATGAAAACATGTCAGTTAGGAGTTTTTATATTAAAATAAATATTTAAAAAAAATGTCTTTTTCCTAAATGCAATACAGGTAAAGTTACAATTGATATCCCTGGAAGGCCTTTTTTAAATTAGTTATGGAACTAATGGGACACAAAAGTCACTGTAATTAATTTTCTTGTGTAACCTGACTTTAAAAATATAGAATAAAGTAAAAATACATAGAAATTTAGCACAAATTCTAAGACACAGATGAAATAAGGAAAATTGTGATGTTTTTTTGGTGGGTCAGATTTCCTTGCATTCAATTTCAGACTTTTTGGTCTATTCATAAATATTCAGGCTTTTAAACTGCAGTTTAAATGTTATATTAACCCTTTCTCAAATAATTAGCAAATTAAAAATCCTACAGAAAAGGAAAAGAAATGTATGTGAGTAACAGGGCCCAAAACCATACCCATATCAGTGTAAATACAATTTTAACAATTAAAATAATGGTGGCGCAGTGGGTAGCACCTTCGAGTCACAGCAAGAAAGTTGCTGGTTCAAGCCTCGGCTGGGTCAGTTGGCATTTCTGTATGGAGTTTGCATGTTCTCTCCGTGTTTGTGTGGGTTTCCTCCGGGTGCTCCGGTTTCCAAAGACATGTGGTAAAGGTGAATTGGGTATGCTAAAATTGACCATGGTGTATGAGTGTGTGTGGATATTTCCCAGTGATGGATTGCAGCTGGAAAGGCATCCACTGCATAAAACATATGCTGGATAAGTTGTCGGTTCATTCCACTGTGGCGACCCCAGATTAATGAAATTGATGAGTTAATGAATTAAAATAAGATTTAATTGAATTTTAATTGATGTAATACTAATGAACGAATACATCGTACTGTTATTTTGAAATAATACATTTATTTGTTGTTAGCAATTATGATTGATTCTTATAAAGACACTGATGGTGACACGGTGGCGCAGTAGGTAGTGCTGTTACTTCACAGTAAGAAGGTCGCTGGTTTGAGCCTCGGCTGGGTCAGTTGGCATTTCTGTGGGGAGTTTGCATGTTTTCCCCATGTTTGCGTGGGTTTCCTCCGGGTGCTTCGGCTTCCCCCACAGTCCAAAGACATGCAGTACAGATGAATTGGGTAAGCTAAAATTGTCCGTAGTGTATGTGTGTGAATGAGAGTGTATGGGTGTTTCCCAGTGATGGGTTGCAGCAGGAAGAGCATCCGCTGCGTAAAACATGTGCTGGATAAGTAGGTGGTTCATTCCGCTGTGGCAACCCCGGATTGATAAAGGGACTAAGCCGAAAAGAAAATGAATGAATAAAGACACTGATTTCATTAAATGACATTTATTTAATTGTTTGTTTCTTCCTTGAAAACCATTTCCTTTTATTCAGAAAATATCAAATTACGAATCGAGTTCCTATCAAGTATAATAATAAGAAATACAGCTTGACACATTTTCTATAAGCCGCTTAAGAAAAGATTTATGATTTTATAACATGTTTTTATAACAGGTCAGATTTCCTAGCTTGCATTAGATCTGAGCCTTAAGCCGAATCACCAATTTTGAAAACTGTAGTTTAAAGTTGCCATATAATGAAATGTACACAGGATGTACACAGGCAAGGCAAGTTTATTTATATAGCACATTTCATACACAATGGTAATTCAAAATACTTAAAAAAAAGATTAAAACAGATAAAAGCACAGCAGAATAATATCAGTTCAGTACATGGAAATGACATATCATGAGCCTCAAACACCATAGTTTCATTGTACTCATGTAAGTGTAAACTTTCTGTTTAATCATGCCAATAAGAACAAAACACAGACTCTGAGGATCCACATGGCATCATAAATACAGTACATTGGGGTAAAATTAGTTTTAAGTTTGTACATTTGGACTTTCTCCTTCATTATATAATTTCTGATTTACAAATTCTAGCAGTATCATATTAACAAGCCAGTGATGAGTACAACATTGTTCAAAGACTCGAAAGATGAACAAATCATGGCTCCTTTTGGCTCAGACTGTCTGCATTGGTTAAGCTTATATTGGACTGTCAGTGTGATGAGAAAAACCACTCAAATTTGAAGATCTGTCAGAAGAGATGAGCTGACATAATCATTGACAAAAGACCAGGTTAACAATAAGTGAGGTTTATTAATAAACTAATTTCGGGAGGATCACGTGCTTATGATTTATCACAGCCGGTCTCGTATTAAGCTAATCAGTATCATCCAATCATATGAGCCATAAGCTACTATAAATAACCACAGTTTTCAGTCCACTTTATCTTCGTTTGGAAGAAACCCCCCTTCCTCCCCATTCTCCTCCTTTACCTTAGATCGGGCGGCACGGAGGCCCAGTGGTTAGCACTGTTAGCCCCACAGCAAGAACACTGCCAGCCCTGGTCCTGCCAGGTCAGTAGGTGTTTCTGTGAGGAGTTTGTATGTTCTCCCCGTGTCCGCGTGGGTTTTCCCCGGGTTCTCCGGTTTCCTCCCACCATCCAAAAAATATACATCATGCATAACAATGAAACATTTGTCTAGCCCCCTTGCTTTTTCCTCACGTGTTCCCTTAGCTACTGCAGACGGGGAGTTCTGAGATCCACCGAGCTCAGGCTCCCCTCTCGCTCTGCAAACGGGAGGAAGCCCCGGGCTCGAGGATCCCTTGAGCTCGGGGCTCTCTCCCGGGACAGCATGCCAAACAAGCTATTGATGAATCATCAGCTAAGTGTGAACTCTTGAAATGCATGGTTCCCACTACATTCAATCTTCCATGGCGGGGCGCCACGCCAAAATGGGTCCCGCCACTGCTACATTACAGCTTCCTATTCAAAACATTCAGCCGCGTTTTTTTTAAAGCGGGTGATAATCGCACCAAAGCGTATTAAGAGGTAAGTGAATTATAACAGCGCAAACTTTTCTGTAACCGTAGTGCTGTGTGTTATTTGTTTAACCCTTTAAGGTTACGTGCTGACTGACTGGCTGACTGATTGACAGGTGTGTGATGCGTAAGGCCAGCAAACACGACGTATAATGATTTCACTTTACTCCAGGACGCATCAATGCCTCTGTAGGTCTATTGGAGACATTCATAAATATTCCTTGCAAATGTAATAAATGTTGGAGACATACTTGTTACATAAATACACTAAATCGCACTTCAGCAACGTTTATTTAAGAGCGCACAAGAAGATCTGCGCTTGAGCAGCGAATATTTGAGGGGGCGTGCAAGAAGTTTTGTGCACGAGCAGAGGAAATCGGCGCACAAGCAAAGAGATTCGTATGCTCGTAGGCTATTACATAAATGCGAATGCGATCTTGTAATACTGCGCTCACGACATTTGTCATTGAAATAACGCCACAGGTAGTTGGTAGATCTGTGTAAAAAAGGCCTGCCTCCACAGCTGGAAAATATCTTAGAGGAAACACTGAAATTATTATTATTTTCTCTTTCTTATAGCATTCTAGTTATGACTTGTTTGTAGCGTGATCAACGTTTGGGCTAGATGAGATGTAGATGAGTTTGGAAGCAACTTGTAACATTTTAATAATATTTTGACAAACTGAACAAAATGAACGATGTGACTCGAAAAAAGATTCATTCATCTCACTGAATAAGACTCAAAGGTCTACGTCAGTAAAATGTTCCCAAACTTTTCATCACTAGTTTACGCAGCACAAAAGGCTTGTGCTTTAAGGCGTGTGAAAATTCCTGATGATGTGGAGCCGATCTGGCAATCACAGCACATTATGTTAGTTGACCAATCAGAGTCACTTGAGTGCGGGCTTTTCAGAGGAACTAGGAAATATGACAGTCGTTTTTATGTTAGCTGAGTAGCTTTACATAATCGAAGATATATGAACAAATGACGTGATTTTCTACAAATGAAGCATGAGCGCACTCTGCTTTGCATCTTATAAGCACAATCAAGCCTTAAAAATACATTCTGGACCACCCATTTAGAGCTTGAAAATACAACCTTAAATACATCTCTGTCAGTCCCTTTTGTTGAGCATACTTATAATTTAGGCTATTTCCTCCACAACACAACCAAAAAGCAAACCTGGACGCTCAGGTGTATTAAAGTTATCTCACTTACTCCTTCTAGCTAAAATAAACCTCTCCAACACTTCAACAAGGCATCTGCTCAGTATTTAGTTTGTAAAAATATTTTTTTGACAACTTTAATATGATTATTTTGGATGTTTTTATTTCCGACTACATTACGCTGGGTATATGTGTGTAAGTGAGAAAGCAGGCACTGAAACTAGCTGCAAAGAGTCAGAGGAGAGCTCATTAATATTCATGACCATTCCAAATATGGTCAAAAACAAGCATTTCATTCTAGGGTTGATTCCTGTGGTTTTTAAATGAGCATATCAAACCATTTCTGGGACACTTTTCTAAGCTCACACCTATTAAGTAAATATTAGCGAACAATTTAACATACTAAATCAATGCACTATATGGCACTAAACAATGTGTGACTGATTCCAGATCTGTGAAACCTCTTAAATAATTAACAGGAGCTCATTTAAAAAGAGGCTGGGTTCCTCTAAATGCTTATTTTAATGAAGAAAATATCGAATAAGGAGGGTTTGACGTTAATCTTTCACCAGATAACCGGCCTCAGTCACATGACCTGCTAGCCCACACACACACACACTCACACATACACACACTGGTAATCTGTTTATGACCCTTCCTCCGCCCGTCCCGTCTGTTTTCAGCTCATCATGCATGTGCCACAAGAGGCTTGAGAAGCATCCCTATAGCAACGGAAAACACAGAGGCACTTCAGAGCAACCTCAAAGAGGAGATGTGACCTGGGCCACCGCACATCCACAACAGCAGCGACAGCAGTGGAGCACTTCTGAAGGTAAGCACAACGAGAGCTGAACGAACGGCAGATGAGAAGAGAACGGGGGAGGAGTGGGTGGGTAGATGGACAGAGGAGGAAAAACACATAAGAATTCAGTATAGAGATTTACAACTTGGCATTTACAGTGATGTTTATGGAGATCACGTGTATTTTTGGTAGTTTAGAAGCTTTAAATGCAGCGCAGTGGAGTATTTTTAATGGATTGTGATGTAAGTGTACTCAAAAAATTATGATTTTGGTCAAAGCTTTGACATTCTTGAAAATTATGGCAGGTTTACAGTTTCAGTTGGATTCAGAGTTTATATAGATGATGTGTTTTTATTACTTGATGTGAATTTGAAGGGTTATTTTTATCGTAATTTAAAATTATGTTAAATTTGACTCAATCTCATGTTGCTCTAAATCTGGAGGATTTACCATTGACTACCTTGATGTCAAAAAGACATCAAATTGACATCTAACATTGGCGTCAAACAAGACAATAAAAATCACTGTCCTGTATTTTATTTTTGACATGTTTTTGACGCCATTGTTAGATGTCATTTTGAAAATCAAGGTAGTTTAATTGACATTACATGATTTGCATTTTTAATTTATTTTTGACATGTTTTTCGATGTCGTTTTGACGTCAAGATTCCGGCTGGGTTACTTTCTTCTCTGGAATACAAGAAGAGGGACACTAAATTTGTTTACCATTGTACAGGCGAAGACAAAAACTTTAAATTCTTTTTCAAATATTTTCCTGAGAGATTTTTTTCAAAGTCAAAGTCACCTTTACTTTCAGTTCAACCACATGTACAGGACATACAGACAATAGAAATTGCGTTACTCTCAGACTCTAGGTGCGTAACAGTAATAATAATATTAAAATTTCCCACAGCGCAAACAATTTATGGAAACATGGTGCATTTTCCCACACCGCAAACAATTTACAAAAACGTGCTGCATTTTCCCACAGCGCAAACAATTTACAAAAACATGCTGCATTTTCCCACAGCGCGAACAATTTACAAAAACATGCTGCATTTTCCCACAGCACGAACAATTTACAAAAACGTGCTGCATTTTCCCACAGTGCAAACAATTTACAAAAAACGGTGCATTTTCCCAGCGCAAACAATTTACAAAAAACGGTGCATTTTCCCAGCGCAAACAATTTACAAAAATGTGCTGCATTTTCCCAGCGCAAACAATTTACAAAAACGTGCTGCATTTTCCCAGCGCAAACAATTTACAAAAAACGGTGCATTTTCCCAGCGCAAACAATTTACGAAAAAACGGTGCATTTTCCCACAGCGCGAACAATTTACAAAAACGTGCTGCATTTTCCCACAGCGCAAACAATTTACAAAAAACGCTGCATTTTCCCAGCGCAAACAATTTACGAAAAAACGGTGCATTTTCCCACAGCGCGAACAATTTACAAAAACGTGCTGCATTTTCCAACAGCGTGAACAATTTACAAAAACGTGCTGCATTTTCCCACAGCGCGAACAATTTACAAAAATGGTGCATTTTCCCACAGCGCGAACAATTTACAAAAACGCACTGCATTTTCCCACAGCGTGAACAATTTACAAAAACGCACTGCATTTTCCCACAGCGCGAACAATTTACAAAAACGTGCTGCATTTTCCCACAGCGCGAACAATTTACAAAAACGTGCTGCATTTTCCCACAGCGCAAACAATTTATGAAAACGTGCTGCATTTTCCCACAGCGCAAACAATTTATAAAAACGCGCTGCATTTTCCTACCGCGCAAACAATTTATGAAAACACGGTGCATTTTCCCAGTGCTAACAATTTACGAAAACGCACTGCATTTTCCCACAGCGCAAACAATTTACGAAAACGGTGCATTTTCTCAGCGCAAACAATTTACGAAAACACGCTGCATTTTCCCACAGTGCTAACAATTTACGAAAACGCACTGCATTTTCCCACAGCGCAAACAATTTACGAAAACGGTGCATTTTCTCAGCGCAAACAATTTACAAAAAATGGTGCATTTTCCCAGCGCAAACAATTTACGAAAAAATGGTGCATTTTCCCAGCGCAAACAATTTACGAAAACACGCTGCATTTTCCCACAGTGCAAACAATTTACAAAAACACACTGCATTTTCCAACAGCGCAAACAATTTACGAAAACGCGCTGCATTTTCTCACAACACTTTTGAATAGCTCGGAACACAATGGAACTGTTTCAAGGTGACCTTAAAATGTGACGGACCCAGCTATTCATGTTATTGTTATTTGAGCTAATAAATACTAAAGACACGGCAATCGAGATATTAAAATAAACAAACAAAAAACTCACCTTTCAAAGATCACCTACAACATCACTGAGTGCATAGTCCGTCACTTGGTGTCCGTCACATTTTTGGGTCCACTTGAAACATTTCCGTTGTGTTCCGTTCCTTTTGCAATTGTTTGCTTTGTGGGAAAATGCAGTGCGCTTATTTTTATATGCATGCTTTGTGAGGTTTTGCAGCATGTGTGTATCAAACAGATGAAAATATTTTCTTAATTTGCTGGTGTTTTTGTAATTGCATGTGTTTTCTTAAATTGCAAAAAAAAAAAGCTCTCTCAGGCACCGTAGTTTCGTTCTGTAGCCATCGAGAAAAAAAAATCTTGATTGGGCGAGTAATATTGACCTCAGCATTTTTAAAAAGATACTAAAAGAAATAAAACTTTTTTACAGGACTTGAAAAAGGCTAAATTTCACAGGAGCTAAATAATGACAGAATGTTTATTTATTAAAAGAAAATACTATTTCTGTCATACTGTATATTCAATACTTGTGAAATTGTTCACAATGATTGGGTCAATATTATTTTAAAGTAGGTACAGTAGTAGTGGCTTAATGCAACTAATAAAATAGTTTAAGCGTACATTTTTATTTAGGTTTTTGAACTTTTCTTGGATGTCTTAAGCTGTGCGCCAGTATTTTGGCACAGACTCGCACAGTGGAAGCTGGTCAAATTGGACAGATGTCAAATAGGAAAGGATGTGTGACCTATTCCTCGAAGATCGTCTCAGCCATGCCCATGATGCTGTACATTGTAAAAAATCCAGGGTTCCAATGAATTCATGTTGTCCTATCACAAATCCATTAAGTTACCTTAACAAATTTAAGTAAATTGAACATAAAACAAATAATTTGGTCCAAAAAATTGCAATTAATTTCAGTTCATTTTAAAGAAGTAGATTGCACAAGCTAGATTTTTTTTGAGTGTCATTAAAGTGTCATAAAATTTTATATATATTGTTTATTTTACTATACATAAATAATTTCTGTATTAAAGGTATTATTGTTAATTGTGTGGAGGTTAGTAGTATTTCTTTATTGATTTGCCTAATCTTTAAACAACAATAATAATTATTTATATGATAAAATTTAATATAATTAATTATTATTTCATGCAGAAACAGTAATATTTCAAAACTGATATTGTTTTAATGTGAACAACATCAGCTCAAATTTCTAAGTTGTACACATTTACTTTAAAATGTAAACTAGTGAGCGTTTTCTTTGGTGGGAAACTAAAAACAAAACCTTCTTGAGACGTGCTTTTGTTTTGTTGTCACACTATTTCTAAACCAATTTTCTCATTACAAATTTAGAAAGATGATTGGTGCACGTTGTATTTTCAAATGCTTGTTATAAATGAGATGGAGTTGTTGTGGATTCAATTCAATTCATCTTTATTTCTATAGCGGTTTTGCAATGTAGATTGTGTCAAAACAGCTTAACTCAGAAGTTCTAATAAACTTAAACTGTGTCAGTCCAGTTTTCAGAGTTGAAGTTCAGTTTAGCTCAGGTCAGCGTGGTTTAAATTTCACTGCTGAAAGTCCAAACACTGAAGAGCGAATCCATCGATGCGCAGCTCCACAAGTCCCAACCAAGCAAGCCAGTAGTGACAGTGGCGAGGAACAAACTTCACTAATTGACGAAAGTGAAGGAAAAAAAAAAACCTTGAGGGAAACCAGGCTCTGTTGTGGATCATTTAAGAAGCTTGTCCACCGAAGTGTTTTTTCCCAAGCTGAGAATTTTTTTTTCCATTTGTTGTCCATGGAAGCGATTGTGTTTTTTTAAAATGTCAGCAGTGTGTAGCAAGGCCCTTACTGTTTATCATATTGTGAGATTACATATGTATATACATCGTAACACCTTTAATTTGCAGTGCAGTGTTTTATACATACTCGTCAACAGCAATTTTTGGTGCTGGAACATTGACATTTTTTAGCAAGTTTTCCTTTATCATTTCAAGCTTTAAACGACCCTACTGAAAAAAAACAGCTTAAACCAGCCTAGGCTGGTTGGCTGGTTTTAGCTGGTCGACCAGGCTGGTTTTAGAGGGGTTTTGGCCACTTCCAGGCTGGTTTCCAGCCATTTCCAGCCTGGTCTTAGCTGGTCAGGCTGGGAGACGACCAGCTAAAACCAGCTTGACCAGCCTAGTTAGGCTGGGAGCGCAGCCTAAACTAGCTATGTCCAGCTTAAACCAGGCTGGTCAGGCTGGTTTTAGCTGGATTTAGCTGGTCATTTTCCAGCCTGACCAGATAAGACCAGGCTGGAAATAGCTGGAAACCAACCTGGAAATGACCAAAACCCCTCTAAAACCAGGCTGGTCAACCAGCTAAAACCAGCCAACCAGCTTAGGCTGGTTTAAGCTGGATTTTTCAGCAGGGGAGAGATGGTAATATCATGTGTCAATTTGTAAAGTTAAAGAAACACTCCACTTTCTTTAAGTCCCTAATAGAGTTAAACAGTTGAGTTTTACCAGTTTTGAATCCATTCAGCCATTCTCCAGGTCTGGCAAGAGCACTTTTAGCTTAGCTTAGCATAGCATAAATCATTGAATCGATATAGCTTTATTAGCATTGCACTCAGAAAAAATAGAATAAAAAGAACCTTTTTTATTGTCCATCAATCTTAGCACATGAAAGAGTCAAGCTTTACATCAGAAAATGATCTAAACTAGTTTTTTTCATTTTTTTGTTTACGTGATGCTAATGGCCTAATCAGTTTAGTATTTTAATTAGGGGTTCCTGACTTATTTTAATATTTAAAAAAAAAAATTATGTCCTGATATAGAAAGTTGGAGTTTCATAGGGTGTCCTATTTTTATC
This sequence comes from Danio aesculapii, assembly GCF_903798145.1. Lineage (NCBI taxonomy): Eukaryota > Metazoa > Chordata > Actinopteri > Cypriniformes > Danionidae > Danio > Danio aesculapii. The sequence continues at coordinate 7,832,490 of NC_079454.1, forward strand.
AGATGACAGCATGTCTTGTGTTTGGTCACCACCAGATGTCTGGCTAATCTCTGGATCAGCGTCCTTCATAAATGGACACCAGAGCAGGTTCTGTTGTGCAAATGAGCTGAGAGCTCAGTGCTGTGATCTGTGTCTGTCAGGTGTTAAAAAGCATCTGTGCTGCTCTAAAGGTTTAGGCTTGGGAACATTCAGACCCAATAACGACCTGATGCTGAAAATGAGAAATAAACCAATCACAGTACACTTTACCACCATTCTCAAAACTAAAGTAAAAGCCATGTGTTCTTATAAAACACATCATCTATTTTACACATTTGTTGTGTTGTGATTTTACCTACTGAAATATCTTTTTTTTCATTTTGCAAACATTTATTCAACCATTCAGATTCGAGGGACGTTTTTAGAGTTATTTTGGTTTAAATCAGGATTAAGTGTTTTTACATTATTGTTATTCGCTAATCATTTCCCTCTCATTTTAGGATTAAACACCTTAACTTTTATTAAAAACTCACCTTTTTGAGATCAAAATAGTTTACCTTTGAGATTCACTTAGATCTGATGCTGTAAAAAATGGCCATGATTTTATCAGTATAAATGCTACAGTAAAAGTTACCTGGTTAACAGTCTTTATATGATGAATAACTGTAAATTGCCTTTCCCAGAATTCCTTTCAGTTGTTTGATTTACTTATGTTTGACATTACTATGCCTCTTTTAATTTTACTCTCATCAGTGAAGTACATTAGAGTTTTATGTTACATCTAAAGTTAATAAATGTTTTATTGCATTACTATAGTGTCATGTGTGCTACCATGATGAGTAGTTCTAGTATGTTTCTCTGCTTGAGGAAAAGAGCTTTGGATCATTATGTGAGTTTCTCATCACCATCTTCTTTTGGTGCTGTTTTTCTCTGTGTATTACAATGGTACTATTTGTAGATGTTAAATCTCCCAGGTCTTGGTGTTTATTACACCAGCCTGTCTAAAATCCTGTGCTGTCCAGCTGGTCCCCATCTTCACCCTGATCCTCAGCAGATTGCTGGAGCTGTGCAAAGTGTCCTCATGCTTTAAATGCTCCCCATCATCCCCATCTCAAATAAACCTAAAAGTACAGGACTAAATGACCACAGACCTGTGGCTCTAATCACTGTGGCCATTATGTCATTCGAAAAACCTACCAGAAGGACCTGACTGGACCCTCACTGGATTCTCTGGACCCTCACTGGATTCAGAGCAAACATGTCTGTGGATGATGAAGTCAACATGGGTCTGCATTATGTTCTGCAACACTTAGACTAGGGATGGGTAAACTTGATCCTGGAGGGCCGTTGTCCTGCATAGTTTTGCTCCAACCCCAATGAAACATACCTGCTGTAGCTTTCTAGTGATCTTGAAGACACTGATTAGATTGTTAAGGTATGATTGATTAGTGTTGGAGCAAAACTCTGCAGGACACTGGCCCTCCAGGATCAAGTTTGCCCATCTCTGACAGACCAAAGACCTACAATATGTGAGGATCTTGTCTGTGGACTTTAGCTCGGCATTTAATACTATCATCCCAATCGTCCTCCAAAATTGCCTCAGAGCTCCATGCCCACCTGTGTCTGATCAACAGCTTCCTGACAGACAGCCAGTAGCTGGGAAAGCTAGGAAAATTCTCATCCAGCACCTGTACAATCAGCACTGCTGTAAATGTTGTGGGACTACTATACAAGTTATTATTAGGGATTATAGATCGCGAAATTTAGCGTTTTTATTTTAGTGTTTTTTAAAAAGCATGACGGTAAAGCACAAACACTGTTAGAAATGTATTAAAACTTGTGCTTGTTTGTCATAAAAATTCATAATAATGACAAAAAAATACTAATTTGTGGATCTCCTGACTTCCAGGTTCAGTTATGCTGCTGTTGTGGCTGGTGTGTTTTAGGAAATTTTCTTACCCCTTGGTTTCGAGTGTGGTCCTGAAAAATCTCTATTTCGAGGGTTATCTAGTCCCTCCCCTTAGCCCTACGCCTTCAAGATAAAGAGAATTGGGACACCCCTACCGCTTCACGTGAACGTACAAAAGGAGGGGTAGGGGACGGGCCAAGGGGTAGAATTGGGATTGGACCTTAAGATAGGAATGATGTCCCTGTATCAGCAAAGCCAACCTACCAATTTTGTGTTTAATAGACATCTAATAGACATTCAAACATAGACGTCTTGGCTACAACAAGGCTAAATTTGTTAGTGAAGTCTAACAATAGTTCAAAAATAAAATAGATCATCAAATAGACAGAATAGACAGACTTCACATACAGTTGATGTCAGAATTATTAGCCCCCTTTGAATTTTTAATATTTCCCAAATGATGTTTAACAGGAAATTTTCACAGTATGTCTGATAATATATTTTCTTCTGGAGAAAGTCTTATTTGTTTTATTTCGGCTAGAATAAAAGCAGTTTTAATTTTTTTAAGAGCCATTTTAAGGTCAAAATTATTAGTCCCCTTAAGCTATATATTTTTTCAATAGTCTACAGAACAAACCATCATTATACAATAGCTTGCCTAATTACCCTAACCTGCCTAGTTAACCTAATTAACCTAGTTAAACCTTTAAATGTCACGTTAAGCTGTATAGAAGTGTAAAAAATATCTAGTAAAATATTATTTACTGTCATCATGGCAAAGATAAATTAAATCAGTTATTAGAAATGAGTTATTAAAACTATTATGTTTAGAAATGTGTTGAAAAAATCGTCTCTCCGTTAAACTGAAATTGGGGAAAAAATAAACAAGATAAACAAGGGAGGGAATAATTCAAGGGGGCTAATAATTCTGACTTCAACTGTATGTAATCATTCCTTCCTGTCTGTTTTATGGCTAGTGTATTTTAAGAATTCTATTAGATTTTTACAAAATTTAGCCTTAATTAGCCAAAATGTCTATGTTTGAATGTCTGTTAGTCACACAAGATATGCATGCTATGAATATGCTGAATCCCGTTCTGCAAAATAATGATGTTTTCATTTTTTTATGTACAGGTCTACACAGGTTAAAGCAATCAGAAACAGCCTGGTGAGAGCAGCATGTCGTGGTTCAGCTGGAACGAGCCATACTATCGGAGCGGGAGACGTGAGCCGTCTGAAGTGGTCTCAGAGACGCTGATGCTGGAGCTGAGCTGGCAGATGAAGGAGGCTGAGAGGCTTCAGCGGGAGCGAGACAATGAGTACCGGAGGCTGAAGAGCGGCGTGGACTACAGCTGGCTCATGAACACCCCGCGCAGCTCCTACGACATCAGCCCAGGAGAGAGACTCGGCCTGGAGGACCTGTGCTGCAAAGTGCCTCCATCATACTGCGGATCCATCATACAGAGGTTAGGCTACGATGCTGGGCTGGGGAGTGACAGTACACATGTAACTTTAGTGTCTATTTAAATAACAAAATAGGAGTAACGGCATAAGTTACATTTTAATTGAATTGTCGTCAAATTATAAGTATTTCCAGGCTTCTTTATGTCAAAACCACATCAAATTGATATCAAATATGTCTTCAAAGTGATGTTAAATTAATGACACAAAAATATTATAAAATAAGACGTTTTATTTAGCTGAAAGCTTCAATTACAAATTAACACTAGATTTTGTTTTCATACAATGCATGTAAACTACCTTGGTGTCACAACACTGTCACATTCACATACCAACACAGGCTCATTGTGTATACGTATCCCTGTCTACATTTCTGGAAATCGCAAATTATGTAGCCAGAGGCTTAAAACAAATGCTACGGGGAATGATGCTGCAGACGGCTTCTGTTCATTTTAACGCTACCAGTTGACTGCTTACCTCAGTATAAAGTTGATTGCGATGACGGGGTTCGAGTCTGGTGTAGAACATTTCCAGAAACTATGTAAAGCAAAAAATAAATGATAGTATACTAGATTGCTTTTGAAAACACTATTGTTTGGTTTTAGGGACGAGGGGTAGGTGGTTCAGTCGGTCAGTCATTCAGTCGACAGCAAGCTGGCCTGGGGTGCGTCATGGCTGAACTATCATAGAACAATGCATCGTTTGGGAAAAGAAGGATGTAGTGAAGAGTGTTTCGCAAAACCTGTAGTTTCTCTGTCGCAGATCCATAGTTTAAACCACGTTAGTTATAACGTAAAACGCCTATAATGACGCTCTAAACGGGATGGAGTAACTACTTCTTTAGAGAAGAACCCCCATAATTTTTGGTGCAAATGCAAAAACAAAGGGAACACAATTGTCAATGTGAAGATCGCTAAAACTGAACTGTAAAAATAATTTGAAAGCGGATTACACCTAAGAGAGATGATTTTAATGTTTTTTTTTTTAATCATTCTAAGTTTAAATGTTATAATGTTCTAAATGAATATTGAATAATAAAGAAATGTCGACCTGGGCATGTATCCACAATGAGCCTGGGTTGCACCTAACACTGTGCAGTTTTGCAGCACATCTAAATGCGCAGGACAGTCCTGAACTGTAAACCCTAATGTTGCTTTTACTTAATTAAGTAAAGTTGACTGAATATTAGGGATGTCTCGATCCGATATTCATATCGGAAATATCGATAGTTATGTCCAAAAATATATATCGGACTGCGTTAAAAATCTCCGATATAAGCAGTCCAATGCACTCTAAACTCCGTTACAGCTATTCTATCCAGCAGCGTCCAGAGCAGCCAGCGTGCAAAGCCCACGTGATCAGCCAGGATTTCTAAATGGCCTAACATGTCCAGGATTCTGCTTTTGTTTTCTATAGCTGTCATGGAAAAGGTGTTAAATGCTAAACATTTTTGTTGTTTTAATCGTCTGTTAAATAAGAATAAGAAATCATTCTGTTGCTGAGGGCCATTACAGTTTAAAATAAAGAATGGTATTACTTTCAGGCAGAAGGAAAATTTAATTAGAGGCATTCCCATATTTAACTCTTCTTTAAAAAGCCCATAATGATAAAGTGCTCTGATAAACAGTGTCAGCTTTGCACATGAGTTTGCAGTTCTGTCTTTATTTACATTGTCGTACTTTTCCCATGTGGGAAGTAGGGTGGAATCTGTGCAATATATTATGCAAATAAAACGAATTTTGATAAATAAAATTCTTAAAAGTCATATTATTGTATGTGCTGTGTAGAAAAGGTGTGTTTTAATCTAGCTACTGCAAGTATATTTATGTTAAAGATAATATGTGCAATATATATTTTTATAAAATTAATTATGTTTTGTTTGGGAACATTAATACAGCCATAATCTATGATACAAACACAGATTAAATAGACCTGATCATGTAAATGTTTGCACTAACCATACCACACATTTTTTATTAATTTAACAGTAACTTATAACAATAACTCCCTATTTCTGCTGCCCAGTGTGAAAAGATATTTTTCAGCTCAAAACTGGATCAATAATTCATCAAAAAGCTGTGTGAAATTGAAACTTTGGACACTCAACCTTTAGCAGTTGGTCAATTAACAATATTTTTCTTACGTTCCTGCTCTATGCTGTTTTTACCATTTGCTGATGGTAAAAAATAAATAACTGAAGTGACCTTTAATTAGTATTTTCAGCCTGATCTCACGAGAAAACGTAAGTATTTTACGTTTTGTCAGTTTAGTGGCTAATTCGTACGAATTCGTACGAGTTCAATCGTACGAAATGGTACAATTTTAAAAAGGAGGCGTGGCACCTAACCCCGCCCCTAAACCCAACCGTCATTGGAGGATGAGCAAATCGTACTAAATTGTACGAATTAGATCGTACGAATTCGTACGAATTAGCCACTAAAAAAAAGTTACGAATTGCCGTGAGATTGTGTTGGTATTTTCCATTTTAAAAAATAAATTTTTGTTTATTCAATTAAGATATTTTTCAGGGTCTTAATATTTATTCTTTAATTCTTGTTTATATATTCTTATGTAAAAGGTTCACATTTATGCAACCAATAGTTTATAAATTGGTGTTTTTTTTCCATACTTACTGTTGCTGACTTTTGTTCTCAGTTTGATTTAGCCGTTCATACATTCCACTCAACGAAATAGGTAAAAGTAAAGTATTCATGATTTCTGCTGATTATTGTCTCGGATTTGTATCGGTATCGTATCGGGACATATATCGGTATCGTATCGGGACATCCCTACTGAATATAACTTTAAAATTTTGCCTTTTGGTCCTATCAGTTAAAAATATTTATAGTTAATTTAACTTATGTACCATGAAAATGAATAAACTTAAGATTTCAAGTGTAGTGAGCTCAAAATCATAATTAATCCTTTGAAAATAAATAGGTAATTTTCACAAATGTAGTCTTGACTGTAAAATCTTAATATGTGCAACCTTTTAAGTGCAAGGTATTTTTTTAAATCGCAAAAAAATTGGCTTCAGGTATAATTATTCATCATGATGTGAATAAATGGCTACTTATTTTTTCTTTAAAATTTATAAAAAAAATGTTCATGGTATATTATTACACACGCATGCACACACATGCATATATATAGTAACAGAATGAAATGTCTGTCACTTGTTTTTTTTTGTTATCCATGGAAAAATGAAAATAAAAATGCCGTTGTAATGGAACTACAGGGCACTAGAGGGCGCTTGTCAGACACCTGGAATGTATAATAGGTGAGTGGGTCCATGGTTCCTTGGAGTTACTTCAAACCAGTGATCACCAAACTTGTTCCTGGAGGGCCGTTGTCCAGTAGATTTTGGCTCCAACCCTAATCAAAGACATCTGAACAAGCTAATCAAGGTCTTCCTAGGTATACTAGAAACATGCAGGCAGGTGTGTTGAGGCAAGTTGGAGCTAAATCCTGGAGGGACACCGGCCCTCCAGGACCGAGATTGGTGACCCCTGCTTCAAACTGTTTGTATTGTGAAGTCCTAGTTGGGAAACCTTGCGTTTTAAGCTCAGCCTAGGACTGTCTGAATAAGAGTTGACATTTTGGATACCATCATTATGAAGTTTCATTTCTCAATTATCTGCAAGTCGTTAAATAAACGCAAAGGTAGATCAACATATTTCAACGCACTCAATGTTTTTTTTTTTAACTCCAAATCAGTGACCAGTTTTTTTAATGTTTAACTTAAGGAAAATACTATACTTAAATTGTTTAGTTCAATAAGTTTGGTGAACTGAACAATTTAAGTATAGTCTACAAAACCGGCAAGTTAAATAAACGTAAATATGCAAGTTTTGGGAGACTCCATTACTTAATTATATTGAGGCAACGAGTTTACTCAATTAATTTAGTTCAGTCAACTTATTAGGTTTTTCAGTGTGTAATCAATTTTTGACGTGTTGTTTTGACACCAATGTTACAGTAGATAGAAGTAGTAGTCGAATTGACGTCAAAGTAGTAATCTGACATCCGATAATTTAGCGTTTTTGACATTTTTTTAATGTCCTTTTGACATCAAGGTGCCTGCTGGGTATGGCTATCAACTTTTATGTTACTAACTATTAATAAACAATTCTAGAAGTGTTAGTTAAAACTGTCAATTGTGACCTAAGCTAAGGTGTTACCGTATTTGTAATCTGCACCTTTCCATACCCGGAAACGAGTATGTTTTTTTTTTTTTTAAAACAGGGATGTTGGCCAGTACATGTTCAGGACAGGGTGATCTGGGTAATTTGTTTACTAAGCCGTCTTTGTGATGTCTCTGCTAAGAAGCACACAGCTATGTGTTTTTCTAGGTGAACTAAGCTCTGACCTGCTGAAGTGATAATTGTAAATCACACACAGGCCTCATGAGACACACAGCTGACAGATTCAGATGAGTCCCAAATGACGCCGGTCTTTTCTATTCAGGTGGCAACAAGCATAGCAACCAGCTTTCTTTTGTTGTTTTGTTCAGTCCCTTGATGACAACAGACACCTTCGGTTTAAAGAGGCAGTTCAGACGAACATGTAAATTCTGTTGTCTGTTATTTACTCTTATGTTGTTGTGCTGTTGTCGTCCTGCTTCTGTGAAACAACAAAAAAAGATATTTAATAAATAATACTACAAAATAAATCTACTATTGATTCATCTTTATTTCAAATGTATACTGCAGTCATATTATCCTATAAAACACAAATGTTTTGTTAAGACATTTTACACTGACTTCTCTAGATTTACTGGCTCTATCAAAGAGCTTAGAATCACCAAGAGGCGACACTCTAGTGCGATTTGGGAAACAGCCACTAGAGGGCGAGGCAGCCATTTTGGAATGAAAGTTCCAATAGAACAACAGCATATTATAAAACTGTAAAATAAACTATTAAAAGTGCTGATGATTGTGATAGTAAGTGTTGTATTGTCGTCTTTCAGATTGTATCTCAGCTTTAATGCGCTATTTAAGTAAATAAATAAAAAACAAAGCAGCTGCTTGCCATCACAACAGCAATAACATCCAATGGACAGCCGATGGCATTCACTCCAAAATGGCGGAATCCGGGGCTGTTGCTGGGCGCTGCTGTTGCAATCTCTTTGGCTCTATTTAGTATGGTTTTGAGTAAGATGTTTATATTTAAAATGAACTACATGGCGTAGGAGATTGGTTGCTGTCACCTCGGCAGCCAATGAGCTTGCTCCTCATCATTTTAAATGCTCTGTGTCATTGTACGCTGTTAAACTGTGGTGTGTTTTCGGAGACCTGCCTTTACCCCAGCTCCACCTGTGTTTAGATCTGCTATGGGGTTACAAATATGTTATGTTATACATACAGCGGTTCCACTTTCTATTGATTATACACACATACACACACACAGTCCGAAGATCATCAAAGACTGATAACAAGGACTATTTAAGCTGCACGCACACACACCTCAAGGCTGAGTCTTGCTATATTGTAATGTTTTCATGTCTGAGTATTATCCTGTCTGGTCTTCTGGGTTCCAAGCCTCGCCTTGTTCTTCTATGTATTAATCCGTAGCCGCATAGTCTGACCTTTTGCCTGTTTGACTACGACTTTGGATAACCCTTATGATACTGTTTTGCACCTGTTATGATCATTGCCTATATGACTACTCTGATAAATAAATGATGCATTTGGATTTGCAACTACAGTGTTCAGCATCGTCAATCCATAAGTATCACAATCAAAGCAGCAGCAGCAGCATAGCAGATCTATAGTGCCAAGACCAAATACATCAACATTGCTATATACATATTCATTACCATACGAAATCCCGAGAGTGTTCATGACAGTAAATTTGAACAAACAGCAAAAATAATTTTAGCGAACCAGATTCCTCAAGTTCTCATGTTTTTTTTTTTTCCTTTTTTTTTTGTCATTCTTGACTAACTGTAAGCTGATCCAGAGTCAGCTGATCCAGTCCAACATATAAAGACTTGAAGAGTTCGGATTCAAAAACCTCTGAGTGCCCCCTGAAATGTTCTTCTAAAAATAGCATTTTTTCAGGCTCTTGAACGATTAATAATTTCACTTTTTTTGTTGTTTCAAAGAATAGATTCTGTTCATTCCTTGTAAAGTGAAATATCTACACATAAACACAGGAGGCTGAGAAATTGCTTATTTTAGAAGACAATTTCAGATGGCACCTTTTTTCTTCATTATAGTCTATCTCTATTAGAAGTAAGAGGATGATCTTGTCTTTCCCACGATGACTGAGTGAAAATGAGAATTAATAGAGGATTGTACTGATTAAAGAAAGGAGAAAGACGATTAAGAAAATACTGATTAGCTGATTTAATTGCAACAATAAGAAGTCTGCTTGGAAGCCTATTTTAAGACTCCTTAAGAGCATCTTATACTGTAGATCAGAAGCATGAAGGTCTTGAGAGGCTGCAGTTCCTCTCATGGGTCGAGTGTTCATGTTCTGCTCTCACAGGAACTGCACCGAAAATTATCCGGAGACCAAGAGCCTGAAGTGTTTGTGCTGTGTAAAGGCTAGTTAGTGGGTAGATTAAGACAAAATGCAATGTGCACACTACAATATTAATCATATTTTGGATATACACGCACATTTAAAGGTACACTTTTAGGTTTATTTTACAATTAGCTAGAGTTAATTTTTTTAAATCCTATCAGTGGATCTCTGGGTCTGGCGGAAGCACTTTTAGCTTAGCATGATATATTGAATCAGATTAAACCATTATCATTTTGCTCAATTTTTTTTGATGGTTTTCCTATATAAAGTTTGACTCTTCTGTATAAAAAGTTTTCTAGAGCAATATGGCCAGGAACTATGCTCTCGTAAATTTCAATATGAAATTTAGGGTACCATATGTTTTACAGAGCTGCGTAATATTTAAAGTGTTCTTAATAGTGCAGTTGTAACTTACACTAAAGTGTTTCCACAAAATGTAATCATGTAATCCATAAAAACTGTAGTCTTAGAAAAGCCCTGACCTGAATCCCAGCACTCCAGATCACCGTCACCTGAATTCTGATCCCCGTCACATGTGCACTCCTTATTGAGCATAGTATAAAACACTAACCCAGAAATTGTTTTTCCTATGGGTGAGATGAAAATGGCTGTATACTTACCATTAGAAAACCCAAAACACTAACGTACGTCTTAACCTATCACATAACTGCTTTTGGTCTCCTTCCCTGTATACTGCCTGCCATAGAGACTGCATTAGCATTAGCCGTTGTGCTTTTTAGACTAATCATTTCAGGCTTGCCTTCAGTAGGCTTTGACTCACCTCTCATTCACCAGCCTCTGGTGTGCCCAAACTGCTGGCTGTTTCTTACTCCACATAACAAATCCTGTTATTTGAAATCGCATACTCCCATACTACAGTTTGACAAAAGCCTTGTCGTCAATCCCAGTTGTGAAAGCAGTAAATAATAACTTGGCTTCTAGTTGATCATTTGGAAAGGTAGATTTTTCCAATGAATCATCTGTTGAAATGCATCCCCAATCATCCCAAATACTGCAGAAGACCTATTGGAACCTGCATGGACCCAAGATTCTCACAGATATCAATCAAGTTTGGTGAAGGAAAAATCATGGTTTGGGGTTACATTCAGTATGGGGGGCATGCGAGAGATCTGCAGAGTGGCAACACCAACAGCCTGAGGTATCAAAACATTTGGGCGTTGAAGATGAAACCAAAGAATTTTATTGAACTCTGGGAGTCCTGCAAGAATGCTTTCTTTGCCATTCCAGATGAGTCATTGAAGAGATGTATGGATGCAGTCCTCCAAGCTCATGGAGTCATACACAATATTATTTATTTTCCTGTAGTTTGTCTGAATTCCATTCATACTACTCACATTAATACTATATAGAATATACTTTTCAGACGGTCGTGTAGTAAATTCAAATTCAAATGTAGTGACTACTCAAGTAGTCTACAAATTTGGACGCAGCTGTTGTCTCCTGATCATATGTTCCTAGTGTCTCCTGTGTTTAGTGCTCATCATCATATTCAACCAGATAAGCAAAGACTTCCCATAATCTTACCTGATCTGCAAGTCATTCACCATATTCATCAATATCATCCTGGTTTTGCAAAATTTACTACCTCATCCTATTCTGTTGTGACAGCAGTGCATAGACAACAAAATTATTTCAGCATGCTTAAGAGATTACAAAACATAAAGTAAGAAATGTCTTACTAACAAATGGCTTTTTGAAATGGGCAGAATGTTTTGCGTTCTTAAAGTGGTATTTTGCACCTAATGAATCAAATTCCCAATTTACACTATTGACTTATTGCATTTTTATTTTTAAGATTTTAACTGTTTTAGTACTTTTAAAGTATGATCTTATTCTACATTGTTACCAGTTCTTCCCCTTTTTGTCTAGGGTTGGGGAAGGAAAATAACAATTTAAATTAAAATTAGAATTTAAGGGAAAAAACCAAATTAATGAATCATGTATAGGTTAAATAAACAAAAATTGAGGGAACACTTCGATACTCTGCCCCAGAAATGTGAAACAACCACAAGGGTAAACTTAAAGCTTTTATTCTTTTGTTCTCATTAAATAAACAATAAAATGAAGCATAAGTATTCAGGAGAAGGATTAACCAAAACAACAAACAAAACTGAACTAGCTTAGGAGGAGTACTAAATAACCTAGTTTCAGGTAAAAGAAGAGAAACAAAACAAAGGCTTTCCTCAACTCCCTTAATATGAATAAACACAGCCAAGTACAAAAATAAAAATGGCACCCTCTCCCTACAGCTTCATTTTGCAAGTAAAAAAAAAACAAGACAAAGAAACAATACAATTACCTTTTAAACACCACACAAAAATTATATTTAAATCACATAACTAAAAAAGCAGACACACTGCCTGTAAAGTTCCACCACACAAGAGAAACACCAAATTTCCTCAAAGACAGAAGTTAAATTGAACCCAATAGCTTAATAAACTTCTTTCAATATACAACCGGATCAATACCCACAAAGTATGCAACAACCACAAGTCTGGAGCAGGGGAGAAGTGAACCTCCCTTTGGGTTGAGATACATTGCTCTTTTGTAACAGCGCGTTACTGCAGCACGCTCCAATGAGGAGCACCACCTGGGCCCAATCAGCTCTACCTAGCGAGCAGGCAGAGATAGACACATTGGAAGAGTAAAGGTGCGGTCACACTTGACTTTTCCTTCCATAGACTTCCATTCATACGCACGCGAATGCGTCAGACCGGAAACGCGGGGTCATGCGTCGAGTTTCGCAGGTTGCTGCGGTGCAAAGTTCAAGCTTGGTGAACTCTAACCTGCGAAATCGCATCACTTGACTGCGTGAGATGAATCGAGCATCAAAACAGGACCTCTCTGGACAGAAATTTAAAACATGGAGCAATCGCTCACTTTATTAATGTCTAATCATCTTGTTTAATCCCGCCCCTTTTCGCAGCGCCACACGACAGAATTTCGCACACACAAATCCCGGTGTGACCGTAGCTTAAAGCTGCGGTCACACTGGGCTTTGTGTGTGCGAAATTCTGTCGTGCGGCGCTGCGAAAAGGGGCAGTATTAAACAAGATGATTAGACATTAAAAAAAGCAAGCGAATGCTCCATGTTTTAAATTTCTGTGCAGAGAGGTCCTGTTTTGATCCTCAATTAGTCTCACGCAGTCAAGTGATGCGATTTCGCAGGTCAGAGTTCACCAAGCTTAAACTTTGCACCGCAGCAACTTGCGAAACTTAACGCATGACCCCGCATTTCCAGTCTGACGCATTCGCGTGCGTATGAATGGAAGTCTATGGGAGGAAAAGTCAAGTGTGACCGCAGCTTAAAGCTAAGGTCACACTGGGCTTTGCGCGTGTGAAATTCTGTCGTATGGTGCTGCGAAAAGGAGCGGGGTTAAACAAGATGATTAGACATTTAAAAAAGCGAGCGAATGCTCCATGTTTTAAATTTCTGTCCAGAGAGGTCCTGTTTTGATCCTTGATTGGTCTCACGCAGTCAAGTGATGCGATTTCGCAGGTCAGAGTTCACCAAGCTTGAACTTTGCACCGCAGCAACTTGCGAAACTTGACGCATGACCCTGCGTTTCCGGTCTGACGCATTCACGTGCGTATGAATGGAAGTCTTTGGGAGGAAAAGCCCGGTGTGACCGCAGCTTAAAGCTACGGTCACACGGGGCTTTGTGTGTGCGAAATTCTGTCGTACAGCGCTGCGAAAAGGGGCGGGGTTAAACAAGATGATTAGACATTAATAAAGTGAGCGATTGCTCAATGTTTTTAATTTCTGTCCAGAGAGGTCTTGTTTTGATCCTCGATTGATCTCACGCAGTCAAGTGATGCGATTTCGCAGGTCAGAGTTCACCAAGCTTGAACTTTGCACCGCAGCAACATGCGATGAAGCTGCGGTCACACTTGACTTTTCTTCCCATAGACTTCCATTCATACGCATGCGAATGCGTCAGACCGGAAACGCGGGGTCATGCGTCAAGTTTCGCATGTTGCTGCGGTGCAAAGTTCAAGCTTGGTGAACTCTGACCTGCGAAATCTCATCACTTGACTGCGTGAGACCAATCGAGGATCAAAACACGACCTCCCTGGACAGAAATTTAAAATATTGAGCAATCGTTGGCTTTTTTTAATGTCTAATCATCTTCTTTAATCCCGCCCCTTTTCGCAGCGCCGTACGACAGAATTTCGCACACACAAAGCCCGTGTGACCGTAGCTTAAGAGAGAAACACAACATAACCACTCCCCATTGGGCAGTAAACACACAAATAAACAACAACAACAACAACAACAACAAAAACAAATACTTCCATAGGATGTAACAACATCCCTAGTCCAGCAAAGTACTGTAGTTTATTAAGCAAATAACCTTGGGTTAGGGTTTGTTAGTAGCATGAATTGTACATTTAAAGTAAAGTGTGACCTAATCGTTTAGGTCACACTTTATTTTAAGGTACTGTACAATTCTCCATATTATTAAACAATTAACTAAGACTTCTGGCTCAATAAACTCCTAACTCGCTGGTTATTAACAGTTATTAGGTAGGATTAGGGACATAAGTTTTTGCAGAATACTGTATGTACTTCAGAAGTACTAATAAACAGCCAGTATCCTAATAGACGGCAGGTAAAAAGCCATTAGTTAATGTTAAGAATTGGTACTTAAAATAAATCTTTGACAAAAGTGCTTCTCTGTCTTCATCTTCACAGGTTTCGTCAGGTGCTGATGGAGAATGAACCGGAGGTGCAGGAGGTTTCCGGACTCTTCCGTTCTGTGCTTGTGGAAAGTCTTGAGCGTGTTCACGAGGAGCAGGAGGCTCAGCGTTTGACCCAGCAGTGGAGCAACAGACGCTCCATAAGCTTATCGCTGATGAGTTTCAGGTCAAGAGTGCGGATCAACCCTTTCGGCAGCACATTGGGACTGAAATCAAACAGCTACGGCTCGGAAGAAGACGGTGTAGATGTTAAGACTGTGTGTGAGGATGTGGAGAAGGGTCAGACAGCAGAGAAAGTACAGCGTGTGTGGAGCATGCCGGAGTTTAGACACAAGGGAATCAACGGAAAAGCTTGAGTGTCTTTGAGTATGTGGGATTCATCAAGATCTGATCTGGTTAGCGGCTGTCTGATATTGTCAGCATCGTTTTTTAGTCTATTTATATTTTGAAGTGTGTGGAGGTATGCTCATGTTGGGAAATAAATGAAGCTCTATAAGCAAAAACATCGCAATTAGGGGTGTAGTCCTAAAAAAAAAGGTGGTGTACTATTACCCACCCAACCCAGATTTTAAAAGTAGGCAACGAAAGTGAATAGCTGAGTCCCAAATCGCATACTTATGCACTATTCTGCGCCATTTTGTAGTATAAATAGTGTAAGTAGTGCATTCACAGTGAAAACTCAAAAAAATAATAAGTGCACTTTAATTACCTCGATGATACACTCATTCAGCCGGTAAAATGAAGTGTGTGTGACACTTCACGCACTCAATGACCGCATGTTTGTTCACGTAGAAGGGGCAGAGCTATCGGGCGCACATGTTGGAAAACTTTATTTATTTTGGATTGTGAAAGCAAAATTCTCCTACGAGAGTGATTATAGCGCCTCCCGATGGGGAATGCGGTTATACTCATGATAGGTATTATTTGATAGTTTTGTCATTTATTTCACTGATTTGGCAACCATCAAACGTCATCAGGGAAACGCTTTGAGTTTCCACTTAGTAAAAAAACATTAGTGTTCCATTTGGGATGAAACTACATACATGTACTATGCTGTTGAGCGTGTAAGTGCATAAGTACATAGTGCATGAGTGCATAGTGTGCCATTTGAGATGCAGCTAATGTTTCTTTGATTCATTAGCAATACAGTTGAAGTCAGAATTATTAGCCCTCATTTATTCCCCCCCCCCACTTTCTGTTTAATGGAGAGAAGATTTTTTTCAGCACATTTCTAAACATGATAGTTTTAATAACTCATTTTAATAACTGACTTATTTTATCTTTGCCATGATGACAGTAAATAATATTTGAAAAGATATTTTTCAAGACACTTCTATACAGCTTAAAGTGACATTTAAAGGCTTAACTAAGTTAATTAGGTTAACTAGGCAGGTTAGGGTAATTAGGCAAGTTATTGTATAACTATGGTTTGTTCTGTAGACTATAACAAAAAAATATAGCTTAAATGGGCTAATGATATTGACCTTAAAATGGAGTTTAAAAAATTTAAAACTGCTTTTATTCTAGCTGAAATAAAACAAATAAGACTTTCTCCAGAAGAAAAAATATTATCTGACATACAGTGAAAATTTCCTTTCTCTGTTAAACATCATTTGGGAAATATTTAAATAAGAAAACAAAGTTAAAAGGGGGGCTAATAATTCTGATTCAACTATATATAATAAATATACCATAAGTTACCTGTAACTATTGACTTTCACTGAAGGAAAACAAATACTATGCAAGTCAATGATTACAGGTTTCCAGCTACCTTTAAAATATTCTTTCTTTTTTCTGTTCAACAGAATAAAAAAAGACAAACCAGTTTGGAACAAGTAAAGGTTGAGTAAATGATGAGAATTTTAATTCTTTTTGGGTGAACTATCCATTTAAAAAGAAAAAATATTTAAACAAATTTGTTAATTTTAAAGCGAGATCCTAATAATCAGCAAAACAAGTGAGAATACTGAGGGTATCCAAAATTATTGATCCTCAGAAGTCGTAATACTCAAATATCTCGTAGAAAAAAGAAGACATACTGAGTATACGTGTGTATAGCCCCGACTACACCACTAATCGCAATGTAAATCTGCTACAGGGATTAAACAACCACACTTTTTTGAAAGTGCAAAGGTAGGACACCAGATACACTATATTGTCAAAAGTTTTGGGACATCTGTCTTTACTTGCACATGAATTTCAATAGCATCTTAATCTGAATCCGTAAGGTTTAATATGTAGTTGGCTCGCCCTTTACAGATATAACAGGTTCATCTCTCGCGCTTTCCACAAGGATTAGGAATGTGTTTAGGGAAATTTTTGACCATTCTTCTAGAAGCACATTTGTGAGGTCAGGCACTGTTGTTGGATGATAAGGCATGGCTCACAGTCTCTGCTCTATTTCATCCCAAAGGTGTTCAATTGGGTTCAGGTCAGGACTCAGGCCAGGCCACTGGCAGTCAAGCTTTTCCACACCAAACTTGCTCATCCATGTCTTTATGGACCTTATTTAGCAACGTATAAGGTATGTAGCCAGAAGTATGTA
This sequence comes from Danio aesculapii, assembly GCF_903798145.1. Lineage (NCBI taxonomy): Eukaryota > Metazoa > Chordata > Actinopteri > Cypriniformes > Danionidae > Danio > Danio aesculapii. The sequence goes on from NC_079454.1 coordinate 7,849,637, forward strand.
TGGCGGCATTTCGTATTTAAAATGAATGGTATGGGCAGTGTGACGTCAGCTGCACATGACCAGCTGACTGCTTATCTCTGTATGGATGGCTTTCCCGTTGTTACCAGTTAGCTTGCCATGTACGTCAGCAGATTTGAGAAGCAAAGAGGAGTTGACCACGATTACGGGGTTCGAGTTCGCCGAAGAACATTTCCAGAAAGCGGGTAAGACAAAAACAATAGCCAACAAAAAATCAGGTGAGGGCTTTTTTTTTGGATTGCTTTTTAAAACTGTCCGTTGGGTTTAGGAAAGTGGGTGGGCGGGTCAATCGGTGCTTTTGAAAACACTATTGGTTGAGTTTAGGTAAGAAGGAGAATTGGTCAATCAGTCATTCTGTCAGTCAGTCGACAGTGGCCTCTGGTTTAGAGTATGAAATTGCTCAAAATGTTTTGGTATGCTGAAGCATTAAGAGATTCTATCACTGAAAACAAGCCCAACATCATAAAAACAAGCCTACACCAAACTTTACATTTGGCAAAATATAGTTAGGCAAAAACCGTTTTCCTGGCACCTGCCAAACCCGGACTCACTCATCAGATTGCCAGACAGAGAAGCATGATTGGTCACTCCAGATATCACGTTTCCACTGCTCTAGATTCAGTGCTCGCCTGTTTTACACAAATGCATCCCACATTTTGCATTGCACTTGGTGGGGTATAGATGTAGCTGCTTGGCCATGGAAACCCATTCCTGAAACTCTCCAAGGGATCGATCACACCAAATGTGCTTTTTGCGTTAAGAGGCGCCTTTTCGGAGTTATTTACTTACGGCCGTGAGCGTTTTGCGCGCTGCTTATGCACCCTGCGGACCTTGCGTTTTAACCGTTTGCTGCATCTCGCGTTTTTGTCCTTGCGCGCCGTGCGCTCGCAGTTAAATAAAATCAACTCTGAGCGAAAAAAGCATGTTACATTAGTCGTGTCTGCTTTATTCTCCAATCAAATGAAAGCAGAGGCGGGGTTTCTGCTGAGGTGCTTGCAGTGTTTGTGTTGTCAAGAAACCTATGGAGACTTTTGAAGATGAAGGAGAGACTAGTGGTTGCTGTTTTGAGTTATCCGGATCTGCATGAATCACAAATCTTGAATATCACAATATTATTACATTTTAAAATAATATTAATATCAACAGCAACACACGCACAATATGCTCACTGTGCAGCTCAGCATGCATTGACCTCGCTGTTTTTACATGGCTTACCATTTTAAGGGTTGTGTTCCCAGTTGCTTCAACTTTGTTATAACACGACTTTTAGGCTGCTTTTACACTAGCATTTTTGGTCTGCATCCAGGTTCGTTTGACATCAAAGTACAGTATGTTTAGTTAGTGTGAACGTGTCTTCTGAACTCGGCTGAACTTCAGAACCGTGCCCGAGTCTGCCTGAAAGAGGTGGTCTGGGGTTCGATTTGTGCAAACTCTGGTACGGTTCACTTTTGATATGAATGCAATCGTACCAAATAATGGAAGTGATTCGCCAACTGTACCACAAACTTTAGTTTCATAACGTTCATTCACATGTGTATGTCTGTGTATCACCTACCTTGGCAACAAGCAGGACGGACCCTGTGCAAACAGATATAACGTCTGCTTGTCTCCACCCAAAACGACTTCTGCAGACATTGCGTGATGTTCTGAACATCTTTAAATGATATGTGGACGTCTCCATTTTGGTGTTTTGCTTTTGTGGCCGTCACCTAGCAACAGCTATACACAAAACAGCAGCTTGATGATGCAAGCGTACCAAGGTTCAGAAGGATAAAGATGGTGTGAACCGTGTTTATACAAATGTGGTCATGGAGTTCAATGATTTGAGGGGGTGCACCAAAACTTTTGGCAATGGCTCAAATACAATTTGTATGAAAGTTTATTCAGAAAAACTGCAACTGCCTGTTTTATTCCAAATAATTGGGACTTTATGACCCTTCTGTTTTAAAATTGTTGCAGAATTTGGTAAAAAATGGTCTAGTGGTACTTTTGTATAATTGTTCCATTTTTCCGAAGAGGCAAACTTGTATTTTTGGTGTCGAAATGTTCAAATGCTTGTGATTGCTAGATACTTCTTGTCTGACAGTCTTGTTGTCAACATGTGGAAGTATGTGAGCGATGAGGTGTTTGCACACATATTTATCATTTGAGTTACAATCAATTTAACAGTAGAATGTAAGGTCTTGCACTATAAAAGACAGTGAATGTTTTAATTTTATCATGCTGACACTAACGCACATTTATTTCGAGCCTGTGATTTTGAGATACATTGACATTGTAACCCTGTTCGGTAACAAATGCCTTGTATCAACTGATTTGTATTATATACTGTATATGTCAAGTATACTGCTCATGTTCTTTTAAAAGAGTAAAACAATAACATTTTGTTGCTTGAAGCCTTTTTTTTGCAAATAGTTTGTTGCTATAACCCATGCCTGTACTCCAAAAATTTACAGAATATCCCGATTTTCTATTCCCAGGAAATCGATCTAAATATTGGAGACAAATAGAAGTAAGAAAATTTTGCTTGGTCGGTCACACTTATTTTGATGGTCCATTTGTTGTCTTTAAGTTACATTGCAACTTATTCTCATTAGATTAAAAGTAGATTGTTAGGTTTGGGTTAAGGTTAGTGTACAGTAAGTTGACATGTACTTGCAAAGTTTCTATTAGTCAGTTAAATGTCTGTTGAAGGAGCAGTATCAACAGATATTAAGCAGACAGTCTACTAATACTCAAATGGACTATCAAAATAAAAAGTTACCGCTTGGTCTAATACTCTTTTTAGTGAGACTGTCTGTTGCCCCAGTACGACCACTGGTTTGTCATTTGGAATAACAAGAAGATTAAGGCATTTGGCTGTATTGAGGAAGGAAATTTGATTCATCCCACTTTAATTTCCTGTTTCAATTTTAGCAAGACAATAAAGGCCAAGGGTGTCTAATCCATCTCCTGTATGGCAAATGTCCTGCAGAGTTCAGCTTTAACCAGCTTCCACATATTTGTCTGGAAGTTTCTAGGTCAAACCTGTTCCTGGAGGCACACGAAGGCACATCCAAATTCGAATCTTTTTTTTTTTGTTTCTCCTGAGATGCCTTCATCTTATCAATTTTTTGTAGGCAGTGTAGATGTACTTTTGCTGCCTTGGATATCTCACAATCTTTTTATGCCAGACGTTTGAGCTCAATAAATCAAGATAAAAGCTGTGCTTTGACATCATTTGTTTGTACATGTACATTTTTAAGCAACTTTCCCACTTTTTATGTCATTTTTAGCCGGAAATGACTACATATTAATTACAAATATTCACTAAACTCACCACTTGCTCTTATAAATAAACTGTTTAAACTGCATAAAAAGTAATTGTAAAATCCGTGTAATTAGGTGCCTTACAGGAACACTTCATTTTTATTGGAAAAATAGGCTCATTTTACAGATCCTCAAGAGTTAAACAGTTGAGTTTTACCATTTTAATCCATTCAGCCAATCTCCATTAACATCAAAAAAAAAAAAAAAAAAAAAACATCAATAATTTTCTTATTTAAAGCTTGGTTCTTCTTCCAAGACAGACGAAAAATGAAAAGTTGCTATTTTCTAGGCCAAAATTTTTTTGCTGGAAAAATATCAAGGAACTTTGTTGCCGTAGCATGGCTGAAGCTGGCATAATGATATTACCCAGTGCTGCTACCTTCTAGTCTTGTGACGATACTGGAATTTCCAGTCAAACAGAAATTACTGTGATTGGCTGTGAAGGTCATCAGTTCACCACACTTCACCACTGTTTACCGAGTGCAAACACAGGCTGCGTCCGAAATTGCATACTTTCACACTATATAGCATGCTAAAAACAGTATGCAAGTAGTATGTTCAAATGCATAATCTGCATCCTAATTCGCATACTATTCGTCCTAAATAGTATTTGAAAACAGAATTAGTATGTCCCAAATCGTAGTAAGTTAAAAAGTGTAGAAGCATCCATACTCTAACCGCTGATATTGCCCACAGCACATTGTGCGTTAGATGTGAATTCGATTAGAACTAGAAATGCGGATGAGAAATGTAAATAAACTAAAAACATGGTGGACGCGCGAGACCAACCGTCAAGCAGAGAGACTTCGGTAAACATTTGTATGACTGTTAATCAATATCTAGCCCACTGGAACATTTAAATCGCATTTTCTGTGTTATATTTCGTTTTCAACAATGTGAACATACATGAAGATATGTTTAAGATATGTTAAGCTGGTTTTAGCTGGTCATCTCCCAGCCTGACCAGCTAAGACCAGGCTGGAAATGGCTGGAAACCAGCCTGGAAGTGGTCAAAAACCCTTTAAAACCAGCCTGGTTGACCAGCTAAAACCAGCCAACCAGCCTAGGCTGGTTTAGGCTGTTTTTTTCAGAAGGGTAACATCTAAATGAATAATTATCCAAAGACTTGAGGAGATTTCTCTGCATGAATGACTCATGAATGGCAGATTATCCTGCTGCTGCTTCTCTAATAAGGTAGGAAATTAAATATGACAGAAATGGGGATGATGTGTGGATGATTGACAGGGCTCGTAACCAGGCAATAAAACGATCTGTTAATTAGGAAGTAGTACGTCCATCCATAGCGTGCATACTCTTCTGTTACACACTCAAAAGTATATACTTTTCCTTTACAAAAAAAGTACATACTTTGCCATACTTTTCCATGCTACGCGAGAGAATTCATGAATGGGAGTGAATCGAAACTGACGAGGGTAAGTCACGTGATCATGACAAAATGGCGGATGAATGTCCGAATTTCATACATACTGCTCACATTCATACTGTAAAGAACGTACTTCTCTAACGGTCCAGTAGTACGTTTAAAATCAAACGCAGTACCTACTGCGTAGTCGGATGCAGCCACAGATCCACACGCCACTTGAGTATTTCAAAGCTGTGAAGAACGATTAATAATGCACTCAACAGCACTTGCAAGTAAATGAAAATTGTACATTTTTTTAAATTACAGTACTGATTGGTACCAACATTCTGTATTGTGACAACACTACTGGTAACCTATAGCTGTCAACTATTTTCAGGTGCTGCGCAATATAATTCAGCCCTACTACAGCAGCAAAGTTCCTTGATTATTAAGTCACTTTTCATCTTTAGGTGAGATGCTAATGTCCCAATCTGATTCAATAATCAATGCTAAGCTAAGCTAAAAGTGCTTCCGCCATACCTGGAGATTTGACTATGATTCAATAAGGGTAAAACCCATGTGTTTAACTCATAGACTGTAAAATGGTTTAACTCTAGGGCACTTGTAAAATGAGCCTATTTCTCAGAATGGAAGTTTCTCCCATAAAAGGAACACAGGTAAGGGTGAACAGCTAAAGTCTAGAGAATTTTTTTAGTTAACATTTCTCCTAATTAAAAAAAAAATTCTTCTATTTCAAACTTTTAGATGGCATCAAACCTCTTTTAATACACAAAGACACAGATCGTAAGTTTATTTAACAGTATTGTCATCAGTACGGTAGGATGCATGTGACTCAAAGGCAGATTATCAGCTGCTCATCTACACAGTAAATACACAGATTATCAGGGATAACAAGAAAAACACCACTGCAACGACACGACTACGAATGCCGATTCAAAGATTTTCCAAAAAGCTTCACGCTGAAATATAATGCAAAACCTTCATGAATCGGCCACTCAGACATTAATCACCTTTCTGCATTTTTAGAAGAAATCCGGACCGATTCATTCTTGTTTACTGGAGATATGCGTTTAAAAATAAGAATACAAGAATACTTAATTTTCTTTTACAGTTTCAGTAACATGTAACAATGTTACATCCAAGCTACAGTTCTATTGGGGTACAATTAAGATGCAAAAATACAAATGTTTCAGTATATATAGTCTGGAATAAAAAAAAAAAACTAAAACAAATGCAACTGCTGTCAACATAAACGATGAATGTTGAGGATCTGTCGATGTACAATTTCAGGCAACAATATCAATGTTTCAAGATGTTCTTTCCCTGAGTGACTGTCAGGTGAATAATGCAAACAAACAAATAAAAATAGCAATGGTTCTGGGTCTGGACTGAATCAGTAGGTGGAGTTTAAGAAATCCAGCAGCTCGGCTCGGTTCTTATCCCGCTGTTTTAAAGAAAAGCAACAAGAGATTAAGATTCAAACACTCAAACGAATAAAACAAGATTAAATTACTAGAGATCTTTCTTACATGTACTTCAAATCAAATGTTTAAAGTGTCCCACTGCAAGGTCACATCTAAGACTTCTAAGACCATTATTATGAATGAAATGTAAGATAAGACAAAATAAATACATTAGAGGTAGAATTACATTTGTTTAAAATCATTTTAGAATTCGAACACATTACTTTAGCAAATTTAAACCGTTTAAGGCTTTATTTGCTTCTTTTTTAAAATCCGGCAGAAACCCTGTGCATGGAGTGTCTAATGTATGTTCATGTGAATGTAAAAGGTCATAAGGTAAATAAAATCAATTACTCCTAAAGAAAGATATAATACAGAACTGTCGAAGTGGGTTGCCAAGAATTCCAGTTTCAATTCCATCTAAAACTGCATGACATTTGCTCAGATTCTTTGGTCTTCATGAAAAGCATTTACTGACCTGTAAACACTTTATTTAGTTTAGTGTATGCTTTGTCAACAAGAGGCATTTATTGTAAGCAATGTATGTACCAACGGGGAACCAAGGAGGTACATTTAATACCTTTAAAGACTTTTTAAGATGCTTTTTATCCATTTCGACCATCTAGACCATTGTTTAAGTCACTGACACTTTAACTTATGTTGACTATACAGTGCATCCGGAGAGTATTCATAGGGCTTTACTTTTTCCAAATTTTTTATGTTACAGCCTTATTCCAAAATGGATAAAATTAATTTATTTCCTCAAAATTCTACACACAATGCCCCATAATGACAATGTTGCAAATTTAATGAAAATAAAAAACCTGAAAAATCACATGTACAGAAGTATTTTATATATGTATCTGTATATATATATATATATATATATATATATATATATATATATATATAGATAGATAGATAGATAGATAGATAGATAGATAGATAGATAGATAGATAGATAGATAGATAGATAGATAGATATATCTATATATATATATATATATATATATATATATATATATATATCTTTATCTATCTATCTATATATATCTATATCTATATCTATATCTATATCTATATCTATATCTATATATATATATATCTATATCTATCTATATATATATATATCTATATCTATCTATATATCTATATATCTATATATCTATATCTATATATCTATATATCTATATATCTATATATCTATATCTATATATCTATATATCTATATCTATATATCTATATCTATCTATATATCTATATATCTATATATATATATATATATATATATATATCTAGATCTATAAAATTATTAATTGATTGAATTTAAAGAAAATATATCATAATGTGATATATTAGGGATGCTCCGATTAATCGGCAGATAATCACATTTCATGACTCGATTGGTACTTGCTACATTGGCCGATCTCATGAACCGATCACAAGTGTTTGTTTACAAGTTTACAAGTAGAGGTAGACACATGAGCACACCAGGTTATACATCAGCAGCGCTACAACATATGAGGAGGTAGGTTGCATGATGTGTGGGGGCATGAGAGATGGATGAGCTCCAGTCACAGCAGATAAAATATATACAGATGTCTATAAACTGTTTATACAGTTCCTTTAAGTAAAATAAATATATTTATAGGGGTACATTTTAACTTCTTGAGCATCAAATGTGAAAATTTTTTCTTCATAGAGACATGTTTAAGTATTAAATGTTTCCAAATGGCATTGTTAAGTCATTTTTCTTACCATTTTTTTCATCTGTGTCATTTATTATTATTTTCTGTAAAGCTGCTTCTGACCATGGTTATAAACACATATTTATTTCTATATTTATTTTGTATATATTTATAGGATTACATGCAACATCCTTCATTTATTCTCTTAGGTAAAACGAAATCTCCACTCAAGTATCATCCTTAGAGAAAAAAAATGTGCTTAATGCAATGGTAAAGTTATATAAAGCTTGAAGCATCAGAATCAGTACTCAGTATCGGCCGATTAACATGACAAGGAATCAGTAATCGTTATAGGCTGAAAAAATTCTGATCGGAGCATCCCTATTTATCTATACATATAAAAAATAAGATGACATAATATGATAGATTTTTGTCATATGGCCCCAGCTACATTATAGAGTACAATGATGACAACGTAGATATTTCATTTGTTTTATGTTGTAATGGCCAATTACGCAAGTCCTGCAGTCTTATAATTGCCGATTACACATACAGACATGGTAATGGCTGATTTCTGAGATGGGGTATAAATGGTAGACCAATCACAACAGGCTGGGCCTCCCAACCGAGTAGAGTCGGCGGTCTCAGGGTTAAAAAAAAAATCATAACTGAAACTTATCTTTTGAGAAATGAGGTGAAGGGCAAGCATCAGCTTGGTCACATGTGAAAAGTATAAAAGGGAGACATCTGTTGTTCTTTTGCATTGTATCAATTATCATGTGTTGCGTGCGATCACGATGAACTCACCTGCTTGTCCTTCTTTGACTTTTTCACTTTCATTTTAATTCTTTTCCCTGAAATCATGCTGTACTTTCCACTTTTCTTCTTTTCCTTAAGATACTGGGGACGACAGAGAAATTTTAGTATTACCCTTTTCTTTTAAACATGGGCAATATTTACAGAAGGAAAAAAAATAAAATAAATGTAAAGAAATAAAAAGGACATGTTTCCATCCATAGATGCCAATTAGATTCATGCGCAAAAGCTGGAATATTGCTATTGTAAAGCTGGAAATTGATCTTGTTACTGTGAGGATGGAGGCGGAGAACTGACAAAACTTTAAAGGTGTTTATTAATAAAACGGACAGCAGCTCCTCACAGAGACTGCAGTCTAAACCAAAAGAAACACAACATAACTGTGTCCAGGCCTGGACCTCTCTCAGCTTCCTCTGCTATCATTCCTCCTCTTATAGTCCAGAGCTCCTTCCGTGGGGTTCCGGTGAGAGCCACAGGTTCTCATTAACTACGTGCTGGCCTCGTTCTGTTTCCAAAGCTCTCGGCTCACCATATACCCACATCACAGGCCGGGGGCATCCCGAAAGGAAGATGGAAAAAAGCAGGAGGTGTTATGAACTGCACACTGTTTTGGTGCGTGCAAGTTCTTTCTGTCTGTGTCTCTCTGCCTGCCCTGTCATTTTCACAGGTACGCCTACTTCGGAGCACTATTGGCTTACAGGACTGCCAATCCTAATCAACTGTGTGACGACTTCTCTCTTCCAATCACGCTCGGTACAGAGCCCTTTAAATCCGAAGCGGCAACAGGAAGAGATTAGCTGCTGCTGTTGTTGTTTGGCATGTTGTCTGTTTGGTGGTGTCCGTGCGTTTTGTAGCTGATACTAATGTTGACTTTGAGTGAGATCTGTCCAAGTTATTTGTTGTTATAGTTCTGTTGTGTGTTTTACATCTTTAGCCTGCTAATGCTCCATTAAAAAACCTTGCAGACAAGGGAGATCTGGAACAACATAGTAAGTCACATGACACGTACCTTGCACGCAGGATTACTGATGTATAGACACACTAGTTAGCGAAGTGCCTTAAATTGTATTTCTAGTTTTTAGTTAGAGTAAGTTCAGGGCGCTTTGCGCTAAAGACTTTTCTTTTACATGTTACTTTCTTATTTAGAGGATCGGGGAGGAGATTAAGGGAATATTTTTGTTATATTTATTTCTTTGATTTACTAGCACAACTTTAGTTCCCTCTCCCGTTTGTCTTGATTCTTTTCAACTTTATTATTATCTTATTGTTTGTAAATATTGTAAATACTGTGGGAGCAATAAATCTTTTGCGGTGTTAATTCAATGTTTTGATCTCTTGCCATCTTCATCATTAGTTTACTCTTTGGTCATCTCTGTTACTCCTTTTAACTCCCTAGATATATTTCCATCAAGGATCGTAACAAAGACAGAGTAGCCTGAGAGAAGGAAGAGAGGCAAAAGAAAAACATAAAAAAAACTCTGGTCTTCACACAGACTGTGCTTCAGTCTTCCACCAACCGAGGGTTATCGTTTGCAGTGCCTGGCCAAGGCACTGCAACATTCTTCTTTTGACGTCCTCGGCTCAGCCCTGCCACCGGCTGGCAGGCGACGGCTCCTCTGGAACCATCCTGGCAGACGACTGCAGGCTTCAGGCTATGGCTCTCGCGGCTGACTTCCCCGGACTTTGAATACGGCGGTAAGCCCCATAGTGGATGATGGCTCGATTGGCGTTCCGGGCAACGGCCTAACTCCTTTTTTTTTTTTTTCACCCCCTCAGACGGTAGCCACCCCTCCAGGGTGTAGTGGATGGCGGAGAGCTCGGTGCCATGCTCGCCTCGAGCTTCTCCGGGGACAGATTCTGCTCACCCGACTCGATGGCACCGCACCCTCCTTTAGCGGCGAGGGCTTCCTGGCAGCGTGTTCCTCCCCCTCTCCCGGGCTTCGGCACCAGGGTTGTAAAGCTGGAAATTGATCTTGTTACCGGGAGGAAGGAGGCGGAGAACCGACGAAACTTTAAAAGTTTTTATTAATAAAATGGATCTAAACCAAAAGAAACACAGCATAACTGTGTCCAGGCCTGGACCACTCTCAGTGCTATCGCTCCTCTTATAGTCCAGAGCTCCTTTCATAGGATTCGAGGCCGGTGTGTGCCACAGGTGCTTCTGATTATTCACTTACGCGCTGGCCTTGTCCTGCCCCCTCAACACAATCACGTAAAACATTTGTGAATAAAGCACCATTACCATTCAGTCAGTCAAAAATAACAAAATCATCACTTCCTGATTAACTGGTGCCAAATAGCATAAAGAAAAGGGGAATTTGTTGAGGTAGAATTTTCTGTGGGCCCTTTATCTTATGCCTCAGAAGATACAACATAATGAATGTGCGGTGGATTTTGGAAGCGCGAGACGCTCTTGGCACAATTGATCAAATTTGATGTCCAGTATGAAAATTTCAGTAGAGTAAAAAGAAAAAAAGTACCTTTGAAATTTGAACAGGTCCAGAGCTGTCATCCTGCCCTTTGTGTCCTTTTTCCTTCTTCCGCTTGCGTATCTTTTCTTTTGTTCTTTTCTATGTTCATAATAATAATAATAATAATAATAATAATGAATTACTCAAAACGTACATATTATATCATTAATGAACATAAAAGCTGTTCTATTTAAAATTGTGTGGTGCTTTAAGGTCCCTGATCCCTAATGGTTGATTTACACAACACCATTTTCCACTACAAACTTTAGAAGTTTATGTACTCAACAATACTGCTTTGGGGGAAAATTAAAAAATTAATTTGGGTTCTACAGAACAAAATCTAATTATAACATGATAGGGCTGCACGACATTGGAAAAATCAAACATTGCGATTTTTATATTTGTTTTTACAATATAAACTGCAATATGAACTCAATTTCACTAGAGACCTTATTATCTCTATTTAGAAAGAATTTAGAATGTAAAATCAGTTGGGATGATTCTGCAGTAGGAGTGCATAAAAGTATCTCCATAAAATCTAATAAACTATTTATAAACTTTTTGAGGTCCCCCGACACATTTTCGTTGTTGTCTGTGCTATTTGCAGTGCATTTCTGTATTTGCAAGTGTTGTGACTATTTCTATGCACTTGTTTAGTCAGAAATCGATTAATTAATCTTTACTATTTGCATCGCCATAAAATCCAATAAACGATCTAGAAACTTCTTGGGGTCCCCTGACACGTTTTCGCTGTGGTCTGTGCTAATTGCAGTGCATTTCTGTTTTCAGGGTTCTTACACATTTTTACAACTAAAATTTCATGACTTTTACAGAACTTTCAAGTACATTTTCATGACATAATGTTCCATGTAATGTCTACATATACATGGTAAATATTAAGAAAAACAATGACATTTAAGTTTATTACAGCATACCATAGAACACCCAACAATCTATTTTGTTTACATTTGTTTTTATATCGATGTAAAATTGATTCTGATAATGCTTACACAGCACTAACAATGTGAGAGCAAGTATTTGGCCAAGCACAGAAAATAAGTAAAGACAACTAACCTATATTCAAGTTAGGGTTGCACAATATATCGTGTCAGCATCGATATCGCAATGTGTGATTCCGCAATAGTCACATTGCAGGATATGTAATGTTGGGAATATAATTTAATATAGAGTTTAATCACAATGGAGTAAAAGTTTATCATCTGCATGCATTTTTAAAGAGATAGTTCACCCAAAAATTACCATTTTCATAACACCCTTCACTTGTTTCAAACATTTATGAGTTTTCTTTTTTTAAATGAACACAAAAAGAATATAATTTAATAACTCCAATAGTATTGAAACGAGTGAAGTGTGAGTAAATAGTGAGTACATTTTAATCTTTGAGTGAACTGTCCCTTTAAAGCCTGTGACTGTTTAATGCCTGTGAACATTTCAATATTTCAAAGTTTGAAACATCCAGCCACAAGAATTTTTTTGCAAATTTAATAAAGATTAAATATTACACAATGAAGACTATGCAGTGTTGATTATTCAATATCTGTACCTGAATAGTGAATACCTGAAAACTATAACTCACTTTTTATCTTTACTATATTCATCTATGCTTGTAATTTATTTGTTATATATTATTCGAGATTCACTCCTCTACAAACCCCCCCCAATCAATCCAAATAAACCTGTTAAATCATCAGGAGAAAAGGTATTCACATTGCGATATACATGACAGAAATACGAAATATGGTAGTGTCAGATTTTTCCAATATAGTGCAGCCCTAATTCAAGTTTACAGATATTTGTTAATTTCCATGACTTTTCCAAAACGTTGTGGGTTTTTCTGTTTTTCCGAAACTTTTCCAGGCCTTGGAAAATGCCACGTCAAAAGTCCATGACTTTTCCAGGTTTTCCATGACCGTATGAACCCTGGTATTTGCATGTGTTGTGGTTATTTTCATGCATAACAATCTATAAATACAATCAAGAAAAAGACAATTGAAATAGTGTTTTATCATTCCCGGGTTTAACATTATTCAAGTACATTAACTGAATGATAAAAAGTACTCAATAAAAAAGTAATTCAAAGTTATGGTGACAAACGGTACAATTTTTTCTACCTGAAGATAAGATAAAACCATTATACAACCACAGGCATCAAAAACACATAATTATATCATTTGCATATCCTGTGATGTAACTATTGTGAATGGTCACATTGTGATATTGATGCTGAAACAATATATTGTTCAGCCCCATAGCACGTTCATTATATTTATTCATTTTTACTTTTATGCAACTTTTGACTTAACTCTTGTACCTGTGAATTTGTGTTCATTTATCAAGCATTTTTGCTCAATAGGAGCCTGATACCTTTTTGCCGTGTTTCTCTTTTCTTTTCTTTGACGATTTCCCTCGCTTTTTGCACGAATCTGCCAGAGGAACCACAAAACAGAGACCTTCCAAATCAATTTAAACCGTTCGCTCTTTTTTTTATTAAGGAAGTAACTTTTACACTAACGTTTTTAAACATCACAATTAAAAATGATTTTTGTATTAACCTTACCTGAGCCACTGGAGCTGGAGATACTGTGCGACGAAGAGCTGCTGGATGACGACCGTGAAGAAGAAGAAGAGGAAGATGACGAAGAAGAGGAGGAAGATGAAGAACTGGACGATGAGGAGGAAGATCTGCTTCTGCTTCTTGCCCGTTTGCGGTTTTCTCTGCCTGTTGGTACATATATTTAAAACACCGTAGCTCTAAGAAAATCATATCTGTGTGTTTTGGTCAGTCAAGGATTGTTACATTGTTTTTACAGTTTTTTTTTAGAGACAAACCTCTGCTGTTAGACCTTCTTCTGCTTTTAGTACTCGATTCACTTCTCTCCGTGGTGTCCACTTTGGCAGACTATGATAAAAAATATATAATATTCTGAATATTTTCAACTATTTGACACATGAACTTTGAGCTGCTTAAAGAGAATTTATGGAATCACAAAATGGCAGATTAAAAAATCCTAACATTATATACTAAAAGAACATAAAGAGGTAAAGTTGGTTTTATAATCACACATTCATTGACTTTTGAACAAAATGCAAACTTGGGACACAATATTCGGTCTGAAAAAGCAAGTGTGACTTCAAAAAAAGATTAACAATATTTTATTGACTTGGAACAATTTTGTCAGTGCCTGCTATTTATAATTTGTAAACAATACTTTTCTGAAATTATATCATTAAGGAGAAAGTCCGAATGTGCAAATATAAAACCAATTTTACCCCCCAAAAATACATGATGCTCAAACTGAAAAGTAATGTCAATGTAAAGACATTGTCTCGATTTAACAAGTTTTATGCATGTAAGGGATGACAATTCCTTTTAACATGTTATCATAAAACGGTAAGTAACAAAAGTTAGTCAAAGCTTAACAAATCTAAAGGTTTAACGACACTGGATTGAATTTAAGCAGTTCAACTCTTTAACTTACCATGTTTATTATGTGTCGTATCCTTAGGACCACTACAAAAACACAAAACTCAGCCCGATAGACTGATTAGAATATATTCCGTTCTGAAAATAAACCGCGGTGAAAATAAACGCTTGTTTTTCATTTCTATGATCGGTTCTTGCGTATCAATAAGATAAACACCACTGCGCGGCCATCTTATTTTACGTCACAAAAAAAAAAAAAAAAACGAGTACCGGTTTACAGCGCAGGCGCGTCACTCAGACGAGCATATTATAAGATTTTCTTAATTTATATTTGTTCTGTGTATATTCAACATATTATTAGAATAGGGTTTGACTTTAGAATGCCATTATTTGGTTTTAAATGATTTGTTCAGTACCTTGTGCTGTGTTCAATGAGGCAGACGTCGAAATGTCAGGTGATGCGTGTTACATTTGTAATCACTGATGAGGCTGGGCCAATCATGCCCCATGAACAATATTCTAAGTTAAATTTTGCCAAAAAAAATGTTTTATCGCAGTATGAAATACCAGTTTTAAGGGTCCCTCACAGATCTCCGGGCTGCATATATATTTATGTTTGGTTTGGATCGAGAAAATTGTCTAATGAGGCTGCAGATGGCGCCAACGATTAAACTTTAGGCTAGTGTCGGTTTAGCAAAATTCAGCTTCAGTTTTTTTCAGACTTATTTTACAGTGTATGCTTCAGCCCCAAATAAAACACACGCAAACCAGTTGATCAATTTGTTCAGACTTTCCTGATAATAATAGTCAGGTTTTTGATTAAGCTGACAGAAAACTGATAGCAATTGCTTAAACAATTGCAGTAAAACACCACAAAAAGTAATTGGGAGACCAGCAGTTTTTAGCTTGACCAGCTTGGTTTTAGAGGGGTTTTGGCCACTTCCAGACTGGTTTCCAGCATTTTCCAGTTTGGACTTAGCTTAGCTTTAGCTGGAAAATTACCAGCTAAAACCAGTTTGACCAGCCTGGTTTAAGCTGGACATAGCTGGTTTTGGCAGGACTCTCATGGCTAGGCTGGTTAACTGGTTTTATCAACTCCCAGCCTGACCAGCAAGACCAGCCTGGAAGTGGCCAAAACCCCTCTAAAACCTGCCTGGTTGACCAGCTAAAACCAGCCAACCAGCCTAGCTGTTTTTTTCAGTAGGTAGTAGACGATTCAAAGTGCATCTGAAAGGTAAATATGATATTAATTGTTTTCAGTTGCCAAGTATACTTTTGTAAAACATTGCTTTGCTGCTCATATTTCTTTTATTAAATGTTTTTACCATAGAAATACTGCCAAAAATACACAAATGTGTAGCTTAATATAGGCATATATATTATAAAAGTGAAATTTACATTCATTAATTTCATAAAAAATGGCATTACACATCACTACATGGCATGTATTATAGCTACAAGTAAGAAATTTTCAGTTTTTACTTCAAATAAATGCAGTGAATTGAACATTCTAATACTTTGCTTTTCAGATTTAAAAAACCCACAAAAAGCAGCAACAATTAAAAAAAAATAACAACAAATAATTTTATTGATATTTGAGCACTAGTAATAATTCAAATTTACCATATCGGAATGATTTCTAAAGGATCATGTACAGTAGTAGCTATTTGGACAAGTGAATGACCGATTTACTTGCATTTTTGAGCAAGATGCTAATGGTCCAATCCAATTAAATGATTTATGCTAAGCTAAGCTAAAAGTGCTCTCGCCAGACCCAGAGATCAGCTGTATTAAAAATTATCAAATTGAACTGCGTTTAACTCTCTGTGTTCTTTCAGCTTAGCAGTTATAACAGTGGTCTTGGAGACACCACTCTGCACATGTCTTTTTCACTTACCACACCAGTTTGGGAGAGAGAGCTTCATGAACTGAACTGTGTCAGATAAGAGGGAGAATGGGTAGACCAGGGAACACCCAGAACCCATAATAACAAAAAAATTTTGAGTGGTATATTTTTATAAATGACAGTAAAAGTTTAATACATTCACAAACTTTTCAAATTCAATTAAGTGATGAGGTTTGGGAGTGGGACATGTGGGAACACATTCAAAGACAAAATTTGAATCAGTAAATCAGCTTGCAGTAAGATGGTCTACAATGATTTCACAACAATAGCATTTGGTAGACTTACTAAATACAAGCAGTGACTATCCGATCACGTCTGCTTATTAATACTGTGTGCAGAAGGTTCAGCAAAAGCTGTAAAAGAGTTCATTTGTGACCCTGGACCAAATAACCAGTCATGAGTTGAAGTAGGACAATATTTGACTCAGATTCAACTATTTGAAAATCTCAAATCTGCGGGTTTAAAAAAATCTAAACATTGAGATTGCTTTTAAAGTTGTCCAAATTAAGTTCATAACAATGCATATTCCTAATCAGAAATTATGTTTTGAAATATTTACAGTCAAAAATTTACAAAATGTCTTCATGACACATAATAATATTTGAAAGATTTTTGCCATAAAATAAAAAGGGTATAATTTATTTTTCGGCTATTCCTACAAATATACATGCAACTTAAGACTGATTTTGGGCTCCAGGGTCACATACTGTTTGTAAAGTTCTTGTATGGCATCTTACATGTACAATAATCCTGACAAAAAGATAAAGCTTCAAAGATATATAGTACAGTGACCCCCCCAAAAAACACTTTTGGACAAGTATTTCGACCCAAATCACAGTAAAAACAAAACCTGCTTGAGCATTTCCTTAAAATTAATTCCACAAAAGTCTTCTAGGCATGGATAGTTATATTTCTCTTACAGATTTGCCACTGTTTATATGTTGTTTCTTTTTCTTTCTTCTTGGGGCCACTGTATTCACCTGAGCGCATTTTAAAGTTTGAGTACTGTGTGAAAATATAAAAGGCAACATTATATTTGTTAGTTTTTAAGGATACAACAGTTACAAATACTTCATATATCATTGGATAAAAGGTTATCACAATAATAAGTAAAAATTATTGTTACAAGAAGATCTCGCTTTCAATGTAGACTAATAGGCATACTTGTAAAAAATAAAAACATTATGAAATTATGAAAGCTGGGTTTGTAAAAAAAGCTTATTCAATTCTAAATGAACTACTCTGATAAAGGACACTTAGGAAGTCTCACACTGGCTCAGATTTTTGGCACATTACAGTGAGCAACTAGTCAGTAAGTCAGTGTCTGTTCAGCAGATGACAATGATAACTGACCTACATTAAAGTAAAAGAATGGTTTACGCAGAAAAATGAAAATTTACTCACCATTTCCTCACCCTCAGGTGTCTCCAAACCTGTTTAAGTTTCTTCTGATAAAAGCTAAACAAGATATTTTGAAAAAATGTTGGGAAAAAAAGCATTAAAAGTATTTTTAAGTACTTTTCTAAATATTTTTAGCTGTTGTTCCCCCAACATTCTCAAGTATCTTGGTTTGTGTTTAACAGAAGAAGGTAATGTGTGAGGAAATTTTCATTTTTGACTGAACTATCCCTTTAACTTTTGTTTAAACACTCTTAACCTCCTTACATTTAGTTATATAATACCTAATCCTAAAATGTTTACCATCATTTTCATTAATAACATGACTTAAGTTTTTCATATTTAGCTACACATATTTAGAAAAACACCTATTTTAAAATGAACAGATGCCAAGGTTCATTGTTTAGAAGTGGTGTAGATGCTGATAGCAGAAATGCTCCTGAGTTGCTTATTGGACCGGGTCACTTGTTTTGGAAAGCTGGTTTGAAGTAAATCTTCAAGCCTCTGCTTTGTTCTTGGAATAATCACCATGAGTCAAACGCTCTTCAGTTTCCTCCTCTTCCTCAGGTACCTGCAGATCAAAAATGTCCATGACTACCAAACTTAAACTGTAAAGGTTCCCAGACACATGGAGACCCCCCAACTCATGTCTAATGTAGTGATGGCTGCTTTCATAGCACTGCTTCATAAAGCTTTGCAACCCTTATGAATGTGTTGTTTTGAACCAGTGGTTTGTAGTGTGTATCAAATTGGCACCGTCACACAACTTTTGTATCAATACTGCTTTGAAAAATTTAATAAATTCAATATTCCTCTAATGGGGCCTCCTAGTGGCAAATCACTGAACAAATTTCATTGTTTTTACCTAGTCTCAGAGCAGTTTTATGAGTTTGTAGATTTTTAATGAGAAATTTAGAAAACAAAAAGGAATGATATTAGTTAGTAGTCTCTTTTTGGCCTGTTTAGCAGAGCCTACAATGGAAAAAAACAATATAATAGCCCATACACATATGATGTCAGAGTTAAAGGGCTATGAAACCCTCAGGGGCGTTGCTAGACATAAAGCTCTACTGGGGCACGTACCCCCCTCCCCCATTCTGCCCAATCACCCCCCCCCCAAAAAAAAAAAAATTATTATAAAATGTATATATACACACATAATATATATATATATACACACTATATATATGTAAATACACACTATATACATATATATATATATATATATATATATATATATATATATATATATATATATATATATATATATAGTGTATTTATAGTGTATGTATATTTCATATGTAACATATATATATATATATATATATATATATATATATATATATATATATATATATATATATATATATATATGAATATATGTATATATATATATATGAATGAAATTCTATAGACAATTCTCTATAGACAAAAAAAAAAAAGATGTGTTATAGGATTATCTGTTGTAGACTTGACACATGGCAGATAATTAGGTTTGTTAAGTCTTACCTCCCTGACTCGTCATCCCTCCTTTTTGCTTCATACAAAAAAATCTATCAGGAGGCATGCTTAGTAAGATCACCATCATATTGTTTAAACTTTAGTTTTGTCCACTTGCAAAACAAAAAAGGCTGTTACGCTGGTTTTATAACGCATGAGCGGCGCGTAAAAAGCAGCCTGCTTTTTTGGCGCGCATGTTTACTACCAGGACTCTCAGAAGAAGAGCAGCGCGCACACGCGGAGATGCGCCAGTTTGCTTTTTGATTACATTGCTTTCACCAGCGTTGGTTCGGTTGCAGAGAATAACGTCTTTATTTCGGAAGTACCACTCTTAATAAATACACTTGCATATGAAGTAAATCATATCTCAATGCATTTACTGGGGCACTGGAGATTTTACTGGGGCACGTGCCCCAGTGAATTGGGTCTAGTGACGCCCCTGGAAACCCCCCTCTTTCGGTTCAAGTCTACCTCAGAATTTAAAAAAAAAATCCTCTGAGATGGGCGTGGATGATCCAGTTGATCCATCAAAACGATCCAGTTTTCCCCACAATTAAAGCTGACAGGTCTTAACGTTGTCTTAACTGATGCTTAACACACTCAAATCTGGTAAAAATCTTTTTCCTGGGTGTCTTGAATCTTTAACACCAGATGGAGAATGGAGAAAATATCAGAAGAAGAAAAATATCAAAAGAAAAAAAAAAGCGTATGAAATAAGTGTAGTGTGCATAAATGGTTAACAACTGTGTTTTTTTTATTTGTTTTTTTGGGCGTGGGGGTTTACAGTGTTTTGGATACTACAGAAATGTGGTAAGGAATCAGTAATCTACAAAACATTTTTATTTACATTAAAAAAGTGTGACCATTTTTCCCTGAATAGCACTTTTTTCATACCTCCCAGTAGATTGAGTCATCAAAGCAGTTTTGGTCGGGTGGCTGTC
The DNA here is from genome assembly GCF_903798145.1 of Danio aesculapii. Taxonomy (NCBI): domain Eukaryota; kingdom Metazoa; phylum Chordata; class Actinopteri; order Cypriniformes; family Danionidae; genus Danio; species Danio aesculapii. The sequence goes on from NC_079454.1 coordinate 7,869,976, forward strand.
CCAAAAATGGAATCTTCATAATTAGACCTGGAGAAGGCATCAACGGTATTTTACTTTGCACTTTTTGTAATGTAATAACACAATATTAGTTGAGTAAGTTACTGAAAACATGATCAGAAATCTATTTTAAAATGCTTGTGTTAGTTTATAATTCATGACATAACCTGGTTTATAACATATTTAACTTCGTACATTGAATATGTGTGTATATTTTTTAGATGCATAGTTTGCATTGACAGAATGTAATATTTTTTTTCCATTTTTTTGTTTTTCTAAATCTTATACACTATAAAAAATGCAGGATTCCACACTATTCATTTATGTTGTCCTAACACCAATCAATTAGGTTAACTTAACACGTTAAGTGGATTGAAAATTTAAGTTTCCCCAAAAAATTTCCAGAATTGTGTTGTTCCAGCTTATTTTAAATGATCAGTTTGAACAAGCAGCGACAATTACTTTTTTGAGCGTATGCTTAGATTGTACCAAATTATATTCCCAGCACATTAATTAATTCTAATAAGATAAAAATTAATGTCAAAGCTAATTTTAATGTAGAAATTGTGTCAATGTTCCTTGTAGAAGGGATATATTCAAGTTTATGCATTTTAAAATAAATAAATGACATTTAAAATGGCTAAATAATAACATTTTATATGCTTTGCAGATCATATGGTGCTAGAATTAGTACCCACCTGTGATCAATCCACCAACCAAAGCAAACCCCAGAGATGATGCCAACCCAGCTGCCTGATAAGTTGCTGAGACACTGGAAAAAACAAGCACAAAGATGTTAAAAAACCATTTTGTTTCCATACTGATGCTAAAAACCAAATGTAGAGGAACTGCCAGGTTACCCTTCTTTCCTATTCAGTGCTGCCGCCAAAATGCCAGCAACGCCTCCCAGGATGCCCGGCATGCCATGAAGGTTATGCACACCACAGGTGTCTTGGATGCCAAGTTTAGAGGCGAGTATGGGCTGAGTTAAGAAAAAAGTTGGATTAACATGTGATATACATTTATGATATATTTCCTGTAACGTTCTATTATTTTTAAAGCTGTGTTTCTTGGACCAAATGGTTCTGTTTGCTTAATTCTCTATTCTCTTTGAATTTGGTTTAATATTCCACTGAGGTTATGATAATGAAACCATAGTGGTAAAAACAAATACTATGGAGGTCAATGGTTACCTGCTTTCCAGCTCTGGAATGCAATACAAATGCGCCAGTCATAGCCTTCATAGTGGAAGTGTAATGTAAACAGCGATATGGATGATGATCAGATGTTTTTGGGACTCATTTATTTATTTATTTATTTATTTATTTATTTATTTATTTATTTATTTTCTTCATTAAAACAAACAAACAAAAAAGAATAGTTTGCTTCTGTTTACCCAGCTATGGAGAAACCGGTAGCCTGGCACGGTTGTCTGATCATGCCATGTATTCTCATATGAAAATACAGCTGGAACCGTACATGCCAGTTCTTAGAACCTTTTTCATTTGGCAGCAACAAGCAATTTGGATGTCTGCATACACATGCACTTGATGTTACAATTTTCACAAAAGTAGTTGTTTGTTTAATTAAAAAGCAAATTGACTATTCTTAAATATCTGCGTTTTCATACAAAAATGCCATTCTGAAGTAACTGAACTGCAAAATTGCATACGTATTAGTATTTAAATGCATTGTGTAAACGTCTACGTATAGTATGTGATATGAAAGAAAATGCATACAGTGAGGAACTTGAAGCCAACTGTGGAGATGATGCCGGCAGTGATTCCAATCAGCATGGCTCCAAATGGCTGGATGTCCATGTCAGCGCAGGTGCCCACAGCGACACCTCCGGCCAGAGTGGCATTCTGAATGTGAACCTGTGCAAGAGAACACAACAGCCTAAGACATAAAGCTGATGAAAATGTGGTTAAAAAACAAAACAAGAGAGCAGTAAGACCCACCATGTCAAGTTTCCCCTTCTTCTCCACCAGACTGGAAGTAGCATAGGCAGCGAGAGCACAAGCAGCCAAGGAGAAATATGTGTTGACAACAGCTCTTAACTGGTGATCACCAGGTGTTGCGATAGCTGAATTAAAGCTGGGCCAGAACATCCACAGGTAGACTGTGCCTGAAGACACAAGACAAGAGCCAAATTGTGTATGTTTATGAGTGACTATTGACCTTATTCTTTGTCCATCTCACGACTCATTCATGTCCATTGATATTTAGACGTTAAAAACTGCTCGTTGTGCTGCTTGATGTTAACATTTTCTTATTATATTATTCTCCTTTTTTTGTACAGCCCTGAACAATTTGACCGTTTTCTGCTGTTTATTATTCCTAGTCATTTCTCCCATTGAATCGAAAATTCTAAAACAATCGCAAAAACGAGCGCATGTCCACAATGTAGAATAAGGTCAATACAAGCTTAAAGAGATAGTTCATCCAAATATAAAAATGTACACATTATCTACTCTCTCTCAAATAGTTTTAAACCTTTAAGAGTTGTAGATATTTGAGTGTTGGAAACCACTGACAACCATAGTAGGAAAAACAAATACTATATGGAAGTCGGTTACTGGTTTCCAGCTTTCTTCCAAATTTCTGTTTTGTGTTTGACAGGAGAAAGTCAATCAAACAGATTTGGAACAATTGGTTGGTGAATAAATGGTGACAGGGTGAATGCTTGATTTTTATTTTTTGAATGGTTTTTATGCTTACCAAATCACAAATTCAAAATGTACTGAGGTTTGTTTCCTGCACAATGCTTATTTATTGTCTGTTTGGAGCTGCAGTCGTACAGACCGTTCAGTATACTATAGGGCCAGATTTACTTAACAGGACAAACTAGTGTGACTTTGCATTCACATAGAATGTAATTTACTAAGAGCAGCACAAATTAATAACACTGCATTCCAAATAAATGAGCACAACAACATGGTCTGTTCTCTGTTTTCCTTCTCATATAGTTACTTTCATGGTAAGTTAACTGCAAAATTGGTTAAGATGCTTTTGGGGGATGTTTTGTAAGAAATAATGTACATCCAGTCGGTTGTACTTGCAGTATAAAGCATGGCAAGGCTTATCAGCAGTTGTATAAGACTGAAGGGCTCTATTTGGTGAAAAACCATTGATGTATTGTACATCATCTAAACAATTACACACAAAACATTAATCTGAGCTGTAATAATTTATTAGCTCTTTAATTAAATGCAAAGCTTGCAGGAAATAGTGCTTAACAAAGGGTTGGATGCAGCCTACACTATATTTTCATTGCTATTATTATTCAGTCAATGGTCAGAACAGTGCATCGACAGAAAAGTATATATATATATATCTATATATATATATATATATATATATATATATATATATATATATATATATATATATATATATATATATATATATGGCAGTGATGTGCCCATCTAGCATGCTGGGCATGCAACAGTCTGGTTGGTATGCTTCTTTGGGGCTTTTCCTCACTGTCACTTTTCCCAGAGAACAATACATGTTTCACATTGTCCACAGCCCAAGATTTTCACTGCTGGCACCATTGGATGTTCCAATGGACATTTGGCATTAGCATGAATAACCTAGGTTTGGCTATAGAAGCGCAACCATGTATATTAACCCTGTGGAGTTTTGGTGGAAACTGGAGAGCTGAGGTGCACAATAAATTCTGCAGTGAGTTGGGCATATATATATATATATATATATATATATATATATATATATATATATATATATATATATATATATATATATATATATATATATATATATATATATATATATATATATATTCATTATCGGTCAAGATTATTCAAAGTAAGTACTTTTTTAATAGATTTATTGGTTGTTATCTGGGATTAAAATACCTTAGAATGTTGTGATTGCCAAATAAGGATCAAGTATTTTCTATAGAGTCGTGTAATAAATGTAGATAATAGCAGAAATACCAGTCAATTAATTATTGCAACCCTTAGTAAATCACATTCAGACTTATTAAAGTCTGCCTTTTTGGTTTGCATAAACTTTGGTTGACTCCAGAACACCCGTTACTGGCCAAAACCCATATAACAATTTTAGTTAATGCCAAGTAAGGGTTTGCTTTTAGCAGTTGTGCACCCTAATGTCTTAGGCTGCTCATAAATTGAAGACATTACTCTGATTTTGGACCTGATTTTCACCCCATAGTGATCAGGAGATGTGACATTATTCAAGGTTTTTTTTAATATCCTGATCAAGTCTGAGTCTCCTGAATTCATAACGATAGAACACTCTTAATGGATGGTTTTCATTCTCAAGTAAGTTCTTTTGTATGTGATGCATTATAAAAAATCCTGCTGCAAGCACATGCAATGTCCCATATAAGAATATTCATTTAGTACTCTGATTACATATACGTGGGATAAAAGGGAGATTTCTGTTGTACACGTACCGATCATTGCAAACAAGTCTGAGTGGTAGACTGATCCATCATTTTCATGGCCATTACGCAGACCAGGCCTATAGAGAACACGAGCCACCGATAATCCAAAGTAAGCCCCAAAAGCATGGATGGTCATGGAGGCACCAACGTCAGAAACCTGTTGAGAAACCAGAATGCCTTTGAACACAATATGAAAAACTTTTGGAGGAGTTCACGTTTGGCTCTGATTTGTTTGTGTGTGTGTGTGTGTGTGTGTGTGTGTGTATATAAGGTTATTTTTTTTTAGAAATGACTCCACTATTTAATAACAATTTAGACACTATCAAACTGAACCCTTCTAAAAATAATAATTTAGATTTTAATTGTATATATTTATTTAAATAATAATCATTAAATAATAATTAATTTAAAATTTTGCAATGACAAAACAATGGTATAGATGTCTCATATCATCATATACAATAATACAGCAACTATAATACAATCATCTGTCTGCTAATTAAAATATAAAAATGTTAATAGTTTTTTTTTTACATTAATTTATTCAGACACAATATCTCCTAGAAGACAAAGAGGGTGTTGCTGTTATTGGAACACTGGGTGTTTTATCCTGCCAACTTTAGGAAGCAGTTCAAAAAATATCTAAGCTGATTTTTCCTTCATCTTTGGCCTATAAAATTAGCTAACAGGAAACTACATATTTCACAATGCTATGTTACTAATACAAAGCAAAACAAACCAAATTAAAAGTAGAATTAATGCTTAAACTTGGCAAGCTAGATGGGGTATCAACAAAGTAAACAATTTTCCTGGAATTGAAAGACATCTCCTCTTTTATATGTTGGGTGTGCTATTGTGAATCGTCTAACAGCACATTATCTCTCAATCCAAAAACAAACTAATGTGCAGAAACGAGCAATAAAAACCATTTTCATGCACATTTAAGCTAGTGCAGTAATCAGACACTCAATGTTAATTAATGTAATTTGAACCCACAAAAATGTCTCTTTGGAGGTATTGATGAACTCGATCTACTCCAGGGGTTCCCAAGCTTTTCACCCCGTGACTCCCAAAATAACAATGTAAGTGACTCGTGACCCCCATTTTTCAAGTTGGTTATACTGTAGTTATACAAATGTTGCACACACAACTATAGGCATACTGTATATAAACATGAGCATATTGACCACACAAAAATGCAACAGTCTAGTAGCCATATAATATTTTTTTTATGGTCATTTATTAATTTAATTTTATATTATTATAAAAAAATTAAAGGCTGATTTTTATTTGTATGTTGTTGTTGTTTCCTTAACGTAACTATTCACTATCTTCTGTGGGTTATGAATAAAATATGGTAATTCTAATAGTTTAATAAAAATTATTTTTAGAAATCACCAAGCGGACCCCAGGGGGTTCCGATGCCCACTTTGAGAACCACTGATCTACCCTGTTACCGACTCGGTCCCAGTCATTCCCCTCGCTGGACAGCAGAGGTCACCATCCCCGGACTTTTAAGCATTACATCATCCATCTAAACTGATTGTGCACACACCTGAATCTAGTTAACGACCCACGCTTCCTATATAAGCCACACTCAAACACCAGTTCATTGCGAAGTCTTGTTTAGCCCTGGCCAGCATTACTGAGCGGTCTTTCCTGTCTGATCTTCTGAGAATAACCCCGGAATGTTTCTGACTCTGAGTTGCCTTCTGCCTGCCCACGACCCTTGCTTTATACACGGACTCTGAACCACACTGCCTGCCCTCGACCCAAGCCTGTCTAACGGATTCTGAACCACACCGCCTGCCACTGATCTATGCCTAGTAAATCACTCTGTGTCTGTCAGCCGCCAGCCCCAAGACCATTATTGGTTACTGTTGCTGTGTGTTTGCACTTTAGTGTGTATTGGATGTTTGTGTTTGACTGTGACTAATAAATACTGCATAATGGATCCCTCCGTGTCAGTCTCCTCGTTACATACCCAATGTTTTATCATCGTTCTGAATTTTATTTAGATGAATAAAAAAATCTGTATGGTCTGACAAAACAAAACTGGGTATACCACTTCACAATAACAGTACATCAATAAGGATGTACTAAAAATGTAAACTACACTTCATTGTCAACTAATGATGAGTTAAGGCATGTGCTAATCAAGAATTCATTTTTGACTTTGACTAAGAACTAACGCATGAACTCCTGTGGTAAACTGTTCATTTTGATGTAGACGGAACAATTTTTTTCTTTGTTTTTCAGTATAAACATGCACTAGTCGGACGTGCATGAGAGTTACGTTTTAACACAGCAGTTAATGAGTAGTTAAGACTGAGTTAATGATAATGTGCCCCTCCAAGTAAAGTCATAACATAAAGGTACATTAACAGGTCATGACTTCATGTTGGTTACATTTAGCAAATCTAAAGTGTTAATTAATACTTTAATTAATTAACACTTTAATTAATACTTTAATTATATTATAATTTTATATATAAAATTATATTATAATTTAATTATAATATTGTTAATTAATACTTTAATTAACAAACATGAACCCAGTGTTGCCAACTTAGCAACTTATACATGTAGTGACTTTTCAGACTCCTCTAGCAATTTTCAAAAAAGCGACTAGCAACAAATCTAGCAGTGTTGGGCAAGCTACTTAAAAAATGTAGTGAGCTAAGCTATTAGCTACTCTACTTAAAATGTAGCTTAACTACACTAAAAGCTACTCACTGGGAAATGTAGCAAGCTAAGCTAAAAGCTACATGGCAAAAGTAGCTTAGCTACATCTAAGCTATTTTTGCAATTTTTATCTTTAAATTGAAGCAACTTCAATCCGAGTCAAACATATCTTTGAGATCAATAAAACTGTCAATAAAACATATGAGGCAGAATTCAGTTCAATTATTTACTGTAAATAATATGCTGTAGGCTACTAAACAGAAACAAATTATAGTATATTACAGCTAAAACAAAAAATCATATAAAAGCAGGTGTTACACATTTAAAATACTAATTTTATAGTAAAGGGAAATATTTTGATCATCATTATGCATATTGTATATATATTTACAACTCTTCATTGATAAATTACACTACATAATGCAGTAATTTATAGTAGTACTTACTATAAATTACTAAAGTATTCTTTAAGCACAGCTTCAGAAATTAAGTTACTGCATCTTAACATACTTCTCAAGATATATGGTCACGAAAAATCCAACTCCTCTCCCTCGGTCATCTTTCCATCAAGCAAGTTTCTCGTGTTCGCCTAATTTGGTTGGCAACATCACCGACCAGAGGTGGCAGTAACGCACCAAAAAGTTTGTTGTCAACCACCGTAAAACAGGAAGAAGAAGAAATCATCATGCTCGCCATTATATGGATTTACTTTCATCGGCTAGACACCGGCCTCACAGCCCTGTGAATGTCAGTGCCGTCACTTATTGATCCGCGATCGGTAAATGTAGCTTTGTGGACGCTACTGCGCTACTTGACTAATAAAACAGTATCGCTACTGAAAAGCTATTTGATTTAGAAAGTAGCGACGCTACCGCTACGCTACTGAGAAATGTAGTTAAGCTAGTAGCGTCACTACTTGTAGCGAGGCTACTTCCCAACACTGAAATCTAGCTACTTTTTTATGGTGTTAAGGGTGTTAATGTTTTTTTTTAAATAGATTCTCATCTGTTCGTACTGTACTGATCCAAGTCTTCTCAACGAGTTGCTGGAGATGCAGCCGGCCCCTCCCTCGCCTCAGAGCTCTCACAGCCACAGGCAGCCCAGTACGACACAGCCGTTTCTCACACCTGCAGCCCGAGAGCAGGTCACCCCTCTGCACACCAACGGCTAATGATTTAGCACCGCGAGTGTGAGGTTTTTCCCTTGTACAGTTAAACCGATCTGCTTCCCCTTTCTTCTAAATTTTAATTAAAATTTAATTTGATCGTTTATTCTTTTCTTGTTCATAATCACAGATATTTTAGTGACAGTTTCTGAGCTTGTGTGAGTTTATTATGTCTGAGAATTCACTACACATCTACACTGATATACTGTAGTCAAACAGCAATACATTTATTTTAATTGACATAGTCTTTATTCATATACTTTTATTGTAAATTACACCATGTTGATTTAAAAAAAAAATCAATGAAGCTATTATCAAAAAATGTAGTTATTTTAACTTAGGTTTGGTAAAATATGGACAGACCCAACTAGGTTACATTTATTTATATTTATTATTATTATTTTGAACTAAATGTATTATCCAAACAAAAAAAGGTCACAATTCACGGTATTAACAAGTCATTAAGTAACACTACTAGCTTAATAAACTACTAATTAGCCATTTATTAATAGTTAGTAAGGTAGAAGTTGGGTTTAGGTTTTGGGTAGGATTAGGGATGCAGAATAAGATCATAGTGGTGGAAAGAGTACTGGAAAATCATACTCAAGTAAAAGTACTATTACTTGCTTTCTAAAAACATAGTGCAAGTAGAGTAAAAGTATCTGTTGTAAATATTACTCAAAGTATGAGTAAAAAGTAGCCATTTTAAAAGTACTCAAGAGTAGTGAGTATTACGCTGTAAAAAGCTGATGCGTTTACATGTAATTTGTGCATGTGTGTGTAAACGTAACATTCTGTAGTGCATTTAGTTATTGGCCAGCAGGCACACAATATCATAAGACTATTAGGTTAGATTTAGGTTGTGATGTTAGGTGACCAAAATTCAACTTCTAGCTAGCGTCTAAGGACAACGTTATTTTTATGTACAATAATGACATCAAATAACGTTGATATTAGGTCGATTTTAGGTTGTTATGAAGTGACCAAAATCCAACGTCATATTGACAACAAATACTGACATTTATTTGTCAGGTATGGCAACCAAAATCACTGCTAATGAACAGTTAATATCTTAATAATAGGCAGGTATTAATAATAGCATGAATTGTGATCTTAACTAAAGTGCTGTCAAAAAAAGTGTTGGTGGGGAAAGTGTTAATGATCAAATAAGTGAAGAGAATGGAAGAGACATCATGTGGACCTCCCTATAGAATGTTAAAATTAGCAGCATGGTCTATAATGAATTAACCTTTAGCATCCCGTGTTTCCTGTAACTAAGCACTCTGGAGTGCTGGAACACAAAGACTTTAAGTAAGCAAGTGAATGAGCTTTTACAAACCCCAAGTATTTCCACCACCAAATGCTCATTAATGCAGAAGGTTGTGATCTCCAGTAGGGTCATGATGAGGAGCTGGACGGGGCTGGTTTTTCCCAAAACTGCTCCAAATGAGATCAGAACTGTTGCTGTGCTGAAGTCTGCATTAATCATCCTGCAGAGAGGGAATTATGAGAGAGATAAAGAGTTTATATGAGAATGTATACATGCATTAATATGACCGGAAAGTAAGAAGGAAAGTCGTGACATTTCAAAAAAGGAGGTTTGCTGTTTGTTCAAACTACTTATTTAAAATGGGATGAAATTCTTGATTTGTTTTTGCTGTTTTATGTTCAATCCACTTAAATTTGTAAAAACTAATGAGAGTTAACTTAATTCCATCACGTTGTCCCAACACAAATTGATTGTGTGGAACCCAACATGTTTTACATTCATCCATTCATTCATTTTCCTTCAGCTTAGTCGCTTTATTTATCAGGGGTCACCACAGCAGAATGAACCACCAATTTATCCAGCATATGTTTTATACTTGATGGCCTTTTAGCTGCAACCCAGTACTGGGAAACATCCATACGCTCTTATTCACACAAATACACTACGGCCAATTTAGATAGTTTTTATTCACCTATAGCGCATGTCTTTGGGCTGTGGGGGAAACCGGATCATCCAGAGGAAACCCACGCAAACATGGGAAAAACATGCAAACTTCACACAGAAATGCCAGCTGACCTAGCTGGGACTCGAACCAGCGACCTTCTTGCTGTGAGGGGACAGTGCTAACCACTGAGCCACCATGTCGCCACATGTTATACAGTGTATAATAAATAATATGTATTATATGTTTGTACTAACGTTCTGTTGAGTGATTGGCTGATGAACATTTTGAGATAAACACACAGCTAAAGTAGTTCCAGGCAGATTTTGCCTATATTACAGCTCCTTATCACTACGCTAAATAATTTCTGTTACTTTACAGCCTACAACAGTCTAAAATCACATAAGATGCGTAAAATACTAGTCTTACACAACGGGGCAGTTTAAGGACAAATAGCTGACAAATGTCCAATCCAGACTTATTCTGAAAATGTACCTATATCCATTTCTGGAGAGCGCCAAATACGTCCCAGGAGCTACGTTTTTTTGCAGTTTTTGTTTTTGCAAATCCATCAGATGTCGCTGTGTACACATTTTCAGATGTCAAATTTTTCTCGCAAGAGCCATCCGCGCCCGCTGTTCTCACGTAAATCCACCGCCAGAAGGCCGCTGTTGACTGATTGTTTGACTGACTGAATGACTGACAGATTGACTGACCCACCCTCCCCCTTCCCTAAACCCAACCAAAAGTGCTTTCAAAAGCAGCGACTAACCCGCCCACCCACTTCCCTAAACCCAATTGACAGTTTAAAAAGGAATCCAGAAAAAGAAATGCCCTGATTTTTACCACATTTTCAGATATTCTCACCCTGTTATTTACTTGGTTTTTTTTTTTTTGGCTTTTGTTTTTGTTTTACCTGCTTTCTGGAACCGTTCTTCACCAGACTCAAACTCTGTCATTGTGTTTAACTCCTCTCTGCATCTCAAGTCCACCAATGCACATGGCGAGCTAACTGGACAAACTGGTAACAGCGGAAAAACCATCTATACGGAGGTAAGTGGTCAGCTGCTAGCGCAAAAAGAAATGGCGTCATCCCGCCTTGTGGTGTTCATTTTAAAAACGAAATGCAGCCATTCTTACTTCTGGCTACCTACTTCCCATTCTCCAGAAACATATACTGTATATAGGGCTACATTTTCAGAATGAGCCTATGTTGGAAATGTCTTATAATACAACATTTGAACTGTGTGTTTAGGTGTGGTAACTGTAGTATAAGTGGAACCCCTGACTATGGTTTATTCCATTATTAGAAACAGCACATCGTCAATTATCCTTTACATATATAACAGCTTTAGAAGTTATTTCAGTTACCCACACTGTAAAAATTATCCGTTAATTAACAGTTTCCGTATTTTGTGATTTACATGTGTTGTGAATTGCATTATGGGAGCTTGATCTCTGCTCTGTCGACGTTTGATGTTGAAAATTCAACTCTACAGTTTAACAAAGTGACTTTTATTGACATTTTAGTAGTTTAAAATTAAATAATGTATAAGAAATTATATAAAGAGGAATAAAATAGTGGAATAAGTCTGTGAAATAACAAAAAAAATTTTTGTACCATAATGTACAACACCAAACCAGACAATATATTACGTCAGACTATTAAAAATGTTAATAAAGTCACTTTTTTTTTTACTCTTGAAGGTTAAACAATGAATAAATGGGGAAAAATAAAAACATAATGAATCCTAAAATATGGAAAGCTGTTATTTTATGCATATTTTATATCACTCCTATATCACTAAAAAAGCAGAGTTTACCTATCAATGCTGACTCTTATTTTTCCACCATGCATGTGCCAGACGTTCTGGAGGAGGAGACCCCACTGCAAGCCGAAGGCAGCCAGCAACAGGTTGACGCCCACACTGGTGAAGCCATATCTCTTCAAAAAGGTCATCAAGAAGCCAAAGCCAATGAAGATCATCACGTGTACATCCTGAAACACTGGACACATAATAAAGCATTAAAAAAAAAACATTTAAGCATTCAGTCAGTGTTTTGCAATGTTTAGCAGTTTTAATACTGCCTTTGGTGGCTGAGTCCTGTATTTCCACACATTAAATCATCTGTTTAGATTTTTTTTTCGTCATGACTCCAGTGATACTACAAGTTTTATATCCATTAAAGGTCAGTTTTAAAACAATAATAATAATTATTATTTACATTTATTTAGCGCTTTTCTGGACAAACCACTTTACACATTTTTGGGGGGACTCTCCTCATCCACCACCAGTGTGCAGCATCCGCCTGAATGACGTGACGGCAGCCATATTGCGCCAGACCGCACATCACACACACATGGGGATGGTTAGGAGGCCATGACTCTTTTTTGAAGGACATCCTGGCATTTTTAACGACCACAGAGTGTCAGGACCTCAGTTTAAGGTCTCAGGTTGGGTGCGAGGTGAGAGTGAATCTCTCTCCTCCAGCTCTTCTGTGGGACCCTAGCGCTTCCCAGATCAGGACACCGACTCCGCGCTGCCCCACTGCTGGTACATCAGCGATTGTAGCAATGAGTCCATTAGCGAGAGCTCTGCCTGCCTGATTAGCGCGGACCAGCCCTTCGCGGTGGCTCATACGCACAACCAGACTCGGCTATGTGATTCAGTTTGCAAGACGACCTCACAGGTTCACGGGTGTGTATTACACCTGGGTCAGCCCCCTGTCCGCCCCTGTCTTGCGAGAGGAGATTGCTGTCCTCCTGGCGAAGCATGCAATCTAGCCAGTCCCCCCAGCCCAGATGGAGACTTTGAACATGCCCAAATCATCGTGCCCAAAAAGAGCGGTGGGTCACGGCCAATCCTAGATCTGTGCGTTTTGAACCGCTGTCTGCACAAGCTGCCGTTCAGAATGCTCACGCAGAAACGCATCCTCTGGTGCGTTCGTCCTCGGGATTGGTTTGCACCGATAGACCTGAAGGACGCATACTTCAATGTCTCCATTTTTCCACGCCACCGTCAGTTTCTGCGGTTTGTGTTAGAAGGTCGAGCTTGGCAGTACAAAGTCCTTCCCTTCGGGCTCTCTCTGTCTCCGCGGGTCTTCACCAAGCTCGCGGAGGGTGCCCTAGTGCCCCTTCGGCTCGCGGGCATCTGCATGCTCAATTATCTCGATGACTGGCTGATTTTAGCCCACTCTCGGGAGCAATTGATTATGCACAGAGACAAGGCGCTCCGGCACCTCCACCTGTTGGGGCTTCAGGTCAACCGGGAAATAAGCAAACTCGCTCCCTTGCAGAGGATCTCTTTTCTCGTGCTGAAGCTGGACTCGGTCACCATGACAGCGCACCTCTCCAAAGAGCACGGTCAGTTAATGGTGAACTTTCTGAGAGAGTTTGACAGCAAAATAGTGGTCCCACTGAAAACTTTTCAGAAGTTCCTGGGGAATATGGCATCCGCAGCCACTGTCATGCCGTTCGGATTACTCCATATGAGACCACTTCAGCACTAGCTTTACGATCGAGTCCCCAGACGCGCATGGCACATGGGCACACACCGAGTCTTTCTTACTGCGCTGTGTCACCGCGTCCTCAGCCCTTGGAATGACCCCTCGTTCCTACAGACTGGAGTGCCTCTAGGACAGGCGTCCAGTCATGTTGTCGCTTCAACAGATGCTTCCAACACGGGCTGGGGGGCTGTGTGTTGCGGGCATGTAGCTGCGGGCCTGTGGGAAGGAACCCAGTTGAATTGGCATATCAATCGCCTAGAGCTGTTGGCAGTGTTCCTTGCTCTCCACCATTTTTTACTGGTGCTGGAGTGACAGCACGTGGTGGTCAGGATGGACAGCACGGCAGCGGCGGCGTATATCAACCGCATGGGGGGTATCTGCTCTCGCCGTATGTCTTAGCTCGCTCGGCGTCTGCTCCTCTGGAGTCATACGTGGCTGAAAACGATGCGAGCCATTCACTTTCCAGGCGAGCTCAACTGTGTAGCCGACGCGCTCTCATGGCAGACTTTACTTCCTGGAGAATGGAGACTCCACCCTCAGTCTGTTCAACTGATATGGGTGCGATTTGAGGAAGCCCAGATCGATCTGTTTGCCTCCCCCGAGGCTCATTGCCAGTTGTTTTTTCCCTAACTCTAGGCACGGATGCACTGGCCCACAGCTGGCCTCGGGGCATGCGCAAATATGCGTTTCCCCTAGTGAGCCTGCTTGGGCAGTTACAGTGCAAGGTCAGAAAGATGAGGAGCAGGTCTTGCTAGTTGCGCCCCTCTGGTCCTACCCGACCTGGATGTCAGAACTCTTCCTCCTTACGATGGCCCTCCCCTGGCAGATCCCTGAGAGAGTAGGTCACCATCTGGCACCCTCGCCCAGATCTTTGGAACCTCCATGTGTGGTCCTTAGACGCCAGGAAGACTTAGGTAACCTACCGACTGCGGTAGTTAATACCATCACTCAGGCTAGAGCCCCCTTGACGAGGCGTGCCTATGCCCTGAAGTGGAGTCTATTCACTGGATGGTGTGTCTCTCGCAGAGAAGACCCCCGAACTTGCCAGATCAGCGTTATGCTTTATTTCCTCCAAGAGAAGCTGGAGACCAGGCTGTCGCCCTCCACACTCAAGGTTTACATGGGGTTTACATAACATAGAGATACATGGATTTATTCACTCTGTCAGTAAGTTCCCCGCTTAGGTGAGCCTGCAGAGATTCCTCTGAGGCCCCCATCACTGACTGAGTGGAGGAGTCACTTGCTGGCACGTTACGTGGTAGGTCTGCCCGCTGGGTCAGTTGGCATTTTTGTGTGGAGTTTGGATGTTCTCTCGTGTTTGCGTAGGTTTTCTCTGGGTGCTCCGGTTTCCCCCACAGTCCAAAGACATGTGGAATAGGTGAATTGGGTAAGCTAAATTGTCCGTAGTGTATGTGTGTGTGAATGTTTCCCAGTGTTGAGTTGCGGCTGGAAGGGCATCTGCTGCGTAAAACCTATGCTGGGTAAGTTGGCGGTTCATTCCGCTGTGGCGACCCCAGATTAATATAGGGACTAAGATGAAAAGAAAATGTGGCTCAATGAATGAATGATATCTGATTGTTTTTGGCTTGTCTCGAAACTGCTTTTTGATTTAAGATTTCTTTTTCTTTAAATATTTTTACTGTGTATTACTACAATATTTTGCAGTGTGAAACCACAATTAGTCGATTAGATAATAACAGCTTTGATTTTGGTCTATTTAATATTTAATATTATTTCAAATGTTTTAGAAATATTTGAAATAAAACATGCAGGCCATAATATATGCTTTTGTGGCGCTTTAATGCTTGATGTGTTGTATAGAAAAAGTTACATGGATGTTCTTCCACTTTTGTGGTTCAAAGATAAAGAAAGTAAAGATGAGTGCACAACATGTTTAATACTAAACTAATTCCTCCTGAACAAACATTTTCAGCTCAGCATAAAAAATGTATATTTAAGGGTAAAAAATTTGCCAAACTATCCGATAACCTACAAACATGTCACCGTACAAAGGACTTGTGTGTTCTTCTATTAGTCTATGAATGACATTTTAAGAAAGTGCCCCAAGTAACCCTTTGCGTGTGTTGTTTTATTCATTCCACATGACTCTTGTTGCAAAATATACCTATTCTGGGATCTGTCACTTTCAAAGTAAACCAGTCTTTTCAGTGCTTTAACAGCTTGAATCACAACAAGCTACACAATATATGTGCACAGTGCCTTTCTCAGTTTTTCTTTTATGTGGTAAAACAGGGTGATGTACACTCACCGACCACTTTATTAGATACACCTTACTAGTACCGGGTTGGACCCTCATTTGCCTTCAATACTGCCTTAATTCTTCATGGCATAGATTCAACAAGGTACTGGAAATATTCCTTAGAGATTTTGGTCCACATTGACGAGATAGCATTACACAGTTGCTGCAGATTTGTCGGCTGCACATCCATGATGTGAATCTCCCGTTCCACCACATAGCAAAGGTGCTCTATTGGATTGAGCTCTGGTGACTGTGGAGGCCATTTGAGTACAGTGAACTCATTGTCATGTTCAAGAAACCAGTCTGACATGATTCACACTTTATGACATGGCACATTGTCCTGGTCATAAAGCGATGGAAATTGTTAAAAACAATACTCAGGTACTCAGTTACTGTTGCCTTTCTATCAGCTGGAACCAGTCTGGCCATTCTCCTCTGACCTCTGGCATCAACAACACACAACTGGTCACTCCCTGGATATTTTCTCTTTTTCAGACCATTCTCTGTAAACCCTAGAGATGGTTGTGCGTGAAAATCCCAGTAGATCAGAAGTTTCTGAAATACTTGGACCAGCCCGTCTGGGTCCAACAACCATGCCATGTTCAAAGTCAGTTAAATTTCCCCATTCTGATGCTCAGTTAGAACTGCAGCAGGTAATTTTGACCATGATTACATGCCTAATTGCACTGAGTTGCTGCCATGTGATTGGCTAACGAGCAGTTGGACAAGTGTACCTAATAAAGTGGCCGGTGAGTGTATATTTACAATTTAAGTAAAGGTAACTGTGAAACCTAAAAGGAATAAGAAAGCCATCTTACATTAACAATTTTTTGCATTATTATAAATATGCACCAGAGAATGCAACTCGCTTCTGTTTCTATTACTCAGTTCTGTTATGGCTTATATGAGTAACAGGGCTGAAGGTAACAGGACTGAGTTTTTAGCATATAATTATCAAATACATGCTAGATAGCCACATGCTAATAGCATGAGGATATGGAGCAAGGTTTAATGGTTTATCAAACATATGTATTTTAATTATTTAATTTAATTAATAAATAACATCTAAAAATAATTTACGTAACAGGACAGTATGTCGAGATCTCTTACACAGTTGAAATATCATCAAATATATTGAAAAGAAAATAAGAAAGTTCTGGATGATGCAACTTCCTTTTGAAAATATGCCTTATGGAATGTTCCAAGTTAATCGGAGGTTTCCCTTCGGGTGCTCCGGTTTCCCCCACAGTCCAAAGACATGTGGTACAGGTGAATTGGGTAGGCTAAATTGTCCGTAGTGTATGAGTGTGAATGAGTGTGTATGCATGTTTCGCAGAGATGGGTTGGAGCTGGAAGGGCATCCGCTGCGTAAAAACATGTGCTGGATAAAATGGCGGTTCATTCTGCTGTGGCGCCCCCAGAATAATAAAGGGACTAACCTGAAAAGAAAATGAATGAATGAAAAGTAGGAAATCATTGATTGGATATATAACTGCATGTAAATGCAAAAAAAAAATAATAATAATAATTTAAATGAATAAAAATTGGGAAGGATTTTACACACAATGCATTGTAGCAAAGTATAGAAGCAGTGAGTGGGGACATGCAACAACTGCTATTTTTTTTGTGTTCTACATAATTTTTAAAAAATGATTTTAATTATACATTCTAAATTGAGCAGTTTGTTAAATTTAAAGACGCTTTGATCATTACTAAAATGTCATTTCATTGCCATGCATTTTTATAAATGTAATATTCTAGGGACATAAATGTTACCCAATAGGTGGAATCTCCCAACTAACGTTATTTAACTTAAATAGCGTTAACAAAGATGTAATAAATGTATTAATAATTGTTTGTTCGTGTTACTAAATACATTAACTAATGGACCATTATTTAAAAGTGTTACCAAAAAAAAAAACAAAAAAAAAACGATATATAGCTTCAAAATAAAAGTCATTACATAACATTATACAGCATGGAAGGGCCAGGATAACAGAAAAATGTCTGACAGAAAAAAGTGATATACACCAAGGATGGCTTGACAGTGAGTAAATGATGGGGTAAATTTCTTTTTTTGGGTGAACTACTCTTTTAATATATAAAAACATTTTAAATATTCAACATATAAAAACAAACGAAAGGAGCTTTAGGTATTGTATCTGAGGTTTTTAGACTATTTCAAAGTATGCAAAACAACACAAATCAGTACAAGATACCCAAAATATATGTGAAAAGTGTGATTTTTTCACTAAGATATCGAGTTCCTTGGACTGATTATTTTGTTTTGCATACTAAAGATCCATGTTAATGCCAAGTGGAAAAACCAGACCTGCATGTACACACTGATTGCGAAGCGGCAGCACTGCTGAACTTTGCCCATCTTTCCTGCTGAGAGGAAATGAGTTGTAGACTGTCCAGCTGAGGAAACCGTACAGTCAACATCCCTGGACAGAGCGATAGGACACAGTCCAGAACACCTGATTCATCAGCGTTTCCAGACCACACAATACAAGCCATATCATTCTGCCTGCTGATAATAATCAGACACATTAGCGACTGTCAGGAAGTTTAAGAAGGCTCTCATTGTCAGTCCCGAGAGAGACAAGTGGAACTGCAAAGCGTGGACCTCCATAGCACTTTGAATAGGCGAACATTACTCCAGACTTCCTCGGAATGCCTCTGAAACCCTCCACCCATTCAATAATCCACACGAAATCTACGCCTGCCAGCAGACAAACCCAAATAGTCATTAATCACAGCGCTCATGTCTGACATCTGCTAAGCTCCTCAAGATAACCAATCACTCCTGTAAGAACCACCAGCTACAGTTTTTTTGTGAAGGACTTAAACTACATTAAATTTTATTTGCTCGTTGATTATTCTTATAGCTTGCTATATATTTTTATTGCTTGTTAACATTCTTAACGATTATGTCCTCTTTTTATAATATGCTCATGCTGCTGAAAGACCATGCAAAGAACTATAATATGATGATGCAGTAAAAAACAGACTAAACAGGAAAAACTGCTGATAAATGTGATGATTAAAATATCATCAGCTAATTTCAGTGTTATCTGGCTATGCGAGCTATCTGAAAACAAACAAACAGCAGAATGTCCTCCAGTTCTGCATTTGCTGAATTCTCAGTGGTCATTCTTTGAAGTTTTGCAGAAAAAAAAACATCTCAGCAAAGGATCCCCCAAAATTTGATGGAATCTGGTTTTATCATCATGGCCCTTCCCATCCTTCCTTAGCCCTGTCGCTTTTGGCTTGCTTAGTTGGGGTCGGTAGAGCTGCTCTACAGCGAATCACATCCTTTGACACTGAAACTAGTACTGAGCTGAATTAACATTGAACTGAAGAACTTAACTGAATGTTCCTGATGTACTGGTCTTGTTTCACACTGATTTTTCAAGCATTCTTTCTGGTTCTGGAATCTGATTTTAAATGGTCAGCCACACACACATGTGCATGACCTCAACCACAAGAAGCAGAGCTCAGTTTCATTTTTCATTGTGGTGCAAGGGCATAGGTTTGCACGTGACATTAGTGGGGACGGGTGAATATAAATATTCCCAACCATTGGGGGGGTAGGGGTGCGACCCGAGGAGAGAACGTGATTTAATCCTTTCTGCATGTCTAGTTTAACATTGAGAGTGCGATTTTTTTTTTAAGTGAATCAAATTATTGGTGGGGACATTTTATTAGTTGGCGGATATTGGATATACACGTCCCCTCCATCCACCCTAAATCTACGCCCCTGGTGCTAATAACAAAACTTTTTGGAATGTGATACAAATGCGCTAGTCATTCTTTTGGGCATAATGTAAGTGCAATGTAAACCCCAATATAGATAGATAGATAGATAGATAGATAGATAGATAGATAGATAGATAGATAGATAGATAGATAGATAGATAGATAGATAGTCTGCCTGCAACATTCATCACTTTGAGTGAGAGCATTCTTACAACAGACACTTAATCTGGAATCTGATTTATGTCTCTATGGTGGTTAAACATGAAATATAATTTATTTTGGGTATATTTAATATAAATATTTGGTGTCAATGCTCTATTATTTGTTCTGTTATAACCCTGAGTACACTACCTGACAAAAGTCTTGTCGCCTATTCAAGTTTTAGGAACAACAAATAATAACTTGACTTCTAGTTGATCATTTGGTATCAGAAGTGGCTTATTTAAAAGGCAAAAGCCTCTAGATTACACTTATTTGACCAAAATAAAATCTGATTGTGCCTTGATTTTTAATAATTTAATTAGGTCAGTGAGGTCTGACTTTGCTTACACAAAAGTCTTGTCATTTGAAAGAAATAAAGTACAGTATAGAATATAAAGTCATGCTGCAGTGGAAAAAGATTTAATATTGTGTATGACTCCCATGAGCTTGGAGGACTGCATCCATACATCTCTGCAATTACTCAAATAACCTATTAATAAAGTCATCTGGAATAGCAAAGAAAGCGCTCTTGCAGGACTCCGAGAGTTCATCAAGATTCTTTAGTTTCTTCTTTAATGCCTACTCCTTCCTCTTTTCCCAGACATGCTCAATAATGTTCATGTCTGGTGAATGGGCTGGCCAATCCTGGAGCACCTTGACCTTCTTTGCTTGCAGGAACTTTGATCTGGAGGCTGAAGTATGAGAAGGAGCGCTATCCTGCTGAAGAATTTGCCCTTTCCTGTGGTTTGTAATGTAATGGGCAGCACAAATGTCTTAATAGCTCAGGCTGTTGATGTTGCCATCCACTCTGCAGATCTCTCGCACGCCCCCAAACTGAATGTAATCCCAAATCATAATTTTTTAATTACCAAAATCTGACAGATTTCTTTGACATTCTTGGGTCCATGCGGGTTCCAATAGGTCTTCTGCAGTATTTGTGATGATTGGGATGCAGTTCAACAGATGATTCATTGGAAAAATTGACCTTCTGCCACTTTTCTAAATGATCAACTAGAAGTCAAGTTATTATTTGTTGCTCATACAACTAGGACTGACGACAAGACTTTTGTCAGGTAGTGTAAATGCATTTATGGTTGTATCCAACCAGTCTTGCTTTTGCATTAGAGCTAAAAGCATTTATGTAACTGTCATGTTATGTAACAGTTTCGGCCACACTTGAAGAAGAGAAAACACATGACGGTAAAACTTTACTTGAATGGGGTGTTCAAAAGACTGTCATGAGACCTTAATAATAATGACATGACACATGACTCTCGATACCTCTTACAGATGTCAACCAATGATCAGTCTGTGCATTGCTTGCAGCCAAAACCTGGATATGATATGATATTATGATTACTCAATGTACACTAACTATTATTATTACTTTTTTTTGTCAGGTACAAATTTTTCAACCCCCAGTCCCCCCTGCAATTTGCACCCTGAGTCTAAGCGATTTATGCAGCTGTTTATTCTCCACGGTCCTTCTGAAAAGCCTGGAAACAGCCTTGAAGTGGGCCTCTGACACCGCTGAAATAGAGGTTATCAACCCTTATCAGCTGTTGCTCGAAAGTACGTCTTTTCTTCTGATGTTTGTGTTGATCTTGAGCAAAACATATTTACAATGATAGGGTTGACTAATGGACTTTTCTCTGGCTATTTCATGCATGCAAACTTTGGAAGAGCATCACAGTGCAAAACAGATAAGTTTACCGGCTGAGTAAAGGTGCACGATCCGTTTTCTTCCCAAATATTGGCAGCTACAACAAACAAGCTAATTTTCCCAGTGAAAGTTTTCATAGTTCCCACATGCAACTGATTTTGCTGATAAAATCTCAAAGGCCTAATTTTGCTAATGGGTGGAAAGTTTCCTCTCTTTGCGAATGCTGGACGACTTAATTACATTCTGTCAGCACTAATTTAGAGCATGGTGACATAACTTAGCTATATCTGTTTTCTCTCTTGCCAAGATTAAAGTGCCCTTTATTTTCTTTTCTTTGAAGGATTTCTCACTCATTTCTGGAATGCTTCGCATGCATGTACCAATAGTGACAGATGGCCTTAGTTTTCCCTGTATACAACACATATGCTTTTTATTTGCCTTTCATTTATACATAGTATTTTAATGGTTTTTAAAGGTCATTAGGTTCACTGGCTGGTAAATGGTTTGATTAGTTTTCTTGTCACACTGTTTTTATAACTTCACAAACCCAATAACCATTACCAAACAAATAACGCAAAAGAATAAAACAGTACAGTATGAAAAACAAGACCCATGTAAAAAAAAAATTATCAGATTTTATTAGAAACATACACTATTTATTTATTTTTTTATTTATTTTTTTTAGAAAATTGTTAGTTTAGAATTGAGTTGGGAGTAGTTAGTTACAAAGTAAATAGTTACTGTAATTAAATAACTTTTCTGCTGAAAAAGAAAATTAAGGGATTCATTTTTAGATCATTTAATTACAGTTACCTATAATGCACACTGAAAAAAATGCAAAATTGTTTCAAACAATTAATATGTGTTGAATTTAAACAAACAATTTAGTTCAACTTAATTTGTTTCTTTAAATTCAGCCCAAATAAATTGTTTACAACCATTTAACTTTAATTTTTTTGGTACATTTGAGGAATCATTTTTGAGTAATTTTTTTTTTTCAGTGTACTTGCCCTAAAACTGTACATTAATTTAATATTTCTGTATAAATCAATTCAGAGAAGAATAACTGTATTTTTTGTTATACATATATATATTGCACAATATTTCAGTTTTAATAAAAAAAAAAAAAGATTGAATTTCGAAATCAAATTTATCAAGGCAATTGCACATGTAATGTAATGTGTGCAGTTATTTACCACATTTATTGTGTATAGTCATACACCAAAGCGCTTCACAATCATGGGGGGGTGTCTCTTCACACCACCACCAGTGTGCAGCATCCACTTGGATGATGCTACGGCAGCCACAGGACAACGGCGCCAGTGCGCTCACCACACACCAGCATTGGTGGAGTGGAGAGACAGTGATAAGGTCAGTTCAGTGGATGATTGGGAGGCCATGAGGGGTCCGATAGAGAGAATTTGTCCAGGACCCCTGGGTTACACCCCTACTTTTTACGAGAAGTGCTATGGGATTTTTAATGACCACAGAGAGTCAGGACCTCGGTTCAAGTCTCATCCGAAAGATGTCACTCACTGAGAGTATAGTGTCCCTTACACTATACTGGGGCATTAGGACACAGATCGAAAGTTGAGCACCCCCTGCTGGCCTTACTAACACCGCTTCCAACAATAACCTAGTTTTCCCATCTGGTCTACCATCCAGGTACTGATCAGGCTAAAGGCTGATTTATACTTCTGCGTCAAGCGAGTGCCATGAACCATGGTGCCTGACTTGTGCGTAATCGTGCATTTATACTTCTGCATGCTGTTTGTGTTGCTCTGCAGTAACACTTCTGAAATGTTAGCTGGCAGCAGGTTATGTTCTGCTGTATCCAGTTTCATCGCAGGTGTTTTGTTTTTTTCTGAACACTACCTTAATGCACAAGTGGCTAAAACTTGCTCATTCAAAGCCAGGAACCAGCGGGGGTGCAACATCTTTAATCATAAGGTAAACAGAAAATAAAAGTTTCCATCTGGAGCTCCTTCACGGGACTTGACACTTGTGAATACTCGCTCCATCGGGCTCACAGCTCTCAGCACCGCCCACACTCGTCACAGCTACCAAGCCGACCAATCTTAGAGCTTGTTATTAAGGTATATAAATAACACGTCGTTGTGTTTAGTGTGTTAAGTTACATTTTTTAAGAGGTACGTGTCAGCATCGGCGTTAGTCACGGAAAGTGCTATGCGACTGCGTGAAGGCTATGTCAGACCTTACACGTACACTTGACACAGAAACAGCCTTTAACCCTGCTTAGCTTCATTGAGTAACCGGTCATACGCTGCATGGTCATTTGGCTGTCGTGGCTTAAGAGACACGAGTAAGAGATTTGTATATGTTGTGTCATTAATTTTAAACATTTTGATACATATATGTTTAACTTTTTTATGTGATGATGTTGTTTTTTTTAGGTTAAGCTAAAAGGTCCTGCTTTGACTCTAATTATTGAGATTCATGAGCATTGAGATTTATATGGATTGCAAGTAGTTTTGAGCCAAGTAAAGGCACTCAAAAAATATTTTTTGCTGCTTTTTCACACTACTTATTTAAAATGAGTTGAAACGACACAATTCTTGAGATTTTTTAGGGACAACTTAAGTTAGCTTAAGTTAACTTAATCGATTTGTGTTGGAACAGCATGAATGAATTGTGTTGTGATGGTGAAATAAAGCTTTTTGAACCAGTGAAGTGCTCGACTCAATTTTATTGAAAAAGGTTCGTTACTCGAAGCTTTCTAAATCAGAGCTCGATGAGGACCTCTTCTGGTTAAAGTGTGGGAAAGCACTGTGTTACAATAACGTCAAATGTTCACAACCAACTCATTCATGTAGTAATACAACAACAGTAATATAAATAAATAACTCAATTACTGTGGTTTTTACACATCAGGTATATTACATTACACCACGGATGACTGTAGTAAAATCCAAGGTATTCAAAAGCATTTACATCTTATTCCAACTAGTCCTTCACCCACTCACTTGTTCCAAGCGGGGATCGAACCAGAGATTCCTGCATGGGAGGCGAATGCACTTAGGAGGAGGCTGTGTGAGTGAAGCTTTCGGGCTGCGCTCGCCAGCTGGTCTCCGTTAAACACTATACTACGATATGCCATGGTTTTCTTTAAACATAGTTGTAAAAAATACGCTATTACACTTTAGTATGGTTCAAAACCTTTTTACTATAAATTACTATAGTATTTTAGTTTAATTACTGGTGTGTGGGACATGTGCAGTGCTTTGAAACAGTAGAAACATATGTAATCGACGCCTAATCTCTCGCTATACACTTTACTAACCCATGGGGGTGTTTAAACCTTTAAATCAAAACTCGAAGCAGTCACGTGGGTATAGGCGAAAGTGAAGCTTCGGACGTCACTGATCACGTGATGATGGCTAAACGAATCAAGCTCCGGTACACTGCTTCACTGCGAGATGTATCGTTTTTTTTGACACATGCTTCGAAGCCACAGCGCACAACGTCACATCACTAGAATTGTGTGAAACCCTGTATTTTTATAGTGTACATTGCTTATTGAGTAACTACATTACTTTAAAGACAAAGTAATTAGAAAAGTAATTGAAATAGTAATTAGTAATTAGTTATGTTTTTAAGTAGCTTACACAAAACTGTCCACTGAGTACAAATAACAAAAACTGTGATCAAATCGATTGCAGATTTAACACTGAAATGACATTTAGACTACTTTTGATGAATCACGCTGATCTGCAAGTTAATTAAATCTTAAAAAATAATCTGAATATGAGCATTTTAAAACTGCTATACTAAATACTATAATCTAAAATCTACACTATAATCTACACTTTTTTTACAGTGTATGTTTATCTAAAAACAAGTAATCAGTTACTACCCAGCATTGCTTACTAAGAATGTGGAGCTCATTCCTTTGAACTAAACAATCAAACTCTTGTTTGTTTGAGAAAATTATTGTTTACAGGATACAGGGGGCTGGAACCATCCAGTGTTTGAAAAAAAATCAACTACAGCTGCAGCTAGTGAACAAACAGATGACAGGACTTGTCAAGCTCTACACAAATGCGTCTAATTACGTTAACATTACAGTTCAATCTACTTCTAAAATGAGTCAAAATATTCATTTGGCAGGGTTGAATCTTTAAGTACGCATGTGACATTGAAACTATATAATCTTGCATGTTCATACTCTCCACACCCTGAGGTGGTTTCAGTCCCAACCGCGTCCAAGCAAACAACCACGAGTGCAACTTAGAGATAAAAAGAAGTCAATTCGACCGCCACTGCTTGTCATGTCTGCTAATTATATTTGAGTAAATGAAAGGAATGTGACTGAAGTTTGAAAAATCCTATTAACACTGAATGAATAATTCCTTTTATAAAGGATAAGTATTTATTAACGGACGGGCCACGCCCCAAAAAAATATACACGCTTATCAGTTTTTTAAGGGCGGAGAGAATTTCCACAAGTTGTTGACAAATTATGTACATCCAATCAAACGGTATCATATGTTGAATATACAGAAATATCATGAGTAACTGAAGAAAATTGGTAACACTTTAATTTAAGTAATAATCCTCATTATAGTGGCTTATTATCTGCATATTATTAAGATTTTGGCTGTTTATTAGTACTTATATTCTGCAATATTTTATTCTACATCTATAATCCTGCCTAATACCTAAACATGAACCTTAATAACTAATAATAAGCAGCGCACTAAAAGTATATCAAGGCAAATGTCATAGTCAATGGTTTATTAATAATAATAAGACCAAGACGACAATACATAAACTATTTTGGTTCAAATTATTTTGATGTTTCATACATAGAATCTACACAAATGTCACCATAAACAGTGCTTTTACACCATTGCAGTGTAAAAGCTTAACCCTGACTACAATATAAAAACCCCATCAGCTCAAATTTCACACAAAATATACACAAATGGCAAAATAAACATGTCTATAACACTTAAGATTATTAACAAAACCATGGTAGGTGAAAAGAAAAAGATTACTTCATCAGACATACAAACTACAGTATTTTGGTCCATATTATTTTCAATTGCAAAATTAAAAGGACAGTTCACCTCAAAATTAAAATGTTGTCATCATTTACTTCACTACTTATATTTTGAAGAACATTAAAAAAACAGCCATTTAAAAAAAATAATAGTATTTTTTGTTCATACTACGTCTGTAGCTGCTGTTTTCAAACATTCTTAAGTATGAACTATCCCTTTAAGTGTACTGTTAGCAGCTGAATGCATGAAAACTTGACAATTCCATTCAGTTATCTTCAAATTGCTTAATTGTTCAGCGAATAGTATGTCTTGTTTTATGACAGATTTTTCCCCATCGTAATTAAACATCAATTTTTGATTGCATGGAGTCACCAGTTGATGTCCAGAGTGAGAATCTGGATCAAAAGACTCCCATCTCCTCTGTTGTTTTTCTCCTGAGAGCGCAGGAGCATTAACTCTTGCTCAGGATGGAGTATTTTTAGAGACTTGCGTGCTGAATGACCATTACTGAAATACTGGCAGAAATAAACCTCTCAGTGAGTGAACACTGATGAATGAGCAGCACCATGAAAATCAATAGCTAACCTCACAGTAAACATCAGCTTTAAAGAACACAAATCATCCCAGAAAATATAACTTTTAATACAAACACATCTGACTACATTTCTGCACCAATTAAAGGACCCATATAAAATCCGATGTCAATATATATGCAAATATATATGCAAATCAAATATTTAATAGTTAATTTAACGTTTGGATTTCACATTTATATGTCCACATTTTAAAAACATTACAAAAATGTCTGTTCCATGTATTCATTTTCAACCATCAGGATTAGTTCTGTTTAATGATTAATCGCGACTAATTTACAAAATAAAAGTTTGTATTTACATATTGCATGTGTGTATACTTATTGTGTATAAATAGATGTACTATACACATGCAGGTATGAGCTTTCAAAATATGTACATATATATTAATATTTATAATAACTTTATGCTAAATATATATATATATATATATATATATATATATATATATATATATATATATATATATATATATATATATATATATACTTTTTCTGTACATGTATATACATAAATACATGGTGAATATTTATATTTACATAATCAATATACACAGTAAACACAAAATTATGACGTAAACAATTTTAACGATTCGCCATTAAACAGCACTAATTAGGATTACAAATGTGTGCATGTATGATCAAATGTATCAGTTATAATTGTATATAAATATATATATATATATATATATATATATATATATATATATATATATATATATATATATATAAAATTATAAATAAACATGTTTGATCATAACATATACATAGCCATTTATAACATTTCCATATATAACTTTCTAATATAGATGCTGAGTTAGTAGTAAAAATACACAATTTAAATTCATCTTCGTACTTAATTTAACTCAATTAATGTAGAAAAGCATAAAAAATGACAAGATACATACTGGGATAAAGAGTCATTGGACTTTCAGTTTGATTGCTTTTTTCGTGATGATCCCCATGTCCTTTGTCATCCCCGGTGTCGTAAACCACAAACAGGGCGTACAGGACAATGGTGATGATTTCCAGAATCAAGGCCAGAATGGGGAACTTAAGCCTCATGTTGGTGCTGTACGCCGGCATGCTGTTCCTCTGCTGATTCTCCTCTCTCTTCACGCTGTCTGGGGCTTGTGGGGGAAGCACAGAGACTGGCTAGTGGTTTTGAATTGGCAGCAGGTTTTAGGAAGACCAATGACAAGAGAGACAATTAAGGTGGACAGGGCCACACCCCCTGCTGCACAGCACTTGTGGGAATGAGCTTCTTCTCTCCTCCTACTGATAGAAAGTCAAGGCATAAATAAAAAGAAGCATTTATGGCGCAGGTCTCCTTAGGGAACCATAAATATGGGAACTACTGGAACTTTTACTGCACTAAATTATTGTTTTGTGTTATATGGGAATTTGATGGCTTACCACTGGCTGACCATATTTTTCATATTAAAATAATAAATGAGTTTAGGCATTGTAAAAATAAACAATAGATTTATAGTTATTTGAATTATTGCAGGCTTATGTATTCTTTTGTGATTCCTCTTGTTGGCTGAACACACCCTAAAGATTGAGAGATGAGCAGAAGAGTGTACATGGAGCAAACAAGTGCTGTGGGTCATTTCATTCTCACCTCCTAAATAAACAAATGCTTTTTTTTAGTAACCCACAATGTAACTAGTAAAAACAGTGTGTATAGTAACATATAGTTTGATTTAACACATTAAATTTTGTGCAAAATGTACATCTGCAATGTTTATTTTGGTAGCACACATTGTTATTCTTTAGGTAAATAATTAATTGAAGCAAGGTAATCCACTGAAAAATAAAGTTTTGGTAATCTTAAATGAAAGTCTGAGCATTTGCTTCTGCTTCTTTCTGTCCTTTTCTGTTTACATTAGTTTGACGACTTCAACTACGATGTTCTTGAAATATTATTTAATAATAATAAAAATAAAATTTAAGTGTTTTTTTAGGGCGTCATGGTGGCTCAGTGGTAGCACAATTGCCTCACAGCAAGAATGTCACTGGTTCGAGCCCCGGCTTGGTCAGTGGGCATATCTGTGAGGAGTTTGCATGTTCTCCCCATGTTCGCGTGGGTTTCCCCCACAGTCCAAAGACATGCGGTACAGGTAAATTGAATAAGCTAAATTGGCCATAGTATGAGTGTGAATGCCAAGAGTGTATGGATGTTTTGGCTGTTTATGGGTCGGTTGCGGCTGGAAGGGCATCCGCTGCATAAAACATATGCTAGAATAGTTGGCAGTTCATTCGGCTGTGGCGACCCCTGATTAATAAAGGGACTTAGCTGAAAAGAAAATTAACGAATGACTGCAGTGCTCTTTTAATATTCTTAGTTTGCAGTGAGGGTATGATGCGGAAAAAGAAAGCCCCGCCCCCTTATTAAATATTTAGATTCAGTTGGAAGTACATCAAAATCTACAAATAAAAGTCTCTGCAACTTCCAGTTCACGTGGAGTTTGATATTAAAACAATAAAGGGATAGTTCACACAACAATGATGCTTCAGTTAATTCTTAACATTTATGATGACCACAAAACAAAACTTGTACCAATTAACATACATATAGTAAAAATAAAAACACCATAACAAGTTTAAGTACCATATCTCACTATTAACTAATATATATATATATATATATATATATATATATATATATATATATATATATATATATATATATATATATATATATATATATATATATTAGTGGTGGGCCGTTAACGGTGTTAACGTGCTGCATTAATGTGATGCGTTAACGTGCTGCGTCGGCGTTAACTGTTATCGCGCAATAAAGAAAATATCGCCGTTAATCTCTTCTCAAAGTTGAGTTGGGAGCTGGGTCTATTCTACGCAAGCTATGATGACTTTCACTTTGATATTCTAGCGCAGATGTATACCTGACCGGTGAGCTGTCTGACAAAAAAGTGCCCTTCTGAATCAAATCAGCAGGATGGCTGACTTTAACTGTAGTTCGGCATTTCACATTTCATTCATGTCGTTGTGACAAACTGAGGTATTAGACGCAAATAAGGAGTAAGGAATGGTGAGAGTGTTATGGAATTTACGCCGATGTTATGGAATGCACGCTGATGGAAAGAAAAAAAACTTCCGCATTTCGCGATGTGTGTGTGTGTGTGTGTGTGTGTGTGTGTTTGTGCGCGTGTGTGTGCGTGCGGTCCTTTACTGACAGCCGTGTGTGTGGATCTTGTCGGTAAATAAAGTCCTACATGATGGCAATAGTTTGACTGCGGTGTTCACTAATATATACATACTCCACATGTCTTAATTCCATTCCTGTTTAGTTCAGTTATGACTTTAGTCATATTAAAGTAATCAAAAATCGTTGTTTTGAGCTTATGTAGGCCTACAGTTAAAAATTCATGTTTAACTGAATAAACAGTTAGTAAACACAAGTACATCTTATTGAACACAATTTATTTATATCACCAATAATCATAGTAGATCAGTTTCTCAAGCAGTTTGTGATGCATTTTGGAAACGGGAGATGAGCCCCTGGTCTAATCCGCCACCTGGCTTGAGAAACCCATTCTCAAAGACTTATTATTTGGGTAGCACACATATTCTGAATGCCTTCGTCAGAATTCAAATGAGCCATTTTAATCTATATTAATCTGGATTAATTCCGAAATTAATTTAGATTTTTTTAAAAATTATCTATCCCCCCCCCCTTTTTATTTTATCTTTGCCATGATGACAGTAAATAATGTTTTACTATATATTTTTAAGACACTTCTATACAGCTTAAAGTGACATTTAAAGGCTTAACTGGGTTAATTAATTTAACTAGGCAGGTTAGGGTAATACTGTATGAATGTTAACTAATGACATGGCTTGTTGTTTTATTTGTTCATTTATATTACTGATTCTTGAGAAGTGGGACAAAACATAAAGTGTAATTATAAAACAAATCTTTCACTGTATTTTGTGATTCATGTGCTACTGTAGTAGTGGCGTTACAGATACTCACACTACACTGTAAAACCCAACAGTGAACTTTATTAAATGAAATGAGTGTAGTTATCTCAAAATTGACTGGAAGTTAATTCTACTCATTTGAAAAGAGTTTTGAACTCAGTGTTGAAGGTAATGAGTTAATTAAATACCTCATTACTCCAACTTAAACGAAAGTTCAAGTTCACAGTACATCATATATATTAGTAAACTCAAATGGTTTGTAGCAATCGGTTTCCTTAAACGGTTTGAGTTGCCTTGTGATTTGGGTTTTACAGTACTCAGTTGGTTAGAGTTCTCTTCATTTACTGGGTTTTACTGTGCTCAAATTGCTTCATTTACTCAACTGGATTAAGTTCACAGTACTCATTAGGATTCATTTTTAAACTTAAATGGTTTGTTGCAATCAGTTTCCACAAACGGTTTGACTTACCTTAACTTTTTGAGTTGTACAGTGTAGTTAAACAGGCAGGATGAGGATCAAACATCAGTTCAGATATCCTAATGTGAGTACCCCCCTAGTTGCATTGAATAAAAGCATCTGCTAAACCTTATACAGTAAACGTAAAAAAAACTCTCTCCTGGGAGAGAGCTGAGATATTATAAACTTACCAGTGAAAAGGTTAAAAAGGCAGACGCTTTCCTGCCAGTCCTTCTTTGATTAATTCCACCTTGCAGCACCAGTACCATAATCTGTCTTCTGTTCAACCATGTTTGTATTATGAAAGAACTTCTGTGCTCCTACTGGTTAGCATCACAGACCTGATGGAATCCACTGAGGAGGATCAACAGAAAATTAAACATGTTTGTATAAATTTATGGCTACGATGTACGTAAACCTACCAACGTCCTTAACTTTTGCCAGTTTTGCCAAGTGATATTTGGAATGACTTATGATGAGATAAGTTGTGTAACATATGTTTTAGCCACATAACATCTGTTAATGGAAACAGGGTCATTTTGCAAGTGTATGTTGCAAAAGTAAAGCACAAATCAGTAATGGAAACCAGATTCTAAAAATTTTCCACTGTTTTAGCACAATTTGCATTCACATACTTGCTTCCACTCAAAAACAGTGTCTCAAGAATGATTGGTCAACAAGACAATAAGCAGTATATGGGTCTGGGTAGATTAGGTGGTAAAGAAACAATCTGTTCTTTTAATCAAGATTCTGCAGACTTGGGCAGGAATAATATCTGTGTAACTTTGACAAAGGCCAGTTCCAAAGGGCATGTGGGATGATGACAAGGTGGTGGAGGGAGTGTGAAGCTCTGGTGGATGGATGAACTGCTGGAAAGTAGTAAAGTAACTTGGTACCTGATACCCTCCATTACATCTGTTTTCAGCAGAATAATGCACCTGAAACACACATTCTTTAGGAGTAGCTTGAAGATCATGATGAGGTGTTGCACTGGTGTCCAAATTTCCAGATCTTAACTAAATTGATGAAAACGACAAAACAATAAATAATATCAACATCCCCTGTGTCAAATTAAGACGACACAGTCCTGAAACTATTAAGTGTTTAACTGAAGTGTTTTAATAGACCACCGTAAATATCTACTCAGCCTCATTCTGAAAATGCCACATACATTTCAGAAGAGTGCCAAATACATCCCAGGAGTTACATTATTTAGCAGTTTTTATTTTCACAAATCCACCAGAGGCCGCTGTGTGCGCTTTTTCAGATCTCAAATTACTCTTGCGAGTGCCATTCAGGCCTGCTGTTCTTGAGTAAATCCTTCGCTGGCCGCTGTTGACTGTCTGAATTACCCACCCTCCACCTTCCCTAAACCCAACCAATAGTGTTTTCAAAAGCACTGATCCCCCAGTCACCACCTTCCCTAAACCGAACCAACAGTGTTTTAAAAAGTAATCCAGGAATAAAAGCCTGATTTTTACCACGTTTTCAGATTTTACCAAATTCTCACACTGTAATTTATTTTATGTCTTGGCTTCTGTTTTTGTCTTACCTGCTTTTTGGAACTGTTCTTTGCCCAGAATCGAATGTCACGGTCAACCCTTCTCTGCATCTCAAGTCAATGACATACATGGCGAGCTACTGGACAAACTGGTAACAGCGGAAAAGCCGTCCATACAGTATGGAGGTAAGCGGTCAGCTGGTAATCGCGAAAAGGATCCACTTCATAGCGCCTGTAGCATTCGTTTTAATGATGAAATGTAGCCATATGTACGACTGGCTACATAATTTATAAAGGGCTACATTTTCAGAATGAGCCTATGTTGGTAAATATAATTAGTTGATTGTACTTAAGGAACTTGTGGAGACTGATTGGTTATATAGTGAGACAATTAACAAGTACTTTTTTTGAGTTGATAAAGCTAATGCAAATTCCTGTTCCTGGAGATCTACCTTCCTGCTGAGTTCAGCTGCAACCATAATCAAACACAACTAAACCAACTAAGTTAAATCTGAAAGAGCACTTGATAATTAAAGACAGATGTGTTTGATCAAGGTTGCAGCTGAACTCTGCAGGAAGGAAGATCTAAGGGTTGAGCACAGCTGAACTAGGGGATACTACTACTTGAGTATTGGCTACTCAGCTTTACAAGCTGCGCTGAACACAAACAAAATCCTAATATCCTAGCAAGTTTGTTTCAATTCCTAGAAAAATATGCAGTGAAACATGCCTTTATTTGAAATTATACAGTAAACACCAGTAAATATACTGGATGTCTTTAACCTGACTGAGCTAAGAACTCAGGTAAGTTAGCTACATGCCCTGAACACAGATAAAATACATATTGGATAAGTTGGCGGTTCATTCCGCTGTGGTGACCCCTGATTAATAAAGGGACAAAACCAAAAAGAAGATGAATTAAGAGCTTCATGATTTTTCTAGCCTCTCTTGTAAAAAAAGTACATTTGAAAATTCATGGATAACAACAATATCCAAACTAGCATCCAAATCAACATCAATATAGGCCGCTTTTGGTGCTTCACGCCTTTTTAAGGCTCATTTTTTGTTTCAAGAATAAGGTCCAAAATTTAGAATAAAAATTACTAGTAAAATGTTTTCTCTATTTAAAAACAATACAGTAGTGAAAAAGGACTTCTCTTATGTCAGTCTGTAATTTCAAAATATTTGTAAGCATTGACCAAAACTGATTAGCTAAAGTCACACAGAGGCGACTTTTTCGATGAGTTATTTTCACTATTTATGATAGCTTAGCAGTCAAAATAGGACAAATAAGCTCATGTATGGGGCAAATTCGGGTAGTATTCTGAACCCTGAGCAATATCCACATTTATTTATCTGCCTTTTTTAAAAAA
The DNA here is from genome assembly GCF_903798145.1 of Danio aesculapii. Lineage (NCBI taxonomy): Eukaryota > Metazoa > Chordata > Actinopteri > Cypriniformes > Danionidae > Danio > Danio aesculapii. The sequence continues at coordinate 7,904,480 of NC_079454.1, forward strand.
AAAAAAACTTTATCAACTCAAACTGAGAGGCTGATTTACTTACTAAATGTAGGGGAATTGGATTCCACAAGTTCCCTAAGTTAACTCTGTTACATGTTACAGCGCAGTGCACTTTCTACTACTTAGGGTACTTGTGGTGAGGGGGTGGGGCTGAAAGCTGTGGGAATAAAACGAGGCCTGCCACAGATGAGAAACACCTGTGCGCCAAACCCCAAACCCCCCTTCCCTACCCACGGAAAAAAGCAAAGGGGTGCCCCCGGCTAGTGATTGGAGATGGGGCATTTGGTGAGGGGGCGGGGCGGGGCCGAGAGCCGTGGGAAACACCTGCGGCCCACACCGGCCTCAAATCCCACAGAAGGAGCTCTGGATTTTAAGAGGAGGATTGATGGCAAAGGAGGACGAGAGAGGTCCAGGCCTGGACGCTTTTACTTTTACTTTCAGTTTGACGGCGGTCTCGGTGAGGAGCTGTCGTCTGTTTGTTTTATTTTTATTTATAAAAATTATTTAAAAGTTTGTCAGTTCTCCGCCTCCTTCTTCCTGATGGCCTGGTGGCCAGCTAAGATCATTACAGTGGAGCCAAAATCTGGGAGAAGGAAGGACACGTTGTCCAGTTACCCTTGCCGCTGAGAGAGAAGGCGAGTGTTCAGGAGTAACCCGAGTGGGGGAGAAACCCGTTTGTCTGCCCAGAGTGCCGGGGCGGCCCGAGGCTGGCGAGGAAAGGATCTGCCTGCTGCTGGTTCCCAGCATGGGGAGGAGCAGGGGACGCGGGGCTCACCACCGGAAGGGAAAGTGCTGAGGGGAGCCATCCCAAAAAGGCCAGGGGAGTCACTGCAATCCGCCATGATGCCAAAGCCTGCTTCCGTCCACTGAAGCGGGAGCGGAGCAGGAGACCAGGAATGCCGCCAGCCAGGAAAATCACTGCCGGACACCAAAAGACAGACGGGTGGATAGATTCCTCCTCAGGGCTCCCAACATGTCGTCAGATCTCTCAGCTGGTGGAGGACAGAGTGGCAGCGTGTCTGGAGAACGGAGCTCCAATGTTTTTTTACCTCTCTCTCCTCTCTTAGTCTACTCTGTCTTTCCTCCTTTTTTTCCATCTACTTGTCTCTTGGTCCGTCTTATAGGTCTTGCAGGTGCTGTGGCGCCTACCCCAACCCCCCAGTATGCACATCTATCTATCTTCATACAACAGTTCTGTCTGGTTCTTGAGTCTTATTGGCTGATAGCCGTGCGATATTCTGTCAGTAACAGCACTCCTCCAGCCTCTTCACCCTTTACCCTTGAGTATTACTCCACCCACATACAGCAACAAGCAGAGGACACTCTACAGTTTGGCAAATAGTGCTGCTGTTGAATGGCAAAATGTACTTGAGGATTTTTTTGTTGAGAATATAGTTGTTAAGATTGCAACTATGCTGTTTATTTATAAGGATAGTGTTTAATTTTAATTATTTATAATTTCTGAGAGACATTGTAATAGTTCAGTAGGTTTAGGACAACTTTAATGAAAAATTATGATCCACTTCAAATGTTGACTGCTGCATATGTATATTCAGTAAAGTACATTTGTACAGTACATTATGATGTAATAATCGTTTGCTTTAAACAAGTTCACTTTTATACATTTTCTATAAAATTATTATGCTAGTCAGTACGTTTGACAGTTCACTTGAGAACTGAAATTAGATGTAGAGATGTACCTGTTTCGGGTAACGCTGTGGTGCAGTGGGTAGCGCTGTCACCTCAGAGCAAGAAGGTTGCTGGTTAGAGCCTCGGCTGGGTCAGTTGGCATTTCTGTGTGGAGTTTGCATGTTCTTGCCGTGTATGTGGGTGTCCTCCAGGTGCTCCGGTTTCCCCCACAAGTCCAAAGACATGTGCTATAGGTGAATTGGGTAAGCTAAAATTGTCCGTAGTGAATGAGTGTGTATGGGTGTTTCCCAGAGATGGGTTGCAGCTGGAAGGTGCCTGGAAACAATAATTTCAGTTCCATAATAAAAGTGCCAAGGATACAAATCAAAATGGATGATTTTAAGATTATATATTCAAATTTACAACTCAAAAAGCCTCTTAAAAATCATTTTATGGCTTAAAAAACAGGAGCTCCTGGAAGACCTTAAAAAGCCTTTTGTCAACATAAATATATCAGGTCTTAAACTGAAGGAAAACTGTGCATGTTTTGGAATCTGTTGGGATCGTAGTAGCACCGTAGTTCATTAGACCATTAACCAGTGTCCTCTTTCAAAGCATTTGTAACCCAGAACTCCCCTCATGCAGAGGTCTCAGACTGACCTCCTCAGTAAATCACAGCTTTGCCTCTAGTGTTGACTGTTGTACAGCACAGCACTGCAGGCCTCACACGATCATCTCTTCATTAACACGCAGTCCTCCCTTCACAATTTCCACGAAGATGTTCTCATTACAAAGTTGATTATAACAAGATAAGATTTTTAGGATTGTGTACTCAATATCATAACATGAAGTTTCAGGATTGTGTATTTAATAAATGAAGGTTATTTTAGTAAACAAAGACTAAAACTACTAGTGAAAATCCCTTTTGTTCACTGAAATATATATTTCTTAAATCACAATTAACAAAAAACTAAAACTATCTGAAACTAACAACAGTCACTGAAAAAATAACTGAAAATTCTGATTAGCAAAACTAATATTAGTTTTTAAAATTAATAAGCACTCGTTCTGTGGTGGAAAATCTAACCTGCAAATATCTAAAGAAGTACCTGCAGATGTTGCTTTTACAGACTTTATGTCTTAATTTACCCGAAGGCAGGTTTAACTACACTCAAAAAATGATTTTTGCTGCTTGTTCAAACTACTTTTTAAAAATCAGATGAATCAACACAATTGTCGAGCTTTTTGGGGTACAACTTAATTGTTTTATATTCAAGCCACTTAAATTTGTAAAAGCAATCAAGTTAAAGGTGCAGTATGTAAGTTTGACTCCCAGTGATTGAAGTAGGTACTGATTAACCCACAACAGTTTTTTCATTCATTCATTCATTTTCTTTCCGGCTTATTCCCTTTATTATTCTGGAGTCGCCACAGCGGAATGAATCGCCAACTTATCTAGCATATGTTTTATGCAGCGGATGCCCTTCCAGCTGCAACCCGTCACTGGGAAACATCCATACACACTCATACACTACGGACAATTTAGCTTACCCAATTCACCTATAGCACATGTTTTTAGACTTGTGGGGAAACCAGAGCACCCAGAGGAAACCCACGCGAACACGGGGAGAACATGGAAACTCCACACAGCCAACTGACCCAGCAAAGGCTCGAACCAGCGACCATCTTGCTGTGAGGTGATCATGCTACCCACTGCGGCACTTTAGAGTTTGCTTGAACTATTGTTTTGCTTTTATATCTAAAGAGGTTTTCACAATAGTTCATGTAACCTGTGCAAACACTAAACTTTCCCATGGTTGGCACTGGATTTGTTCTTTTAACTTTGCTGAACTAGAATTAATAAAACTAAAACAGAAACTAAATCTAAAAACTAAAGAGAAATTTGTTCACAAAATAAAAAGCCGAAACTAAAACTAACAAAAACATTAATGAATCAACTAAGGCTAAAATGAAATTTACAGCAAATGAAATAAAAACCAGTGCAACACTTTAAAAACCTTGCCTTGTCATCATCACTGAGTCCATCTGTGCTCCACATTTGATTGGTGAAGGATTTCAGACTTTAGGGCAGATAAGCTGGGTGTATGTGACATAACCCAGGACTAGTTGACTGTGTGGGAATGGTATGTCTATATGACCAGCTCTCCTACATCACACGTCATGCATCTCTCTGCACTCTGTAAAGGAGAGCGAGAGGTGCATTTTAAACATTCTGCGAGTGTTTGTCACAGAAACGCATACCGCTTAAGTAAACACAAGGTGTAGGTTTCAAACTTCCTAATAACAAATCAAACGTTCGGTTCAGTGCCACGAGGGATGGGAGTGAAACAAGTGAGTTGCTAAGGTCACAATGGAAAGTAAAGTTTCTGTATTTATTACCTGATAATTATTACAGAACAAACAGACTTGACATTCCTAGAATCTTTATTTTAAGCAATATTTTACCCAGATATTACAATTCTAGCCAACACTTTATTTTTATGGTCTCTTTGGACATCTTGTTGACTGTAAAACTCTGTTTACAACTGTTATTAAAAGGAACTTTGGGTATTGGGGCTTATACTATAGGGCTGTTTAATAATTGATTCTGACTGGCTGAGGAACATTATAAGGTGTACAGTTATTTTCAGTTCCAGCCATGTTTTCACTGGATTCAATTTCACTACACTGAATGATTTCAGATATCTCAAAACCTACAAACAAAACAAAAAGGCTTTAGATGAGATATGCAGGAACTTAATCCTACACACAGAGCAGTTTGAGGACAAAAACTGTCTTAAAGAAATGTCTTGAAAAACAAACATCTGAATGGTGTCTTTAGTGGCCTGTTTCCACTGAGTGGTACGGTACGGTTCGGTATGCTTTTATGGCCTTTTCCACTGTCAAAGGGTACCTAAAAGCCAACCGTACCGTACCACTTTTTGGTCACCCTTTGCAAAGGGTACCAAGGGTACCAAAAGGCGGAGCTAGACTTGCAGCTGAATGCTATTGGTTTACAGAGATACATCATTCGCTCGCGCAACAAGCCAGAATGAAAACAAAGAAACCGCCATGTTTTAAATACACAGCCGAGAGATTACAGAGTAATTATATCTACATATAATAACCAGCCATGGTCGACCCGAGCTCAAACAAACCTTGTCGTCGTCTTGATGAACAGCCACAAAGCCGAGAAGAAGAGCAAATTCTACCCTGTGCCCCGGAGTTTTTTACGAGCCAGTCTAAAGCGCTCGCGTGCGCGTCAATATTTGAAATAACAAGCTTCTTGAGCTGATGATAATAACGTGCGAGAGTGACGCATGAAAAAACAAAGGAGAAGCTGGAAAAAAGGAGCAAATTATTTTTTCAGCAAATGTGATCAAACTGCCATGTTTAACTATTATCATCACCTTATGAACTAGAAATGATAGAGTTACACTCTAACAGAGGCTACATGTGCTGGTTAAGATTAAATACAATGAGAGGTTTGCACTGACTGTGGGCTATATTTTGTGTTGTTTTGAACCCAAATAAGGACTAAATATAAGCTGTGTAGTTTTTCTGTAATTGATAACATATCGGAGACTGTAAGGGTCTGTATGTGTTCATTTATGTTGCATTTATTTATTTATTTTATATAATTACAGATATTACAGTAGGCTATTTTGCACTGTCATTGATCTGCAGTTATAATCAAATTATGTTCATAGAAAAGTTAGTAATGAACATTTATACACAAGTATTTATATGTATAAAGCATCTGTTTTGTGAGAAGTGCTTCTCATATGATATGTGAATGACCGGTACAGGTTTTCTCAAGTGAAAATGACGTTTACTGAAACTTTCTGTCGTACACCACACCCACCAAAAGAGTACCATTGGTGCCCTTTAGCAGTGGAAACACAAGACTGATAAAGGTGACCCGTACCGTACCGTACTGTACCATTCAGTGGAAACGGGCCATAAGTGTGCTAACTGTAGTATACAACACAGGCTCATTGTGAAAACGTAGCCCTGCGGATGTTTCTGGAGACAGCTAATTACGTAGGCAGAGGTACGTATGGCTGTATTTCATTTCTTTAAACCAGGGGTCACCAATCTCGGTCCAGGAGGGCCGGTGTCCCTGCATGGTTTAGCTCCAACTTGCCTCAACACACCTGCCTGGGTGATTCAAGTACACCTAGTAAGACCTTGATTAGCTTGTACAGGTGTGTTTGATAAGGGTTGGAGCTAAAATCTGCAGGACACCGGCCCTCTGATTATTAATAGCATCCTGTACATATATCCTGTACCTGTATATAATGTTGATAGTACATCCATCTGTAAATATCACCATTGTTTTTCTATAACTGCACTTTATAACTTATACCTGTATCCTGCCCTTGCTGCTATTGCACTGCTGGTTAGACCTAAATTGCATTTCGTTGCCTTGTACTTGTACATGTGTGATGACAATGAAGTTGAATCTAATCTAATCTAATCTAATCTAATAAATGCAAATATTATATGAATACTATGATATAGCTACAATATTGACAATATAGTACTACAGCATTAAATTAAATTCAAGTTTATTTGTATAGCGCTTTTCACAATAATTGTTGTTTCAAAGCAGCTTTACAAAAGGTGCATATCATTGCATTATAATCGAATTCAGAAAAGTTAAGGTTATTAGTTACCATAACTTACCAATAAGTTACTAATAACTTTATCCAATTAACTAGCAGTGGTGTAAAGTAACTAATTACAAATTCTCAATTTACTGTAATTGAGTAGTTTTTCTCAGAAATTGTAATTTACTAAGTAGTTTTAAAATGTGAACAATTACTTTCCCTTGAGTATATTTTTACTCCACTACTTTACTTCAACCTGCAGTCACTCTTTTAATTTTCTCGTCTTTGGGGATTAGAAATATCAGTCCTGTTATTCCTGGCCAATTAAATCACACATAAAAGTAAAGAGGTAAATCGCATCATAATGAATTACCTCAAGACATGTGTGCTTTACAAGTGCAGCAGACTGTTTGGAAGCATTAAAAGTGTTCAAGAAGATTTCCAAAATATTTACACGCATTGACCCAGAGACCCAATGTTTAGATGCATGTCACTGATGGGAAGATGACGAATGTTTACTGCATGATGACCGAAATGGCCTCAACCACCCAGCAGGCACAAGACCTTAACATAATGTCTGATTGAAGTTGCACCCCAACTTCGTGGGACGTTGCATTTTGTTTGGAAATGAAAATCGTGTTGAGGTCAGAACCCAACGTTAGGCTGACATCAATGTCCAACGTCCAACCTAAAATCAACCAACCCAGGCTCATTGTGAGAACGTAGTCCCGGGGACGTTTCTGGAGACCGCGAAATACGTAGCCAGGGGTACGTACGGCTGCATTTCATTTTTTTAAGTGAACGCTGCGGGGCGGTGTGACGCCGTTCCTTTCGACGCTTGCCGGCCGGCCAGCCGGCCGCTCGCCTCCGTGTGGAGGGCTTTACCGCTGCAACCAGTTTGTCCGGTTAGCTCTTTGTGTACTCTGGTGGACACGAGGCGCACAGAGGGGCTGACAACGACGATTGGGTTCGAGTACGGGGAAGAGCGGTTCCAGAAATCAGATAAGAAAACAAAAACAAAATCCAAAAAACTAAGCGAACAAGTTCGTCACAGGGTGAGAATGTGGTCAAAATCCGAAAACGTGGTAAAAATCAGACGAGGGCTTTTTTTTTTCTGGACGGCTTTTGTGAATCGTCGTTGGTTGGGTTTAGGGACGGAGGAGGGTGGGTCAGCTGATTGGCCGGTCGCACGGTCAATCATCCTGTCATCCAGGCAGACAGGCGGAAGGTCGTTCGACAGCAGCCTCTAGCGGGTTTACGCGAGAACGGCGCGGGAAAAAGCGCGCACAGCGGCCTCTCGCGGACTCGCGAAAACAAAAACTGCAAAAATACGTACCTCCCGGGACGTATTTCGCGGTCTCCAGAAACAAACCTGGGACTACGTTCTCAGAATGAGCCTGGGTTGAAATCAACCAAAGATCAATATCTAATGATGTTGCGTGGACGTTACCAATATGACGTCTATCAGACGTTGGATTTTGGTTGTCATACCTGATGAATAAATGTCAGTATTTGTCGTCAATATGACATTGGTTTAAGATGTTGGCTCAACATTGGATTTTGGTCAGTTTCCAACACAACCTAAAATCAACCAAATATCAATGTCATTTGGCATCATTATTCGACATCAAAATAATATTGTTCTTAGACGCTGGCTAGACATTGAATTTCGGTCACCTCACATTGAGCTAAATCGAACCTAATAATAACATCTTATGATGTTGTGAGTCTGTTGTGCAATAATTAAGGCACTACAGAAAGTTACGTTTACCCACATCCACTAATTACATGTAAATGCATCATCTCTTGAGTACTCTTGAAAGGGCTACTTTTTACTCATACTTTGAGTAATATTTACAACAGATACTTTTACTCTACTTGCACTACATTTTTAGGCAAGTAATGGTACTTTTACTTGAGTATGATTTTTCAGTACTCTTTCCACCCCTGTTAACTAGTAAGTAATAGGTTTTAACAGTTAAAGTTATTATATATAAACATAATTAAGCTGTAAGCATTTAAGTGATTTCTATGTGTTCATGTTCACATGTTGTCCTAGAAGTCCTCGATGGTGGGAATCATCTCTTCACAGGTCTTGGATCACATCAATGGCACTGCACAATCCTTAGAGGCCTCGGGATGAGTACCCCAGGGTTAAAATAATTAGTGTAGCTGCTGTTCATATTTGAACAAGAGGTATTGCATGTCAATGCGAAAATGAGGTGCATTAAATGAAAATAGGAGTAATGTATACAAACATAGAAACAAACATATAAATATAGAAGTATTTCTAACAAAGTGCCTAGTATATTAAGACAGGAGGAGTGTGTCCTACAGGTGCCTGTCAAGCCAACTCACCTGCATTGAGCACACTCATGCATCCTGAAGTTATGTGATGCATTGCGTGTATGCTTTACTACAAAGATAGGTCTTTAATCTAGTTTTGAACTGAGAGAGGGTGTCTGAGCTTCAGACATTTTCAGGAAGGCTCCAGAGTTTAGGAGCCATATACGAGAGGGTTTGACCTCCTTTAGTAGACTTTGCTATTCTGGGTACTTCCAGAAGCCCGGAGTTTTGAGATCTTAAAGAGCGGGTTGGATTGTAGCAAGACAGAACGTTGGTTAGATAAACAGGAGCTAGATTATTTAAAGCTTTATAGGTAAGAAGCAATATTTTATAATCAATACGGAACTTAACAGGCAGCCAGTGTAAGGAGGATAAAATTGGGGTGATATGATCATATTTTCCAGACCTGGTAAGAACTCTGGCAGTTGCATTTTGTACTAACTGAGGTTTATTAATAGAGCATGCTGGGCAACCAGCAAACAGAGCATTACAGTAATCCAGCCTAGAAGTCATAAAAGCATGGACTAGCTTTTCTGCATCTGAGATGGATAGCATACTTCATAACTTAGTGATATTTCTCAGATGAAGGAAGGTTGTTTGGTAACACTTTATAAAAACGACACACTATGAATCATTTATTAAGCATTAGCAAATAGTGAATTCATTATTTGTTAAGTATAAACTTTACATTAATTGATGTTAGTAAGCCGTGTATAACTCCAGATACAAACGCTCTACTTCTAACTTATAATCACCTACACAATTATTAGCCACCTTTGAGTTTTTTTTCCTTTTTCAAATATTTTTCAAACGATGTTTAACAAAGCAAGGAAATGTTCACAGTATGTCTGATAATATTTTTTTTCTTCTGGAGAAAGTCTTATTTGTTTTATTTCAGCTAGAATAAAAGCAGTTTTTAATTTTTTAAAAAACATTTTGGGGTCAAAATTATTAGCTCCTTTATGCTATATATTTTTTGATCGTCTACAGAACAAACCATCATTATACAATAATTTGCCTAATTACCCTAACCTGCCTAGTAAACCTAATTAATCTAGTTAAGCCTTTAAATGTCACTTTAAGCATAGAAGTGTCTTGAAAAATGTCTAGTAAATATTATTTACTGTCATCATCTTATTATTCATGCATATACTAATAGTTAATTTCTATGTTAATAAATGTTTTATTAACTCAACTTCATCCAGTTTTGTGACCTAATCTAAAGTGAGGACTATTTATGCTTCATAAATGACAATTAAAGGCTCAGTTAAATTCTAAACAGGAAAAAATAAAATAAATGACTTTATTAATTTTTATTCATTTGAAGATACACAAATGAAACTATATCAAAAGAAAAGTAAATCTTTGCGGTCTTAACTGTATAAAATCACTGCACAGTTTAAACACTGCTAAATAACATTGAAATGTTGTAACATAATTGTTTTGCAAAGATGAATTGTCATTTATAAGGGATTTATTAGATTAGATTAGATTAGATTCAACTTTATTGTCATTACACATGTACAAGTACAAGGCAACGAAATGCAGTTTAGGTCTAACCAGCAGTGCAATAGCAGCAAGTGCAGGATACAGGTATAAGTTATAAAGTGCAGTTATAGAAAAACTATGGTGATATTTACATATGGATGTACTATCAACATTATATACAGGTTGTATTAGCTATGAACAGATTTACAATAAATGAATATATGTACAGGATGCTATTAATAGCAGAAGTGTGCAGATAGATAAACAATTACAAATGTCCATGTGCAGTGGGTATGTCCAGTTCAAATAAATGAATCTGTGCAATGAATATGTGCAAACTTTAAATGTGCAAATGTTAAACAGTGCAGTGATTGTGAGGAGTATAAGTTAGAGGAGTGTGGGGGGGTGTATTGGGGGGGGGGGGGGGGGGGGGGGGGGGCAAAAGAGTCAGTGAGGGGCAGAGTTCAAAAGGAAGACAGCTCTGGGGAAAAAGCTGTTCCTCAGTCTGCTGTTTTTTGGAAGGCAGGAGAGAAAACAGTCTGTGAGCAGGGTGAGAGGTGTCCTTAAGAATACTGTGTGCTTGGCGCAGACAGTGTTTCTTCTGGATGTCCTCTATGGCTGGCAGTGTAGTCCCTGTGATGCGTTGGGCAGTTTTCACCACCCGCTGCAGTGCCTTACACTCAGAAACAGAGCAGCTTCCATACCAGACTGACGCAGTTGGTCAGGATGCTTTCTATTGTGCAGCGGTAGAAGTTCACCAAGACGGCTGATGAAAGCTGGTTCTTCTTAAGTTGCCTCAAGAAGAATAGGCGCTGGTGAGCCTTCTTGACCAGGCTGGAGGTGTTGGTGGTCCAGGAAAGGTCCTTAGAGATGTGGGTCCCCAGGAACTTGAAGGATGAGACAGGCTCAACGGCCATCCCATTAATGTGGATGGGATCATGTGAGCCTGTTCGTCCCTTCCTGAAGTCCACAATGAGCTCCTTGGTCTTGTTGGTGTTAAGGAGCAGATTATTGTCGGTGCACCAAGTGGCCAGATGCTGTATCTCCTCCCTATAGGCAGTCTCATCATTATTGCTGATTAGACCAATCACTGTGGTGTCATCTGCAAATTTGATGATGGTGTTGGATCTGTTCACAGGCCTACAGTCGATGGTAAAAAGGGAGTAGAGGAAGGGGCTCAGCACGCAGCCCTGTGGTACACCAGTGTTGAGTGTGACGGTGGTGGAGCAGATGTTGCCTGATCTAACATTCTGAGGTCTGTTAGTCAGAAAGTCCATAACCCAGTTGCAGAGAGACGTGTCGATATCCAGGTCTCTGAGTTTGATCAGTAACTTAGAGGGTATGACAGTGTTGAATGCTGAGCTGAAGTCAACAAACAGCATTCGTGCATAAGTGTTTTTATTGTCCAGGTGTGTGAGTACAGAGTGCAGTGCTATGGAGACGGCATCTTCTGTGCTCCTGTTGCCAAGGTAGGCAAACTGATGTGGGTCCAGTGTGGATGGCAGAGAGTCTTTCAGATGTGCCAGGACCAACCGCTCGAAGCACTTCATGATGATGGGTGTGAGTGCTACAGGGCGGTAGTCATTCAGGCATGTTGGGCTGGAGTGTTTGGGCACCGGCACAATAGAGGTGGTTTTAAAGCATGTTGGCACAGTTGCTAGGTTAAGCGACAGGTTGAAAATGTCTGTGAATACCCCAGTGAGCTGTTCTGCACATGCTTTGAGGAAGCGCCCAGGAATACCGTCTGGTCCAGCAGCCTTACGCACATTGATCCGACTCAGTGCAGTGTAGACTTCTGAGGAGGTGAGTGTGATAGGTGAGTGGTCGGTTGAGGTAGTGTTCCTGGTGTAGGGTTCTGTATTGTCTCTTTCAAAGCGGGCATAAAAGTCATTTAGCTCGTTCAGGAAGGAGACATTTGTGGCTGTGGGGGTGGACTGGCTGGGTTTGTAGTTGCTGATGGCCTGGATGCCCTGCCACATGCGCCGAGGATCAGAGTTGGCATAAATAGTCCTCACTTTAGATTAGGTCACAAAACTGGATGAAGTTGAGTTAATAAAGCATTTATTAACATACAAATTAACTATTAGTATATACTATTTGCTAATGTAAAATAAAGGATTCATAGTGTGTAGTTATTATAAAGTGTTACTCTGTCTAATAAAACCCAGATCATTTAAAGTTGAGCTTTAACTTTGTATCCCTCAAATTGCAGGTTGAGTTGTGAGATCTGCTGTGTACAGGATTTTGGCCCAATAAGATGAGTATCATCAGCATAGCAGTGAAAGCTGATCCCGTGCCTTCTAATAATGTCTCCCTGGGGTAGCATGTATATTGTAAACAGCAAAGGGCCTAAAATTGATCCTTGAGGCACCCCATACTTTACTGGCTTGACTTGTGAATGCTGTTCATTTATATTTACAAATTGGTAACAGTCATTTAAGTATGATTTAAGCTTAACAAAATTACTTAAGCATATATTAAAATAATCTGCATGAGGAAATAAACCTGATTTATTTGCTTAACATTTAGCCTTTGTTACCATTTATAACCATTGTAAGAAAGCTGAAAAATTTTACTCAGAAATTGTTTTCTTTGTTATCTCACTGACGTCACTATTGAATGATAATAAATGTTTTGATACTATTCAAAACATGTTTTCTTGCTAGCACTAAAACATTAATGACTAGTTTGCTGCTGCTGGAAATGAACTTATAGTGACCAGAAATTCTAGGGGATCATCTAAAATAAAATATTACCCAGAATTATTATTTTACATTAACATAGTCTCTCTGATAAACACCATAGGTTTATGGAGACAGCAAGTTTTCATGATTGTGAAATTCACCAATCTTTTTCCATTCAGCACTCTCGGAATACACTCTCACTTCAGAATGTGTTTGCATATTTATCATTACATTAAAAAAAATCAACTCATCCCAGATCTCATTTGTTATATGTTTGAGGTTAGAGGTGAAAGTGAATCTGTGCTGACCTGCTCTGAAAAACAGCAGCTGTTCACCGATTCATCATCCCAGATCCCACAGCTGCTGTACTGCACCCGAACAAAAACTGACCCGGGTCAGTCAGAGGAGCCCCGGGCCCCTGCACACCCCGAATGATGGAAAGTGTGTCCAACTATAGACACTGTACAACATTTCATGGATGGTTCTCCAACTAGACTCTGCCTGGTAATCTGTTTCAGGAATGCTGAAGCCCCCTGTGATGATTTGACTGAAAAAATCCCATTCAACACAAATAGTTTGGAGAAATCCTGTCCTAGGGCTGAGTTGGTGGAACAGATTTTTTATTGTTGATGATTTTTGATGATAATTTTTTTGATTATCACATGAACAGAATATTTTTCTAAGTTGTTTACACAACTTGTACTTCAGACACAATGACTACAAGTGATGCACCTACCCCCTGAACCAATTCTGCTAAACTACGAGCACAATGCTTGCTTTAGACTCAAATTGCAGGTTTAAAACACTTTTTTCAAAACACTACACACAATTCTCTGCATTTGGCACAATTTTCATGGTGAAAACCTCATGACCAGACATGCTGGCAGAGTACACAGCAAAATCCTCAGAGTAAAAATTACTCAATTCAGAGAACATTTGGTCCCTCTCTAAACTGAGTAAAATGTACTCAACAGCAGAGTTAAAGTTCATGAGACAATGATGGGGTTAATTAAGTGATGATTGAGCACTGATGATGAACACCTGCGGTTAATAAACAGAAACAGAAGAGAAGCAGCAGCAGCTTCGCTCATTTCTTACCTGTTTGACTTTATTTCTGTCAGATGTTCACAAAAGTACAAATGAAATTTATTGAGAATTTACTGTTTTAGTTATTTACATTTTACAAAAAAAAAAAAAAAAAAAAAAAAAAACATGTTTCCCACATCATGCCACCATCATGGAGAAAAGTGGTTGATTTACTTGCGCTCTTTGACTTGATCACTAATCTTGATATATCTATGTTATCAATGTTAAGTAAAAAGAGCAAATATGATCAGGTTGATTGATTCTTATGCTTGATATGAGTTACCATGAAAGAGTATATGTTTGATTTTGCAAATTAAATTTAAATAGTTGTTTATCATTTTAGAAACAAAATTCAGTCTTTTTCAAGAGAATGGACCTCAGCTGAGGGTTTTATACATTTTTATAACACACTGAGCATCTGAGTCACTTTAGAAACACAGACATCAATAATCAGCCTATCTATCTCAACAGTGGTTAGAGATTTTATTTATTTTTTTGGCTGCAATGTATGCTAAGAGACTCAAACAACAACCATCCATAGTTCCCAGCATGCACTGCAGGAAAAAAAACTCACCATAGTTGAGAAGCACACGCTGATTCTTTATGTCTGTGTATTTTGAGTGTTTCAGATGTGTTTTATGATCTGAGAAAAGTATTGCTGAGTTCTATGTTCTTGATACAGTGCTCCTTATGTGAGAATACATTATTCAAACTTAACAGGTCAAAATTAATATACTGATTTGACCAGTGTCCAGATCACCACAGAATCAATTATCCAGAGCTCAATTGCTCTCTTTATGTAATATTTGCCACAATACATTATTTGGCATACAAAGAGAAACAAACTTTAGAAATCGGGTCAGAGTCCAAGTAAAGTAACTGCTGTTCTCCTCAATGGTGACACCTTAAACACAAAAAGTGGTGGTGTTTTTTTATGTTAATTGTTAAGTAAAAAATGACTTAGTTCTTAATAATATCACTATATGGAATTTTTCAGAGTCTGGCAAAAATAAGGCCAAACAGGCTGGTAATAAGTAAAGCTGTCGTTTGTGGAGTTGCTCAATGATCCTCTGCTGAAACTTTTGAGAGATTTGATGTGTTTTATTTCAGTTAATTTCATCTACGACTGTGACTGAAATCAGTTGTAATTTTGTGTTTCTCTTCTGTTTCTGCTTATTAACCGCAGGTGTTCATCATCAGTGCTCAATCATCACTTAATTAACCCCATCATTGTCTCATTAACTTTAACTCTGCTGTTGAGTACATTTTACTCAGTTTAGAGAGGGACCAAATGTTCTCTGAATTGAGTAATTTTTACTCTGAGGATTTTGCTGTGTAGATGTGCCAATATTTAGTAATACAACATCATAATAAAGTAAAACGCATGATATTGTTAGTGTGGACATTGTGCTTTATTTTACATCATCAAAAGCCTGAAGAAATAATAGGCTATATATTTTTATATTTTCTTGTGAATTATTCATTCATTAATTTTCTTTTTGGCTAAGTCCCTTTTTTAATCTAGGGTCACCACAGCAGAATGAACCACCAACTTATCCAGCATATGTTTTGCGCAGCGGATGCCTTCCAGTCGCAACACAACACTGGAAAACATCCATACTTGCATTCACAATGGACAATTTAGCTTACTCAGTTCAACTACCGCGCATGACTTTAGACTGTGGAGGAAACCAGAGCAACCGGAAGAAACCCACGCGAACATGGGGAGAACATGCAAACTCCACTTAGAAATGCCAACGAACCCAGCTGGGGCTCGAACCAGCGTTGTTCTAGCTGTGAGGCGATCGTGCTACCCACTGCGCCACCATGACACCCCTCATTTGAATTACAGTTTTTCTCAGTCTCTTTGGTGAATTTCTCACAACACTATATACATTTGCGCTGCGCTGAGCATTTTGCAGACAACCAGCGTCCCCCGCCCCAGGGTGCCGCTAAGTTCGATAAACGGACCGTGAAGCGTCCCTGAGACGGGCCATCTGGGGAGGAGGGAATTTGCTCTTTCCCCGCTGGAGGGCGGGGCACTTCATTTAATGGCGTAAAAAAATAAAAACACCAGCAAGTTCTTAATGAAAGAGCAAGGGCGGGTTTTACAGCCCGTACTTCATCGTGCCCAAAAAGAGCAGTGGGCTACGGCCAATCCTAGATCTGCGCGTTTTGAACCGATGCCTTCACAAGCTGCGCTTCAGAATGCTTACGCAGAAGCGCATTAGTCGATGCGTTCATCCTCGGAATTGGTTTGCAGCAATAGACCTGTAGGACGCGTATTTCCATGTCTCCATACTTCCACACCACCGGCAGTCCCTGCGGTTTGCGTTCGAAGGTTGAGCATGGCAATGCAAGGTCCTCCCCTTCGGGCTTTCTTGGTCTTACACGGGTTTTCACCAAGCTCGCGGAGGGTGCCCTCGCACCCCTTCGGCTCGTGGGCATCCGCATGCTCAACTGTATCGACGACTGGCTGATTTTAGCCCACTCTCGGGAGCAGTTGATTATGCACAGAGACAAGGTGCTCTGGCACCTCCACCTGTTGGGGTTTCAGGTCAACCGAGAAAAGAGCAAGCTCACCCCCAGGCAGAGCATCTCCTTTCTCGGGTTGGAGCTGGACTCGATCACCATGAAGGCACGTCTCTCACGAGATAATGCTGAACTGTCTGAGAGAGGTCGACAGGAAAAAGTGGTCCCCCTGAAATAATTTCAGAGGCTCCTGGGGCAAATGGCATCCGCAGTCATGGCCACGCCGCTCGGACTGCTCCATATGAGACCATTACAACATTGGCTTCACGATCGGGTCCCCAGACGCGCATGTGAGCCTCCAGTGAGCCTATTAGCGCAGTTACTGTGCAAGGTCAGGGAGGACGAGGAGCTGGTCTTGCTAGTTGTGCCTCTCTGGCCCAACTGGACCTGGATATCAGAACTCTCCCTCCTCGTGACGGCCCCCCACTGGCGGGTCCCTTGACTCAGTATCCTTGAGATTTCTGTCCTTGAAGACAGCTCTGCTGGTCGAGTTGGCATCGATTAAGAGGGTTGGGGACCTGGAGGCATTTTCAGTCAGGGACTCGTGCATAGAATTTGGGCCAGCCTACTCTCATTTGTAGAGCTGTGGGTTGGGTGACACCCAATACATTTGCAAGGTTTTACAATCTGCGAGTGGAGCCGGTTTCCTCAAGGGTATTAGGTAACCCTTGGTGATTGAGGAAACTATTCGGTTGAAGTGTCGAAACACGCTTGTGGAGATACGTGCGCTTTTTTAGCTTTGTCAGTCCAGTCTCCCATTTGGCGAACCCTGCAGAGTTCCTCTGAGGCCCCCAGCATCTGACTCAGTGGAGGAGTCAGGTGTTGGCCCGTTACGTTGTTGGCATGCCCGCTGGTCAGCCCGCATTCTGGGTATAGGAGCCCGCTATGCGTGATCCCCGCTGGCAATCCCATACGCTCACTCAGCCACAGTTTAGTCCCCCCATGTAGGCGAGCTCATGTCTTCCCCCCCCCGCTAACCATTCTTATGCATGGACGCCCCATCTCTGGGCTAGTCCACAGGTTGTTTCCAGGTCTCCCCTCTGGGTAGCAGGTGATCTCCGCAGCGTCCTCCCTATCGGGACTGAACGCTTTCCCAACATACTGTCGTATTAAAACCTATTTTACTGGGTTATTACGACTCCCCAAAAAATATAACTGTTCCTGAACAGGTGAGTAAGGTAAGTAAGGGCCAGGGGACACGTTGGAAGACGTTGTATGTGCACTCGCTCTACTGCGTGGCACACCCTTTGCCAGGGACGCGGTAAGGTTCTTTCGTTGTGGCGTTTTCTATAGATTTCCCCATAGCGGAAGTTTCCACATAGCATTGGAGTTCCCCATCCGAAGGGGAACTTTACGGTTACTAAAGTAACCCTTCGTTCCCCGAGGGGGGGGGGACGGAAATGCTATGTTCCTTCGCCACAATGATTGTCCCTTAGCTGTTGAGTGTGAAAGTCTCTTCAGCTAGAAAAATATGTCGAGCGTGGCACTGGCTGCATCTTTATAGCATGACTGATTGTCATTGATGTCAGCTGTGCACGCGGACGCTGCCAACTCATTGGCATTTCATTGGCCCGCTTTTATTCTCTTTTAGATGATTGGTTTCTGACGAAATCCCCATAGTGGAAGTTTCCACATAGCATTTCCGTTCCCCCCCTCGGGGAACGAAGGGTTACTTTAGTAACTGTAACATTTCTTAACAAATTGCAAATGCTTTTGGACATGCAGCAATTGCTTTCATACAACTCTCTGCTGTTTTATTACATTATCATTTGCTTATGTCATGTCAGTCAAAATTAACTAAACTTGTGAATGTTGAAAAGTCACTCCATATAAAACTATTAGTCCTCATTTCATTACTTGAGTCATTACATACAAAAATGTTGTCAAAATCTGTCAAGCTAATTTTATAAAAAAATTTAATCTTTTTTTCCTAAAAATGTCTTATAAATTGAACAATTTCATAAAAGATTTACAGACTTTTGTATGTTGTAGGTTCAGTTCCAATATGTACTGCAATATTGAATACAGTTGTGCACAGCTCTACCTAAAGGAAGTTCATGTTTGTTGTAAATAAGGGTGTATTTATTCTTCTGCACAATGTTGTGAATAAATTAGAATTGTGTAGAGCATATGCAGTAAAAATGTGAACCATACATTTTCGGTGTCTTGTACTCAGATACCTCACTAAATGCAACGATGTCTAACTATTGTAGTTTTCAAATGGCTGTGCAAATACTACATAGTGCTGTGTTGAGCATTTTCAGGAAGTGTCACCAAAATCTGACTTTTTTGCACTGGAAAAAATGTACAACAGAGTAAACTGTCATAATGAAAACATGACCAAGCCATTTAACTATCATGTTCATAAACAATGGTGTCAGGACTTCTCATCTTGATGACACTGACTCTTTCATTGACATCAATACTTGCTTTTGAGGAATGAGCTATCCATTTTGAGCAAGTGACCCGCTTTTGCAGGTTATCAACTAGGTTTTGCAGTTTGTACCTATTGTTTAGAGAAATGCATGAACTGTTGTGCAATGTATGCAATGCAATGTAAATAGTGTTGTGAGAAATTCACCAAAGCCACTGAAAAAAACTGTAAATGCATTGTAATTCGGAACTCTTAATTTAGCTTAATTGTTAACCAGAACACACAATGCAAAATTTGTCTGCCACCACTCAGAATATAACAAATTTTGCTCAAAATCTTAAAAATGCATGACGATCCAACAGAATTCCTGATTTAACATACTATAATGAACTGTTGACCAGTCTTGAAGGATCTGACAGAGAGTGTAGGGGTCTTTAGTAAAACTTTAGATCCTGTTGTGGCCCCTCTGTCTGATCTGGAGGATTGTAGATGCCAACAGCACCCCGTCCCGAAGCCACCACACCCTGATTTCCTGTGGTGAGTGGCTGTGGGAAAACGTGTCCCATCTGATAAGGGGTCAGGAGGGAAACCCAGACAGGCAAGCAATCAGTGCGTTAGATGTTGGTAATCAAGAACAATCACAAGTTTGCATCTTGTTTGTTAAACTTTAGGCTCCCTTACTCTATATATATGCATTATGTGATGCAGTGGTGGCTCTAGGTGGTGGCCGGGGGGTGGGTAGGGCATGCAGTGCCCCCTCTGGCCCCCTACATTTTATCATTTGTAAATGCAAACAAAATAGGAAGTGGTCTCTATTTATCTATTTTGTGTGTGTACAGTTTATATACAGTTGAAGTCAGAATTATTAGCCTCCCTTTTTATTATTTCTGTTAAACGGAGAGAAGATTTCTTCAACACATTTCTAAACATAACAGTTTTAATAACTCCTTAACTTTGCCATGATGACAGCAAATAATATTTTACTAGATATTTTTAGGACACTTCTATACAGCTTAAAGTGACATTTAAAGGCTTAACTAGGTTAATTAGGTTAACTAGGCAGGGTAGGATAATTAGGCAAGTTATTGTATAATGATGGTTTGTTCTGTAGACTTTCAAAAAAAAATTATAGCTTAAAAGGGCTAATAATATTGACCTTAAAATGTTTTTTTAAAAATTTAAAACTGCTTTTTCATACTAGCCGAAATAAAACAAATAAGACTTTCTCCAGAAGAAAAACCATTATCAGACATACTGTGAAAAGGTCCTTGCTCTGTTAAACATCATTTGGAAAATATTTAAAAAAGGAAAATTCAAAGGGGGGCTAATAATTCTGACTGCAACTGTACATATATAAAACATTTTTGCAAATTTATTTTAAAGTAAACTGTGAAATGGCACTAGTTTTTGAACAGTGTGTGTGTGTGTGTGTGTGTATTTTAAGTACTTTACGTACCTGAGATCATCTATGCGCATTTGACTGCTCTGGATTTAGTTCTGAGTTTGTAAGAGTTCAGAGTGTGTTGCAATGGGGATGCATTTTTGTTTTGTTTTTTTATCATTTAAGCAAGAAGCAATTTAACTGAAAACACTCAAACAATGACTTTTGTTGCTCAAACTACTTATTTAAAATGAGTTGAAACAACACAATTCTTTAAATTTTTAAAAGGAAAGTTTAATTGTTTTACAAACCCAAATCAGAATAGGTTGGGACTGTATGGAAAACGCAAATTAAAATGAAAGTAGTGATTTTTAAATTTACTTTGACTTGTATTTTATTGCAAACAATACAACGGCACATTATTTAATGTGTTCCTCAAGATTTTATAATTTTTTATAAATAAACACATTCCAGCTTTAGTTCTTGAAACACATTTCACAAAAAGTTGGGACAGGAGCAATTTAGGGCAAGTAATCAGGTACAATGGTTAAAGGATGTGATTTGAAACAGGTGATGTCAACAGGTGGTTGTAAATATGATTTGGTACAAAAACAGCATCCAGGAAAGGTCTACTCCTTTAGGATCAAATATGGGCAGAGGATCACCAGTTTGCCAACAAATATGTGAGAAAATTATTGAAATGTTTATAAACAATGTACCTTAAAGAAAGATAGGAAGACTTTTGGATATTTAACCTTCAACAGTGCATAACATCAGTAAAAGATTCAAGGAATCTGGAGGAATTTCAGTGTGTAAAAGACAAGGGCACAAGCCGAAGCTGAACTACCATGATCTTTGATCCCTCATGCGGCACTTTATCAAGAACTATCATTCATCTAGTGATATCACCATATAGGCTCAGGACTACTTTAGCAAACCTTTGTCAAGTACCACAATATGTAGTTACTGTACATCCACAAATGCCAGATAAAATTGTAGTGTACTATAAAAAGAAAGCCCTATGTTAACATTGTCCAGAAGCACGAATGACTTCTCTGGGCTCAGAGGCATTTGGGATGGACCATCATACAGTGGAAACATGTATTGTGGTCAGATGAGTCAGTATTTCAGGTATTGGAGGGGGGGGGGGGGGGGGGTGCTATGGACCAAAGAAGAAAAGGATCATTCAGACTGTTACCAACAAGTCCAAATGCCAGGGTCTGTCATGGTATGGGGTTGTACCAGTGTCCTTGGCAAAGGTAACTTGCACTTCTGTTGTGGCACCATTAATGCTGAAAAGTATATAGAGATTTGGAGCACAATATGCTGCCTTCCTTTCCAGGGACGCCCATGCATTTTTCAACAAGACAATGCAAAATCACATCCACAAGAGGATACTACAGGTACTTGACTGGCCTGGAAGCGCAAAATGCAACAAACGAAGACCCTGTACTGTTGCCCACCTTAGAACGTGTTTGCAGGAAGAATGGGACAAAATTACACCTGAAGCACTTCATCACTTGGTGTCTTCAGTCCATAAATACCTATTAAGTGTCATGAAAAGGAATGGCAACATTACAAAGGGGTAAATGCTTTACTGTTACAACCTTATTGAAATGTGTTGCACGAACCCAAACCACCATTAATTGGTTGTATGTTCAATCCACTTAAATTTGTAAAAACGATTACGTTAACTTAATTGATTTGTGTTGGAACCACATGTAGTGCATGCAAACAACTAAATTCTGCCAACACTGTAAAAAGCTGGGTTCCACACATTTTTGATTTTAAAGTTAACTTAATTGTTTGTAAAAATTTAAGTGGATTGAACATAAAACAAGTTGTTCCTAAAAAACTAATTTTGTTTCAGCTCATTTTAGTAGTTTGAACAAGCATCAAAAATGTTTTTCAGTAAAGGCTCAAAAACATTCATTCATTCATTTTCTTTGTTAATCCAGGGTCGCCACAGCAGAATGAACCACCAACTTATCCAGCACATGTTTTACGCAGCGGATGCCCTTCCAACCCATTACAAGGAAACATCCATACACACTTATTCACACACATACACAACGAACAACTTAGCCAACCCAATTCAACTATACCACATGTCCTTGGAGTTGTGGGGGAAACCGGATCACCTGGAGGAAACCCACTCGAACACAGGGAGAACATGCTAACTCCACACAGAAACGCCAACTGACCCAGCCAAGGCTCAAACCAGCAACCTTTTTGCTGTGAGGCGAACGTGCTACCCACTGCGCCAAGACCGGCGCCTATTAGTTGTGGTATTAGTCGCGGCCTGCTTCAACTGGTTATAGAATTCGTGGAATGTGTCCATTATACGCTGCTGGTGCGCGCGTGTCATCATTCATTCATTCATTTTCTTGTCGGATTAGTCCCTTTCTTAATCCGGGCTTGCCACAGCGGAATGAACCACCAACTTATCCAGCACGTTTTTACGCAGCGAATGCCCTTCCAGCCGCAACCCATCTCTGGTTATATATATATATATATATATATATATATATATATATATATATATATATATATATATATATATATATATATATATATATAATTTTTTTTTTGTAGTTAATTAATACTGGGAGACCCTTTTTAAAAATGTCTTTACAGGTACAGATATTTTGAGAATATAAATATGCACAAGAACAACAATGTAAAGGTAAAGATTGACAACTCTTTTTTTTTAAAGTAAAATTTTTAAAGTAAAACAAAAAAATAAATAATTACAATAAAAAAAATAATACAAGTAAATAATAAATAGTCAACCAAAATAAACATTTAACATAGAAAAGTAATTGAAATAAAATAATAATAAATATCAAACACGACCAAACATTAACAAATACGACATCAGTCAAAGACAATAACAATAAATATTAAACCCAAACAAACATTACAGTATGTACTGCAATATTGAATACAGTTGTGCACAGCTCGAACTAGCGACCTTCTTGCTGTGAGGCGAACGTGCTACCCACTGCGCCACCGCGTGGCCCCCGGCTCAAAAACAGTACTTTTCAAAATCCCTTTGTACAGATGTATACATTGTACAAAAATATCAGGACATTTTTTCAGGAACTTTTGCTAATTACGTTCTGCCCATTTCCTGAATTATCTACTGGACATCCTCTCTTCTAGAAACGCAGCGGGAGTTTTGTTTGTTCGGACTAAATCATACTATAATAAGCACATCGGTTATTAGTACATAATTCATCATAATCTCTGTTTCTTTTTCTTTTTGTTTAAGCTGAATAATTTGGCACCAGATCTAACGAAAACGCAAAATGCCAGACATAGTTCTTTTCTTCAGATACTACAGCATTAGATAATATCTTTAAATTCTTTTTCCTCAATTATGCAGATAACAAAACACAAAGTTTGTCTCAGTCTACTGCCAACTTGAAATGGATGCTAACCTTCAAGCTTTTGACAACTCTATTCCACTTCTTTTAACAGCTGTACATATTTTTGAGCAAAGCATTCCCTGCGCTCAGTTTTGCTAGAAACGTGTTGTGGTGAATCAGTGATTTGTTCTACCCCCTGAAAGGGCGATCAGTTCACTTTGATGGACAATAGGACTGTGCTGGTCTTTAGATTGGCCTGAATGTTAGTTTCCTCAAACTGGACTTAATTGAAGTGGCCCCGTCCATCCACCCTTCCTCCAGTGCTTTAATCAACCTTCTATTATCAGCAGGCCTTTGAAAAGCCGAAATGATTGGCTCCAACGTGCTGAACAAAAAAAAGAGAGGAAAAGAAAACAGGATGTGTGTGTATTTTTTACGTCTTTTGTTCAAACAATACCAACTAAGTGAACATTTAAATAAATAAATAAATGTCCTGAACATTTGGTACTAAATTAACAAAGTAGCATAATATAGATTTAAAAATAAACTACTGAAAAAACATACAGTACCTGCACAAGTAAAAATTCAACAAGGCATTATTTGGCAACCAAGGGTTATTGTAAATACAATATATATATATATGTTTTTGACGTCTGTAGCTGAGATGATCCCAAGTAGAGAGTAATATGCCAACAACTTTTGTTCCCTTCACACAAATCGTTATCACAGAGATTAATATTATTGATTGATGAATTAATGATAAATAAAGCTTATAAATGCATTTTTTTCAACCCAGGCTCATTCTGAAAACGTACCTCCACGGACGTTTCTTAAGACCGCGAAATACGTCCCGGCTGCACTATTTTCTGCAGTTTTTGTTTTCACGAATCTGCCAGAGGTCGCCGTGTACGCATTTTGAGATCTCAAATTTCCCTCGCGAGTGCCATTCGCGTCTGCTGTTCTTGAGTAAACCCACCAGAGGCCGCTGTCGACTCACTTTTTGACAGACTATCTGACTGACTGAGCGAACGATTGGCTGACCCACCCTCCCCCCTCCCTAAACCCAACCAATTTTATCGATTGACCCGCCCACCCGCTTCCCTAAACCCAACCAACACGTTTCAAAAGCAATCCAAAAAAAGAAAAGCTCTCGTCTGATTTTTTTTACCACATTCTCACCCTGCTATTCACTTGTTTGTTTTATATTTTGGCATACGTACCTCCACCTACGTAATTCGCTGTCTCCAGAAACGTCCGCAGGGCTATGTTTTCACAATGAGCCTGTGTAGATTTTTTTTACAATATTATATTCTCAAAGACCTCAAAAACTGCAATGATCAGCACAATTTATTAACAAATCGGTCAATATTTCTACAATTAGAAAATATTTTCCTGAAATGTCTCTGTAGCCCACGTTACAGCCTGTGCCGTCTTGTGAGTGTTTCATAAGAATAGTACAGTATTTTAGGTTTCATAGAAATATATCCAGAGCTATGCGTTACTAAGTGTAGATAATCAAAAAACCTGTAATAAACATATGAATACAGTATATTCCAAAATCCTACTTATATATGATTAAAACAGTCATGACAACATTCATTCATTTATTTATTTTCCTTCAGTTTAGTCTCTATTTCAGAGGTCGCCACAGCAGAATGAATCGCCAACTATTCCAGCATATGTTTTAAATTTTTTGCAAATGCCCTTCCAGCTGCAACACAATACTGGGAAACATCCATACACACTCATTCACTCACACACAATGGCCAAGTTAGATAATTTAGTCTAAATCACCTATAGCACATGTCTTTGGAAGCAAATCCGTGTGAACACGGGGAGAACATGGAAACTCCACACAGAAATGCCAACTGACCCAGCCGGGACTCGAACCAGTGCCCTTCTTGTTGTGAGGTGACAGTGCTAACCACTGTGCCACATCTCATGACAATATTTGTGAAAATTTAACGTCCACTCAGGGCTGGGACAATCCAAACCGATGCCAAACAACGAGCACCAACGAAACCCAACTGTGTGTGTCGGCTTATGTCTGGTTCCATCTGGACCAAAAAGCTGCGTGTGAACACATCAAACTGATGAAAGCTGACTTAAATAAGAGCCACGTTCTGCACCTGCTCAAGAGGATGCTTTTTTCTGCTCTTTTCTCAATCCGCAAAAGTGAAACCAAACTTTTTAATCGCACAGTCAAAATGTAAATGAAGCAGCGTTTACTATCATTATCACAGTAATTGCCTGTCATCATGGAGGGATTTGCTCATGGAAATATGTTTGATAATCTAATAATCCATTTGCATATATTTGAGAAATGTAGCGAACAACAGCTGACCTCTTTGTGACGTCTCTTGGCTTAAATTGTTAACGTCACTTTACTACGTTACATTCACATTCTGATTTGATGTTGAATATCCAACTCTGGCTCATTCTGAAAGCGCACCCCTATATACATTTCTGGAGAGCACCAAATACATCTCAGGAGGTACATTTTTTTGCAGTTTTCGTTATCGCGAATCCACCAGACTCTGCTGTCGACTGATCGACTAACCAACTCTCCTCCTTCCCTAAACCCAACAAACAGTATTTTTAAAAGCACCGATCCCCTTCACCCACCCACTTCCCTAAGCCCAACCGACAGTGTTTCCAAAAAAAAAGGAAAAAGACAGAAAAAGAAAGCCGCCTGATTTTTACTACGTTTTCAGATTTTACCACATTCTAATCATGTTATTTATTTGTTTATTTAATTTTTTTGGCTTTTAATATTGTATTATCTGCTTTCTGGAATCATTTTTAGCCGGACTCAAAAACCCTGTCGTCGCGGTCAACTCCTCTCTGTGTCTCAAGTTCACCAATGGCCGTTCACCATGCTGTTCATTTAAAGACCAAATGCAGCCATACATAATTCTAGCTACATAATTTGTGATCTCCAGAAATGTAGATGGGTACTACGTTTTCAGAATGAGCCTATGTTGCGAATATCCAGTCCGAGTGCTCTCTTCGACACAAGTTGTACATGCTGAATCAGGCCAACAACCTCTGACGTTAACCAGACTAGAGGCAACGTGTGGAACACATCAAACCAACTAGCCCGACCAACAAAACAACGAAACGTGTCCTGGCCCTTAAAGCCCTAATACATTTCAAATGGAATTATTTTTTATACTTTGTTTGAGGGCAAAAAGCAGTTTGAAAAGACTGAGTGATGGTATATTGTTTTTGAACATTCTAACACCACCGTGGAGCAGTAGACAGCGTATTAAGGCTATATTCCAATTCTATCCCTTAGCCCTTCCCCTTCCCAATTCTCTTTAGCGTGAAGGCGTAGGGCTAAGGGAAAGAGGTATATAGCCTTTGAAACAGAGATTTTTCAGCACCACATTCGCAACCAAAGGGTATGAATATTTACCAGAATACATGGACAGCAAAGTCGGGAGATGCACAAATTAGTGTTTTTTGTCATTATTATGAATTTTTACAACAAACAAGCACAGGTTTTAATACATTCATAACAGCATTCATGTTTTACCATCATTTTTAAAAAAAAATCAAGTAAAAAAACGCTAAATTTCATTCATTTTCTTGTCGGCTTATTATTAACCCGAGGTCTCCACAGCGGAATGAACTGCCAACTTATCCACCACGTTTTTACGCAGCAGATGCCCTTCCAGTCGCAACCCATCTCTCGGAAACATCCACACACACAAATTTACACTTATACACTATGGACAATTTAGCATACCCAATTCAAATGTATCGCATGTCTTTGGACTGTGGGGGAAACCGGAGCACCAAGAGGAAACCCACGTGAACGCAGGGAGAACATGCAAACTCCACACAGAAACGCCAACTGACCCAGCCAAGGCTCAAACCAGCGACCTTCTTGCTGTGAGGCAACAGCATTATCTACTGTGCCACTGCGCCACAAATAAGTTAGATCCACCGTTGAACGTTGTTGCCATATGGCAACATATCATAAAGTACCTTAGAAAAAATGTTTCTAAGAGAAGAAAAACAGTCAAATTATTATTTTTTTAGATTGATCATAATGCATGCAGTAGAGGGTTAATAGTTATTTCCAGCCTGATCTCACAAGAAAACGTAACTATTTTACGTTTTGACAGTTTAGTGGCTAATTCGTACGAATTCGTACGAGTTCAGTCGTACGAAATGGTACGATTTTAAAAAGGAGGCGTGGCACCTAACCCCGCCCCTAAACCCAACCGTCATTGGAGGATGAGCAAATCGTACTAAATTGTACGAATTAGATCGTACGAATTTGTACGAATTAGCCACAAAAAAAAGTTACGAATTGCCGTGAGATTGTGTTGTTATTTCAATTCTAGATGGACGTTTGTGATTTGCAGATGTTTTTCCACACTCAAATAGTAACATTACACACTAAAGATCAAGTTGAACGTGTAAAAAGCATAAAACCACTTCTTTAAAACTAATCTTATTACTGAATTTGTGACAGTTGTGTGCCATCAGGGTTCCCAGTGGCGGTGGAATTTTCTGGAAGACCATGGATTTTCAAAACGTTGACTCCATTTATAATTTTATAATTAAAGTCATGAAACATCGGGGACTTTTGTTTGTCACCTTAAATTTTAGTTAATCAAAACGTAATTTTTAGTATACCGCATCATTTTTAAATAACATTAGTTAGACTATTTTTCAGCTATATTTTATTCCTTTCTTGCTTGTCAACTGCAAGTAATCGACTACATACCTGTTCAAATCTGTGGTAAATTATCCATTCCTGCTCTCACAATGGCTATGAGAAATGCTATTGCTAATGCTCAAGCTATTTTAATTTTATTCAAAGCACAGCAGGCCTTGCAAATTCAGCTTTTTAATCAGTGAAAGTCAGGAAATTTGACATTTGGCTAATATTGTGCCATGTGGAAAACACTTTACACTTGATGGAAACAGCAGACAGTAAGTATTATCAGTGAGGCCGAACAGCGCAAACTGCATATGTGTGACCAGCATGTGACCTTTCCCCATGAAGATTATGGATGACTTCTTGTGAAACACCATAATGGCAAACAGATCCCGGTGGATGGAGAGAAGGAATGCCGACGATATTGACTTGTGAAATCTGGAAAATGTCTGTGTCAAATTACTGTTCGATTCTGAGAGGCAGATAAAAAGACCCTCGAGAATCATAATTTACGAGGAACATTTCGAGCACATATCAAAGATGCCTAGAAAATCATCTGATAGTGGGTGCAATTTTAGAAAATTAACGTTTCTAAAGTATGCATAATATTAAGAGCCTCAAAGGGTCTTTCTTTTTGTTTGAATTCATTTTGAAGAATTTTTGTTTTACTTTTGATGGCAAATGCAGTCAGTTCACACGATCCATCAGATAACATTGTAATATATATAGGTTTGGTTAGTTATCAGTGTTGAAAACAAAGTTCAATGAAATATAAATTTTGTGTAACTTTATAAAGCTCTTTACTGTTTTACTCAACCTAATTTGTCATAGCCTGGTAAACTACTGTACTTATGGAAGACGTTTTAGGGTGTACATATCACTGTCTCACTAAAGAAATATTGCCAAACATTCATATAATGGTAAAATACATTTATTAAATTCTCTACATCATGAACTCTTGATTGCACAGGTGTTTCTAATATTTATAAAAATGTTGATTGCGCCACACAGTCATTGTTTCCAGATTGTGTTTGTGTTTTCAAATGCATTTATTTTAATTAACTGTGTGGGACAAAATTACTTTGGGTGATTGGATAATATACCGTATAAAAAATAAAATGAAGAAACTCAGTTACATGATGATGGAACTGATGATAATGTTCACATGAAATTTGGCGATTTTTGGGTGGTCATTAGTGTAAAAAACATCAAATTAGTCTGATAAACGTACGCAACTTTGCAAGGGCATATGGAATGATTATTGATAATTGCAGCATTTTTATGACTGTAACTCAAAGTATAATAGGTAATCCGAAAGATAAATAAAAAAGTAACACGTTTAATAATATATTTGAACATGAATGCAAAACATTATCATAATATTTAAATAATAGCATTATCAAGGAATGTACTGTGTGGAGTAAAATGTAAAGTTGAAGTAGAAGAGTCTAGAAGAGCTTATACACTCATCGTCCACTTTATTATGTACACCTGTCCAATTGCTCGTTAATGCAAATTTCTAATCAGCCAATCTCAGGGCAGCAACTCAATGTATTTAGGCATGTAGACATGGTCAAGACGATCTGCTGCAGTTCAAACCGAACATCAAAATGGGGAGGAAAGGTGATTTAAGTGACTTTGAACATGGCATGGTTGTTGGTGCCAGACGGGCTGGTCTGAGTATTTCAGAAACTGCTGATCTACTGGGATTTTCACGCACAACCATTTCTAGGGTTTACAGAGAATAGTCAGAAAAAGAGAAAATATCCGGTGAGAGGCAGTTCTGTGGGCACAAATGCCTTGTTGAATGACAGAGGTCAGAGGAGAATGGCCAGACTGGTTCCAGCTGAAAGAAAGGCAACAGTAACTTAAAAAACTACTTGTTACAACCGAGGTATGCAGAAGTGCATCTTTGAATGCACAACACGTCCAACCTTGAGGCGGATGGGCTACAGCAGCAGAAGACCAGGTGCCACTCCTGTCATCTAAGAACAGGAAACTGAGGCTACAATTTGCACAGGCTCACCAAAATTGAGCAATAAAAGATTGGAAAAACGTTGCCTGGTCTGATGAGTCTCAAATTCTGCTGCGACATTCGGATGGTAGGGTCAGAATTTGGCATCAACAACATGAAAGCATGGATCCATCCTGCCTTGTATCAAAGGGTCAGGCTGCTGGTGGTGGTGTAATGGTGTGGGGAATATTTTCTTGGCACACTTTGGACCCATTAGTACCAATTGAGCATCTTGTCAACACCACAGCCTACCTGAGTATTGTTGCTGACCATGTCCATCCCTTTATGACCACAGTGTACTCTTCTGATAGCTACTTCCAGCAGGATAACGCACCATGCCATAAAGCGTGAATCATCTCAGACTGGTTTCTTAAACGGCCTCCACAGTCATCAGATCTCAATCTAATAAAGCACCTTTGGAGATTCGCTTAATGAACAGCAACTGTGTGATGCTACAGTATCATGTCAAAATCTCTGAGGCATATTTCCAGTTCCGAAGGCAAAAGAGGGTCCTAATCGGTACTAGTAAGGTGTACCTAATAAAGCAATATATATATTACCTTTAGAAAATCCTTTTTTTGGACTAAAAACAAGACAAAAACTCTTAAGAAAAGCTTTTTTTTTTGCAGTGCATGCTGGGAAAGTGACTGTGGACTGTGTGAAGATTGTGACCCTGGTCAAGACAACAAAAATTAGCCGTTTGTGGTTATGACAGGGAGAAAGGCTTACTTGAAGGTGGCCTCCATGGCTGAGACAATGACAGCAAAGGGACAAAAATGCTGCTACAGATTGTTCATGTTTGCTGCGAGGTATCATTTCATAATGTAGGATGAGTCACATACGTCAAACTCCATATGGGTTTTCATGTCTGTGTTTGGCGCTTCTTCATTGTTGTTCAGTTTGACATCTTGACAGCTGAGATACAGTGTGACATGGAGTTCATGTAGTCTGACAAGCTTTGATCTTATGGGATTATTAAAAATTGCACAATGTGAGCTGGTTTAAAGTTGAAAATAAGTTAAGTTTGTCCTTTTTTCCATATCGTGATGTACATCTAATTGAAACAGTCCAGTTCCCCCACAGTCCAAAGACATGCGCTATTGGTGAATTGGGTGAACTAAAATGTGTATGAATGAGTGTGTATCGTGTTGTTGCTGGAAGGCCATCTGCTGTGTAAACATGCTGGATAAGTTAGCGGTTCATTCCACTGTGGCGACCCCAGATTAATAAAGGGACTAACCCGAAAAGAAAATGAATGATTGAATGTAGGGTGGTGCATGATTTCGTTCATTGGGAACTGATTGGATCGTTGGAGGGTGGGTGATGCAAACAAAATAGAGGAAAATTGACGAATGCACGAATTCAGAGCAGAAATGAGACACGCCCCGATAGCCCCACCCTAAAGGCATTCCATGTGACCAGAAGTGAAGAAAAGTCATTTTGAGGGGGCAGGGGAGGTTATGGCATTTTCTAAAAGATTATGAGGGCAAATGGATTTTTACAAAGCAATTACATGCGCAGATACATCATTCATAACAAGCACCAATATATCCTCATAAAAATAAGAAGCGAATATTTTCATTTCATGGCGAGATTAAGAGTTGCAGGAGGAAGACACTGTTTGCTTATTCTGCTGTGCCCTAAGTTGGTTGGTTCATTGTGCCATGCTTCTGAGTGAGTGACAGAGAGAGATGCAGAGATAAGTTGCGACAAGGTTTATTTACAGGCTGGTAGACAAGAAATGAAAAATAGACCAAAAAATAGAGCACACAAACATTGAACAGTGGGGAAACAAGATGGTTAGTGTGTTAAGACAGCATCAGAAACAATGGCTGATGATAGAGATAGTTGCTGTGGGAACCTGACTGACCTGAATATGCCTGATTGACTGGAAGTTACCGAGACTTTTAATTCAGTATGTTGATGTACGGCAATGCGGTGGCGCAGTGGGTAGCACGATCGCCTTACAGCAAGAAGGTTGCTGGTCAGTTGACTTTTCTGTGTGGAGTTTTCATGTTCTGCCCATGTTCGCATGGGTTTCCTCTGGGTGCTCCGGTTTCCCCAAAGACGTGCGCTCTCGGTGAATTGGGTAAGCTAAAATTGACCATAGTGTATGTGAGTGATTGAGTGAGTATGGTTGTTACCCAGTGATGGGTTGCAGCTGGAAGGGCATCTGCTGCGTAAAAATATATGCTATAAGTTGGCGGTTCATTCCACTGTGGCGACCCCAGATTAATAAAGGGATTAAGCCGAAAAGAAAATTAATGAATTAATGTTGATGTACTTCCATATGAACTGAATAATGAGTAGGGGGCGGAGTTTAGTTTTTTCCGCATCATTCCCTCATAGCAAACTAACAGTAAAAGGGGTGTAACAGTAAGCATATTGTTGTCAAACTGACATCAACAGAGAATGACCGCCACTTCAAAACACAGATTTTGATTGAAAAACTTTGTTTCAGTTGATTAAATTGCACAGATTAATTGTTCACCTAAAAAGTAACAAAGCATGCTAGCAAAATAAACATGGTAAATCTTGATTTCACACGGACTTTAAGCCTCATTTCACCTGAGGTTGTTCCAGTGCAGTACAGTATGGTATGTTTCAGGGAAGTAAAGTTTCCACTGCAGTAGCCTTACTTGTTGGCTTACTTGAAGGCATGGTGTATGCTGGACATCCATGAATGTCATTAGCTCAAAGACTCAAACGGTCAACATTCTGCAGTGAGTCTAGCTAACCCTTAGATACCACAACATAGCAGTTTGTGGAAACAAGCCATTAAGGCAGGGGTGCCCAAACTTTTTCTTATGAAGGGCCAAAAAATTGATTGAGGGCAGTGGGCCAACGGTAAATACACCTAACGGTATTACATCAAACTTTCCCAATTTAATAATTTCCTAATTTATATCATAATAACTAGATCGCATTAAATCATATTAATTCAATTCAATTCACCTTTATTTCTATAGCGCTTTTACAATGTAGATTGTGTCAAAGCAGCTTCACATAGAAGATCATAGTAAATTGAAACAGTGTTAGTTCAGATTTTAATGTTAAAGTTCAGTTCAGTTTAGCTCAGTTCAGTGTGGTTTAATAATCACTACTAAGAGTCCAAACACTGAAGAGGAAATCCAATGCGCATCTCTATAGATCCTGAACCATGCAAGCCAGTGGCGACAGCGGCATAGAAAAAACTTCACTAATTGGCTAAAGTGAAGAATTAAAAAACCTTGAGAGAAACCAGCCTTAGTTGGGCACGACCATTTCTTCTCTGGCCAAACGTCTTGTGCAGAGCTGCAGTCTAGGTGCCGGAGGCTGGAGAATGCTGGACCTCGGCTAAAACCCATCTGTCCCTGGAGTGTCACAGGAATCAGTCTCATGCTCTCCACTCCTCCATGACTACCACAGCAGCTGCTCAGGATACAGCCTGGTCCAAGATTATGGAAACCTTGGGATCATCTCGTCGCTTGGATCAAATCAGTGGCGCTGTATAGTCCGAGGGCCTTGGGATGAGTATTCCCAGGTGGAAATAGAGAATAAAGAGAATAATTAGCGTAGCTGATGTTCATAGTGTAATAGACGAGATGCAAAAACCTGCGTGAGGCACATTTATGTATCATGCCGCTAAGTGATGCACTGAGTGTATGCTTTGCTAAAAAGATAGTTTTTTTTTGAATTGCCAGAGTGTTTCTGAGCCTCGGACATTATCAGGAAGGCTATTCCAGAGTTTAGGAGCCATAAATGAGAAGGCTCGACCTCCTTTACTCGACTTTGCTATTCTAGGTACTACCAGAAGCCCTGAGTTTTGAGATCTTAAAGAGCAGGTTGGATTGTAGTGAGACAGAAGGTTGGTTAGATAAACAGGAGCTAGATTATTTAAAGCTTTATAGGTACGAAGTAATATTTTAAAATCAATATGAAACTTAACAGGCAGCCAGTGTAAGGAGGATAAAATTGGGGTGATATGATCATATTTTCTAGACATGGTAAGAACTCCGGAAGCTGCATTTTGTACTAGCTGAAGTTTGTTAATAGAGGATGCTGGGCAGCCAGCAAACAGAACATTACAGTAATCCAGCCTAGAAGTCATAAAAGCATGGACTAGCTTTTCTGCATCTGAGATGAATAGCATACTTCATAACTTAGCGATATTTCTCAGATGAAAGAAGGCAGTTTTTGTGACATGGAGTGTATGATTTTCAAAAGTTAAATTGCTGTCGAATATGACACCCAGATCTTTTATAGTAGAGCTAATTAATTTTACAAGATTAAATAATGCAGTATATTTAAAAAAATGTATAATTGAGTTATTACAGTAAAACCATAAACAATTCCATTAATACAATGGAGTTCAATGCTGAATATACTCTGAATACACAAGATTTTTTTCCCTTCACTTTTGTCAATTGGTGAAGTTTGTTCCTCACCATTGGCTTGCTTGGTTTGGGATTTGTGGAGCTGCACATCGATTGATTTGCTCTTCAGTGTTTGAATTTTCAGCAGTGAAAACTAAACCACACTGAACTGAACTAAACTGAACTTCAACTCTGAAAACTGAACTGACACTGTTTCAATTTACTAGAACTTCTGTGTTAAGCTGCTTTGACACAATCTACATTGTAAAAATGCTATAGAAATAAAGATTAATTGAATTGAATTGATTTGCTGACCCTTTTACTTGTCCTCTATCCCTTTTACTTGCCCTCTATCTGTTGAGTGCCTGCAATTACATAAAAAAATAAGATTCATTTACAAAAGAAAAGAAATGACAAAACAAGCAAACAAACAAAAGGGTACATTACATTCGAAATGACGATCTCTGTCAAAGATATTTGCCTAACCACCTCCCTATCATTCTCCGTCATGTCTTAAATGTAGTGATGGGTCAAATCAAAGGTTAGAAAGGGTCAACTTAGGCACACCTCCCTAGTTTTGGCATCTCTGCTATAAGGACATCTGACGTAGCACATTGTCAGGCCAGAAGAGACAATGACTAGAGAGAAAGAAGAAGCAGACAAACCAACACGGGACTCACATCCAAAAAATAAATCAATAAAATAAAAATAGACTAAAAAGTAACTAAATAGATCATCTAGAAGCATAATGGGAAATTAAACATGACTTTTTTTTGCAGACAAACAAATCAGAAACCTTGAGAGATGACAAAAGACTTCATATAAATGAAACCTAAAATAGAAAGCAAACAGAAGTCCTGGTGGAACTAAAACAAAATGAAGACCGGAACTGGACTATAGACAAAACAAAAACTAGATTTTTTCTAAGTTTACATTAAGACAAGACCAAATCTAACAAGGCTCTCACACACACATACAAAAACAGCAAAGACAAGAAGGAAAAGAGAACAAAATATACGAAGAAAAAGTGAATACAATCAAGCAAAAAAACAAAAGGAGAAAAGACAAGGGGTAAACAAAGGGGAGTGGAAACAGGAAACAAGGAGGCAGGATGATGGGAACACATGGCCAACACAAGCAAAAATAGAGCCATGTTGACTATAGCACAACAAACAGAGAAACATTACACAAAGACAGCCATGCAGCTCCAAAAAACAGCAGCAGTGTGTCGTGCTGCAAAACGTTCTCATAACTGCGAGAATGTTTTTGTTTGTGATAAGAAGCTCTGAATGGCACAGGCAGCCTTATCAAACCCTGGCCAAGCACTTACGCTTGCCTCCTCGCTCTTGGCGTTTCAGCCGTTATCTTTCCGACTGTGCAAAAACACTGCAGATTCTGTGGGTTTATTCAGTAATGAGTTCCACCAAGTTCAAGCTCTCGTGTGATTATCTACACGGCATGCTACAAATTTATCAAGGCCTTGTTTGCACTTATGCATACAAATGTTTGCTTTAGGGGTGAGCGGGGCTTAAACTAACAGGGGTCAGATGTAACACATTTGGTTTTACACACATGATTGAATGACACAAGTTGCCATATCAACACAATATACCCAGACAGCATACAAATATGGGCCACTTTAGGCAGTTATGTAGCACTGGTGGTATTCCTTCGGCCCAGAAAAAATGAATGTGAGCCTGAAGTGGCCCACCTGTACAATGGCTTGAAACTTCATATATGGGCAACTTAAGCCAAAGATTTGGCGCATATGGCAAAATGTAATCTGAATGTGAGCCTAACGTGATTATAAATTTGGCCCAAATTATAAATTTGGCCCAAATGATGGAGGACAAATGTAGGCCACAGTTGTCAAAAATGTTGCATAGTCACATAAGGGTAATCTGGTTATAAACCTAAAGTGGCTCACATGTGTAAGTGCAAATGGCCCAGTTATCTTAAGACATATGTGGGCCACTTTTGGCAAATATTTGGCACAATAAGCTCTGACTATTGCGGCTGTGAGCCTAATGTGACCCAGAGAAAATATAGCAATAAATGTGGCCCAGTTATTTTTTAAAACATATGTGGGCCACTTTTGGCAAATATTCGGCACAGTAAACTCTGGCTAATGCAGCCGTTAGCCTATAGTGGCCCAGAGAAGATATGGAAAATGTGGCCCAGTTATCCTAAAACAAATGTGGGCCACTTTTAGCAAATATTTGGCACAATAAGCTCTGACTATTGCGGCTGTGAACCTAATGTGTGACCCAGAGAAAATATGGCAATAAATGTGGGCCAGTTATTTTAAAACATATGTGGGCCACTTTTAGCAAACATTCGGCAGAGTTAGCTCTGGCTAATGTGGCTGTGAGCCTAAAGTGGCCCAGAGAAGATATGGCAAATGTGGCCCAGTTATCTTAAAACATATGTGGACCACATAGAATAAAATCACCATCATGGAAAAAAGTGTTTGCTTTAGTTGGGCTCATAGCCCTGAACCTCTTAATATAAATTTTCTTTTGGGCTGCTGTAACTTTTAAGAACTTTGCTTGAAAAGTTTATTCATTACAGCAAACAAGAGAAGTAAAAAACAAAACTATAAAATTCAATGAGGCACAACCTGAGATTAATTAATATAATTCACTGATGCTAACCAATGTTAGATCCATTGTTAGAAGTAACGTAATAACATGCTTGCACATGGCACATAATTATGAATGTTTATAAGCTAAAACAATTTTATCGTTGAACTTCTGCTCACAGAGACATCAATAATCAGTGTATGAACCTCAACAATGGTGACAATTAACAAAATGAGCAAAGCTCACAAACAGGATACTAAAAGTGACAAAATC
The DNA here is from genome assembly GCF_903798145.1 of Danio aesculapii. Classification (NCBI taxonomy): domain Eukaryota; kingdom Metazoa; phylum Chordata; class Actinopteri; order Cypriniformes; family Danionidae; genus Danio; species Danio aesculapii. The sequence goes on from NC_079454.1 coordinate 7,941,883, forward strand.
AACAACGTCAACATAAACAGCAGAATCAACAGCAAATAATGAAAAATGTAGCATCAATAAGCTATAGAATGTATTCATACTACAATGCATGCTGGGAGTTTTGTACTTTGCCACACCCAGCAAGTGTAAGTATAGGCCGGATCGGGACCAGAATAAAAGCAAACTGTGGCCCAGAATAGGATCAGTTCTGGTTCAGTTGGTTGAATTCTGGCTAATATGTGGTATTGCTTTGATTTATTTGTGGCCCAGATCTGACAAACAGGAGAGGACCGCCCTAGAGCCATCATTCCATTCAGTATGTGGTCCAGATGTAAGTGTCTGGTTTGGGCCGGATTTGACCCACATAAAATTTGCTAGCTGGGTAGAGACAAAAATTGTGGCAAAATTAAAAAATCTAAAAAAAATCTTTAAATGTTGCAAAAGTTATAGCTTTTAGTGCTTATTAATAAATTAATAAACATTATAATTATTTTAACCTCCAGTCTGTTATTTAGCTTTTTAGAAGACACTAACCAGTTTTAAATTCCACAAATTGTAATACTCTAACTACATTCCCTGCTATTCAAAAACATTCTATTCTAAAACATAAGCAATGTCCTGTCGGGGTTTTTTTGCCCACATTGTTTTGAACCATGCTGTACTATGTGTTTTGCAATCAGAGCTGTCACACACATAAGGCTCTGGTTGCAATGTGTTCATTCCCATTGGGCACACAACGTCATAAGATGTTAATATTAGGTTAGATTTAAGTCAGGTGACCAAAATTCAATGTTTAGCCAGAATCTAAGGACAACAATATGTGTTCATGTTGTAAAGTGACCCAAATTTAATGTCGAGCCAACATCTTAAACCAACGTCATAATGACATCAAATACTGACATTTGTCAGGTATGGCAAACAAAATCCAACATCTGATAGATGTCATAATGGTAACGTCAACACAACGTCAAGCTGTAACAATCAGACGTTGATATTTTGGTTGATTTTAGTTTGGTTGTTGGACATTGATGTCGGCCTGACGTTGGGTTCTGACATCAACCTGATTTTAATTTCCAAACAAAATGCAACATCCCCAGGATGTTGGGCTACAACATCAATCTGATGCCATGATGACGTCCTGTGCTTTTATTTTGAATTAATTATTAAATGCCATACAATTATTAGAAAAATCTATTAAATATGTTATGGCCAAACATTAATTTGTCTTGTTTACATAAATTATTTGTTAGATCAAGAACACTTTAAGCTGTTCTTATCTGTGGTGATACACAACAAATATACAAATAATCAATTATGAATCTATTATTACTGTAAAATAATGCAAAATGATGGTTTTTGTCACTAAGTGTTGTGTAAACACTAACATTTTCCACCATTTTGTGCTTAAGCTCAAGATGCTAACCTCAAATCACATACCACATGTCTAAAACATAATTTCATGTGTTTTCATCATAATATTGATTTCGGAAAATGAATGAGAAATTCACTGCAATAGCAGAGTTGACAAATAATATACTTTTGGTTTATCCTAAACATTTTTTACAAATGAATGAGAGAAGAATAATGACATGCCTCAACGCCTTCCAGAGTTTCCCGTCAAAGTGACATCACTTGAAGCAACTCACATGGTTTTTCTATCAGTGATCAGGGACCAGAACGTACACAAAAATACTTTTATATAACAATAATTGGCGATGTGGTGGTGCAGTAGGTAGTGCTGTCGCCTCACAGCAAGAAGGTCGCTGGGTCAGTTGGCATTTCTGTGTGGAGTGGGTCAGTGGGGTAGAGCAAAATGCGGGGGGTCCCCTGCACAGGCCCTGTCAGAAATCACGCTGGGTTGGGGGGGTTCTGACGGTCGGGGGTGAATTGGGTAAGCTAAAGTTGTCCGGAGTGCAGGGGCGGGGACAGGGGGAATCCGTCCCCCTCACTTTTAGAGACAGACCATTTAGAAACAGGTGATTAATAATTATATGAACGTATGATCTCATACAGCCATCCCCCCACTTTTAAAATGTCCGATAGGCCCCTGTCGGAATATATGGGAGTGTGTGAGTGTTTCCCAGTGATGGGTTGCAGCTGGAAGGGCATCCGCTGCGTGAAACGTGCTGGAAAAGTTGGTGGTTCAGTGAAAAATGGCTAAAGTGGGAGTCATTAAATACATTTTTTTAAATTAATGTCTCTACATAAACATACAAACTGCTTTTTTAAGAGTTCACACTTAGCTGACAATCAATAAAGCATAATTGGCATGCTGTCCTGGGAGAGAGCCCTGAGCTCGTGATATCCTCGAGCCCAGGGCTCCCTCCCGATAGAAGGGCGAGAGGGGAGTTCGAGCTCAGGTAGGTCCCGAGAACTCCCCTGCTTATCGCCCTGAGAGAAGTGTAAACTAAGGTTGTCTTGCGTGATAATTTGGTTTAGTCGATTGGCTATGGTGAATGTTTTTGGACGGTGGGAGGAAACCGGGGAACCTGGGGGAAACCCACGTGAACATGGGGAGAACATCTGCACAGAAACGCCAACCGGTCCGATAGGAGGTTGGTCCAGTGGTGTTCTTGCTGTAAGGCAACAGTGCTAGCCACTGGGCCGCCGTGTCGCCCTATTGAAAAAAAAAGAGGGTGGGAAGTAGGGGTGGAAGGGGGGAAACTTCAAGACAAAGATAACTAGAGTGAAAAATAGAGCAGATTATGGAGCTAATAAGGTGCCAGCCGTGTTGATCATAAGCACGTGATCCTCTCGAAATTAGTTTATTAACCACACTTAAAAATAACTTGAAATAATGTGTTTTATTATTCAAAACTGTTTCAATTAACTTCATCTCAGAGATGCTAAATGTACCCACAATTCAAGAATTGTACTGAATATAGTGTATATGCCTTGTGGGGTGTTTATTAACAGCAATATTTGTTTTATTGTTTAAATATTTTTTAATGATGGTCATGTATTAGTAGGTTTCTGTCACAGGTTGATGTGTAAATCATTAGAAATTACAAGCAATCAAAAGTAACAGTGATACTGTGATAACTTAGACTGCCTGCAATAAATAACAAGCTTTTCATGTTTACAGTACATTCATGCTGTGTTTACTTTATGTTAAGTTTTGTTTTCATTGCTGAATCAATTTAATATGAGCTATACAGAAACACTTTTTTTTCATAAGGCTGTGTATAGATATTTTACATAATACAATTTCATTTATGAATTACAAATGACAAAATTATGCAGCTTTTTAGACCTTTAGTAAATAGTTGCCTCATTGCCTGGCTTGGGATTAGAGAATTCTTTACACATTAAGATAAAGTGTATCTTCAGCCTGATAAGACGCATATGTTTAATGTCAGGGGTTTTGAGGGAGGATTATTTTTCTCCCGTGGCAGCACAGCAATGTATGGCCAAGAAAGAGAAACTCCTGCTGCTGGATAGGAAACATAATGAGGGTGTTTGGTGCTGAAATGTCCTGACCACAGTTCTCTGTGTAAACAACACAAACACAATATGAATAAAAACTGAGGCAAAGCGGATATATAAGAATTTATGGAAAATATCAATCAGTAATGTAACAAGTCTGTCCTGGGCCCATATCTACAGTTGAAGTCAGAATTATTAGCCCCCCTTTGAATTTATTTATTTATTTTTTAAATATTTCCCAAATGATGTTTGACAGAGCAAGGGAATTTTCACAGTATGTCTGATAATATTTTTTTTTCTAGAGAAAGTTAAGGTCAATATTATTAGCCCCTTCAAGCTATAATTTATTTCGAAAGTCTACTGAACAAACCATCATTATACAATAACTTGCCAAATTACCCTAACCTGCCTAGTTAACCTAGTTAAGCCTTTAAATGTCACTTTAAGCTGTATAGAAGTGTCTTGAAAAATATCTAGTCAAATATTATTTACTGTCATCATGGCAAAGTTAAATAAATCAGTTATTAGAAATGAGTTATTAAAACTATTATGTTTAGAAATGTGTTGACGAAATCTCTCCCTTAAACAGAAATTGGAGAAGAAAATAAACAGGGAGGCTAACTTCCGAAGAGATCATCTAGTCTAAACCATAGAGTAACTGTTTTGAAATTTAAAAAGTACTTCTGATTTTTTTTAAACTAACAAACTTTCATCACATTTGTAAGGATGTAGTGAGTTAAATAGCATTGACTGAAATATGTTAGAATGAACATAAACATAAATAAAAAAAATTATGCATTTATTATTTATTTATTAATTTAAAAGGGCACCTATGGCAAAAAATCTACTTTTCAAGCTGTTTGGACAGACATGTGTGTAGTGAATAAACACACCCAGTCCTTTTTTTCAATTTAACAACATAAAAACAGTGGATCAATTGTAGAGGTTATGAGACCGACCACAACTTGACATAGGAGTGCGGTCCCCTGCCCACCAGTATTGATTGACAGGTGCGCAATACCATATCCTCAGTTTGTTGTTTCATGTCCGCCATTTTCAGCGTGTGAGTCAAAGCGATGTCACCAAAGGAACACCCTTGCTCTATTATTAGATGCAAGGCTCATTGGGCTCAACATAATGAGCAACAGAGATTTTACATTTAGTGGCAATTTGTGCTGAACGCGCAGTGAATGCAACGTATCAAGATTCAGGCCATTAAACAGCTGATATACCGAGTCTTTCAGCACTCTCTCTGAAAACACTGGATTAATCTCGGCTGGCGGATCAACATTCACCACATGATCGCTCCCTCATCTGCGCCATTATTTGTAACTTTAGGTGGGTTTGCAAACTAGGTGTGGCTGGAAAGTGTGTGCGCGTTGCCTCGCGTGCGCGTTGCCTCGCGTGCGCGTTGCCTCGCGTGCGCGTCCCTCTATTGGAAATAAAGAACTTGCCTTAGTTATAGCCTCAGTCAAAGTTAATCCAGTGTGCGTGGTTATTAGTCTCGGTGTACAAGCTGGGAACTTTAAACTAGTGCACAGTTGGCATAGCTTTGTTTAGTTGCCACAGCTTTGTTCCGTGCAGAAACACGGTGTTGAGAAGCCTTTATGATTAACAGTGATGAATTAAAGCGCTGTTAATAGTGAAACCAGTTAATCATTACATCCCTATATAGATGACGCATGCATCGTTACATAGCGGCTGTAAATCTATACAAAGACACAAATGATTTTGTTACTACCACTCTGACACATTCTGGCACATTAGGAATATTGATTCCTCAACAGCAGTCTCTGCTTGGCCTGTGTCCGAGTCGTACATGTACGGCTGAATGCTGTCCTCTCACTCATGTTGCTTCTCTCTGTCTGTCTGTTGCCGTATACAAAGCGGGGGAGCTCTTGGCTCTGCCCCCTTGCTAAGTTGGGCGGGTAGTCGGAACAAATTTTTGTTGTGAAGCAACACACCCCTAAAAAAACGACCTGTATACACGCCTCCAAAATGGCACTTTTAAATTGTGTTTTGAACTGAACCTAAACTGGCAAACTCAGAAGAACCATAATATTAATATTAAATCTTAAAAAAGGGGTAAACTAGGTGTCCTTTAATGTATGCGTATAATATTATTTTAAGGAATTAAGGGATATTTTACTCTTTAAATATTGCATTTCTGAAATCACTTATCAAAATCAAGCGTTTAAGCTTCGTTTTTTAAAGAACAAATATCTGATTGGGGGGACCGAAAATACACGTTTAAATACATTATTCTCCTGTCCCATTTAGCAGATGTTTTTACACACAAAAAAGACAAAATTGTTAAAAAATCAGGGGGAAAGACCATAAATTAAATTAACTACACATCTTGTATTATAGGAAACAAGATGGGGACAATGCACAAAATCTCACAAAGCCTGATCTCACGAGAAAATTGTCAGTTTAGTGGCTAATCCGTATGAATTCGTTCGAGTTCAGTCATACGAAGTGTACGATTTTAAAAAAAGAGGCGCGGCACCTAACCATCTAACCCCTCCCCCAAAACCCAACCCTCAATGGGGGATGAGCAAATCGTACTAAATTGAATGAATTAGATTGTACGAATTCATACAAATTAGCCACTAAATCAAAAAGTTACGAATTGCCGTGAGATTGTTGCAAAATTTTGTTCTGGTGTAATGTGTGGTGTGAAGTCTTTACTCTTAAATATAATGAAAGATCTTGCCAAGAGTTGTTTAGCAGAGATTTTAAACACTATAGCTGTAGTCTGGCTGATGTGAATGAGATGACTGATGTGATCTATTCTGTGCTTCTGAATGGCTGTTTTTAATTTCTGTCATGTTTTGTTTGGTGTAAATAGCTCAATTGTTTATCACTGCAAATCTCATCACGTAGTGTGTTGTTAGGTCACGGGGTTACAATGTAACCTTCTCACCTAATGCTTACGCTTGTAATATTAATATTATTTGCTAAATAATAACCTCATGTGGAACTCTGAATCTGCATCTCATTTCGGAGACTGCTATGTCCACCGGAGATTGCATTTTCGGTTGCGGATGCACACTTTGAGAGCCTTTCTAACCAAATGAATCAAATACATGGTTTTCCACCAAGGCAACCCAGGGTGCTGAAATATAATTGGCTATAACTGTCATTGGGCGAGTCAAAGAGACCAAAACAAAGACACATGCAGCATTGTTTTTCAGATAAATTAGATTGTTTACGTTTCTTAAATATCTGCAAACATATTATGGTATTTTTATGCTATGGAGGAGTCAAAAACGCACTATACCTACAGCTCCTTTAAGTTAAATATGTTTACTCAGAATATACTTACAGCTGTGAATATTCTTCCGTCAAGTTTGTTTTATAATCACAACATTTGCGTGTAATAATAATGTTCTAATGCAATATGAAAGCAAAACTTTAAATTAACAGAAAAAAAAATTGCTTTAGAAGTGAAGAGGTTGTATTTCATCAGTTAATTTTTGTGGCACACCATTCTTGTAAGGAAATAATACAACAGCTTACACAGTACTTTAACTTTTCCCATTTAACTCTTCATGTTGCATAAAGTGTCAACATTCATTTTGTCCATTCAACAGAATCTGTTTACCATTACAGCGCCTCACACAGTCATCTATTATCTTCATGGAAAAAGGTCATATGCTGGTCGTATGCTGGTCATATGCTGTTCATATACACCAAGATTCAGTTTCAAGTGTAACAACAGAAAAAAAAATATGATAAAAAAAAGCCTGCAGTTACCGACCTCTTTAACCCACGGCAATGAGATATTGATTCAATAATAAGAACCTTTATTTGAACTAAACATCACAAGTAGATGTAGGAGAACTCATAGTACTTAAAGGGACAATTCACCCCAAACTGAAAATTCTGTCATCATTTTCTCACCCTTTGCTTGTTGCAGACTACATTTTCTTTATTTCTGTTAAAAACAATTGAAGATACTTTGAAGAGTGCTAGAAACCCAACCATCGACCTCCATATTTGTTTTTATGGTGGTGGTTAATGGTTCAACAGAAGAAAGAAACTCATAAAGGTTTGGAACCATTTGAGGGTGAATAAATAATGAGCACATTTTCAGTTTGGGGTGAACTATACTTTAAAAGTACACTGGAAAGACCAGGGTATGGGTGGCTAGTTGTGGACAAAATGTTAGAACAGAAGCTAAAGCATGGATCAGTTTTCTAAAAGCACTGTTAAAATGCTTGGTTCCAAATGTTGTCCCAACCCAAATTAATTAAGTTACATAATTACTTTTACAAATTTAAGTGGATTGAACATAAAACAATTAAGTTCTCCCTAAAAATCTGAAGAATTGTGTTGTTTCAGCTCATTTTATACAAGTAGTTTTAAAAAGCAGCAAAAAGTTTGCATTTTAATAATCAGTTTATATTAATATTTTTAGCAATTAATTGTAATAATTCTTCTGAGATTGTTAGTTACAACAGCAAGCACACAACAAAGAAATCCCAAGCTGTTATCACAAAAAAAAAAAAGAGAAAAAGACAAACATTTTGCAATGTACAAGAACAAAGTGGCTAAATGGAAAAAGGTCACCATATAATGTTTCATACACATACTTTACTGTAAGTAAAACATATGGTAACACTTTATTTTGATGGTCCATTTGAGTATTAGTAGACTGTCTATTTAATGTTGATACTGCTCCTTCAACAGACATTTAACTGACTATAAGAAACTTTGCAAGTACATGTCAACCCACATTAACCCCAACCTAACAATCTACCTATAATCTAATGACAGTTAGTTGGCATGTAGATGCAATGTAAATTAAATTCAACAAACTGACCATCAAAATGAAGTGTGACCAAACATAAACATACTTTTATTTATCAATTAACCTCTACTAAGTAAATAAAATCAATGTTTAATCTAAAACTGCTTTATTCTTGGTACACGTGTGCATAGTTTTTCAGGTGCACTGTAAAAAAATGGCCATGACGTTCAATGGTAAAAAAAAAAAAAAGTTAAAAATTCTATGGTAAAAATCCCTGTTTAACGCTTAATATATACAGTAAATAACCGTAAATTCACTTTCCCAGAATTCCCTGCATGACACTTAGTTTTTTATGCTTTTTGTTGACAATATTATGGTTCTTTTAAATGTTTTTCCTTATCAGTTAGAGTTTTATGTTACTTGTTTATTAAATTAGTTTAATTATATGTGTGCACCTTCTATACATTATTATACTTTTTCGTTGGTGGGAAAAGATGTTTGTGATGAGCTTTGGTTCATTAAATGACTTAATCATTTAAAGGGCACTGATGATGAAAATCATCTTTTGTAAGCTGTTTGAACAGAACTGTGTGCAGGTATAGTGTGTCCACAGTCATATTGGAGTGATATAAAGACAATAAGTCTCTCTTTTTTTTTTTTTTAGAAATTTTCTGACGTTAAAATAAGATCCAAATCCCTCCCATTTTGAGGCCGACTGTGATGTAGGAGTGCAGTTTCCCCGCCCACCATATTGATTGACAGCTGCATACTAATAGGTCTCCATAGTAATGTATTTAATCATATCAACAAGACAGGATGTGAGCAAAATAACATGGATTAAAAGATCTGTTCAGCTCTCTGTGATCATCAATCATCATCAAATATGACCAAGAATGAGTTTAAAATGTTTTTAAATCAGTGTATGCTCACAATAAATTACAGCGATTTTACCGTGTTTAGCCACGTGTCAGTACAATTATCCAAACAGACGCTTCAATCCCAGCGTGTGGATGTTAAATCAGGTTTATTTTGTACACTAACATAAAGGATATCCTTACAGCAATGGATATTACTGTGTATCCTGTCACATTTGCCATGCAAAGACAGCGTGTCCGCTGTGTGTGTGTGTCTGTGTGCATGCGTGAACTTTGTAATGACATGGTGTGTAATCGTCGCAGAAAGGCTTTAATTAACTCATCAAATAATCATTGGTCAAGTTCTTACTGTAGTATTTCTCACATACTGTATGTTATGTAAGATCTGCTTCCTTCATGTCTGTCACTAGTCAGGCTGGTGTTTATCCAGCCTGATCTCACGAGAAAACATAACTATTTTACGTTTTGTCAGTTTAGTGTCTAATTCGTACGAATTCGTACGAAATTGTACGATTTTAAAAAGGAGGCGTGGCACCTAACCCCACCCCTAAACCCAACCGTCATTGGGGGATGAGCAAATCATACGAATTAGATCGTATGAATTCATACGAATTAGCCACTAAATCAAAAAGTTACGAATTGCCGTGAGATTGTGTTGGTTTATCTGACGTCGTTTATCACACTCTGACATGTGGGAACGGTGGGTGGGGAAAATTAGCATTGAAGACATAGTCAACAAAAACAGCTACATTGCATTTACAGCAGAAAATTCTAGTATTCTGAAAGGTATAACAAATAATCTGATGGGTGTTTTGAGCTGAAACTTTACAGACACATTCTGGAGACACAAAAGAAATCTTGAAAAAGGGTAAAATAGGTGCCCTTTAAACCCGCTTATGGCTCTTTTTTTGCATGTTTTTAATTTATATTACATTGCTGTTGTAATTTCAACCTTACAATTTGGCAACAACAGATGCAGGTTTTTGTACCATAAAATTTAAACTTTTTTTTTTTTAACAGTGTAGCTTTGCTGGTGCAGTCGACATTTGCTGACAGATAATTAGATATAATGAATGATTTAACAAGATTCAAATATTTGCCCTGTTTGAAGCCCAAGCAGTTTAAGCAGACATTAAATATATCTTTCAAAAAATCTTATCCAACAAGTAATTGTAACATGCATAACATCAAACACATATCATATAATGATAAAATAAATGAGAAAATATTAATAATATTTAGGGGTTTAAAGTGAAATACAGTTTAACACATTAAAAATCTCCATTTAATAAAATCACAGAGAAGACAAAGTAATCAATTAGAATTGTAAATTTCAAATTTGGTCACTACCCTTCAAATCAATAGGGTTTACCAGTTTCTTAGCATAAAGAATAAATGATTTTTTTTCCAATTTTTCATAAATAAACTGGTTATGGTGAAGTGTTATATTTTGTATAAATGACAAAATAAATGATATTATTTTATAATAAATGACATTTCCCCCACAAAAGTTATCAATATTATACTTGCATTCGACAAATCTTTTCAAAATATTCTTCTTGTTTCTTATAATAATAATAATAATAATAATAATAAAGACATCCTGGACTGGTAAAACAAAAGAAAAATTTATTTGATTCCAACGTGGTCAGCTTTAAACCATCTTCAAGCACATTTGTACATTTTAATAGCCTACATTCTTAAGACTTTATAAGCTTAGTATTCCACTATTCTGCCACCAATTAAAAGATGAATTAGTCTTTATAAATTGAAATACCTATTAGCGTTTCAGCACGCCACTCATGATGATACAGAACAGTCATTAATTACAAGAATAAACAAAAACCTGGGTTAAAACGATTTATTATCTCGAGACGCCATCTTGTGGACAACCAAAGCATCTACATTAATTGTAAGGCCAGTGTGACAGGTTTTTATTTGTGTGTAAAAGTAGATGATTTATCACAGAACTTGTCCAAAATCTCATTTTCATGACAACCTGAGTCTCATTTCGCATCAGGTGGTTGCTTAAAATCATGTGTTTCGGCTTCAGAATGAGCCTGAAGCGTGTTTCTGGAAAACTGACACGCGCTCATATCAACAGAATTGGTCCTACAAAAACATGCCGGCGGTCTTCCTCTGAAAACCGTGAATTCCTGCGAACTGTAGAAAACCAAGATAGAGATGAAAAACTTGATTTACTTCTACCTGATTTAATTTCAATTCTTACCTCGACTTGAGCTGATCTGCTGTGGGTTGTGAGGATTCATACACTGTTTGTAACAGTGTCCATCAGCAGTGTTTTCAGTATGACAAATAAGAACGTCACAATGGATAAACACCTACAGTACATTGGGAATGTAAATGAACTGTTACAGGGTTTTCAGTTTCATGTACGTTTACTAGACACCAAAATAACTGTGCTGGTTATTTATACAGAAGTATGAAATCATGTAAACAAGGATTTTTTTTTTTTATTTTAATGTGTACATCTAATAATAAAACAAGGGTTCTACTTGTTAAACTACATTATTGTTATTATTAATATTATAACCTTTTCATGCCATCTATTTAAACATAAAAAACACTAATTATTGAAATAAACTCTTATTTGACAACAATAACAGGTGTCCTTGTAGAGTGTAATGTGGTTTTCTGTTGATGGTAATCACCATACATCATTTACTCAACACATTTCCAAACATAAGTTAATAACTGATTTCTTTCATATTCTACTTGACATTTTTTAAGATACTAGTATTCAGATTAAAGTGACATTTAAAGGCTTAACTAGGTTAATTAGGCAAGTCATTGTATAACAGTGTTACATAGTTCTGTAGACAATCAAAATAAACCATAAAGGGATAGTTCACCCAAAACTGAAAAATTATAATTCACCATGTTATTCTAAACTGCCCAGAGCTTAGTTCATCTTCAGACTCAAACGAAAACATTTTTGACATGAAATCTGAGAGCTCTCTCATCCTCCATAGACAAAGATACTAAAATGACTTCATTCAAGTTTCTTCTCTTCGTTGTTCATTCAGAGACGCTTTAATGAAAGTGCTGTGCACATTGACTTTCACTGTTTGCTCTTGTGAATGCGAGCCCTTAAGTGTCACTTTTGAGTGAAAGTCATTTTTGTTTTATGAGCTTGATTGGTTTAAGGATGTTTTTTGCTTCCTTTATGGATATTGAAAGTCTCTCAATTTTGCCATCTACTGAGAATAAGGAAACACTTGTATTATATCTGAAACAGTGGTCTCAAACTCCTGTTCCTGGAGTGCTGCAGCTCTGCAGTTTACAGTAGCTCCAACCACCTCCAACTCACACCTGCTTAATGGTCTTGAACACCTTGATTTTTGCATTAGCTGTGTTTGATTAGGGTTGGAGCAAAACGGTGCAGAGCTGCAGCTCTCCAGGAATCAATTTTGAGCTTTATGATCTAAAATATCTTTGCGTTTTGAAGATGAACGAAGGTCTCAGATGATCGGCATCAGCTAAATAATGACAATTTTCATTTTTGGGTGAGCTAACATTTTAATTTCGGTATTTTGATACAAGTAAATGGTTTCACAAAAATTTTTACAACAAGAGTTCTACAATTGGTAACACTTTATAATAACTAAACCCTATTAATCATTTATTAGGCATTATCAAATAGTTAATTCATCATTTGTTAAGCATTAACTCTACATTAAGCAGATTATAAATACAGCTACACATGCTGGGGGCTAATAATATTGACAATAAAATGACAATTAAAACAGCTTTTATTTTAGCTGAAATAGAACAAATAAAACTCTCAAAAGAAAAAAATATTATAGGAAATGCTGTGAGAAAGGTCTTGCCCTATTAAACATAATTTGAGGGAAAAAAATTCACAGGAAGGCTAATAATTCTGACTTCAACTGTATATAGTAATCCTAAAAAAGTGCAATAAATATATTTTACAAAAGAATGCTCCTGTTTTTGACAGCATAAAGGGGTGTTCATAACACTAACATTGAAAAATGTAACCAAAATTCGGACTTATTATTTAAGACCCTAAAGAATCATTTCAACTTGTTTTAAATGAACATCCAATGTCACCGTTATCAATTCTGCAAACAACTTACCCGTCTCATTGTAGTGGCAGCATCATCTGTAGAGCTCCTATCGGTCTTGGTGAAATCCAGCATTTTAACCTCAAATCTTTTGAAATGATCCGGGATGTTTACTCTGTCATCAGCGATTACAGGACGGATTTTAGTCTGCTCTGGTCCTTTAGGACATCTGAATTAAAGATGAAAAAGTTGAACCCTTGTCAAGTGGCCATGCTCTACAAAAATATGATTAAGCATACCCGTCAACTATTAAATCCCATCGAGGTTTGGACTCTTTGTCCTTGGTGAGTGTTGCCCAACAGTTTTCCAGGCCTACTGCCATCTTGGAGTCCCTGGAGTGATCCATACCCACCTCGAAATACAGAGGCTGCTTCAGAAACTTTAAAAGTGGGTAGTCGCCATCATGATAGAAGAGTTTGTAGACCATATCTAGCAGGATAAAAAAATAAAAAATGTAAACAAACAAAAAAAAAGTAATTACTCAAATGATATAATTATATTACTCTGACAATTTCAGTGTGAAACATGTTCTCCCCGTGTTCGCATGGGTTTCCCCCACAGTCCAAAAGACGTGCCAAAACAATCTCATGGCAGCTCGTAACTTTTTGATTTAGTGGCGAATTCGTACAATTTAGTACGATTTGCTCATTCCCCTGTGACGGTTGGGTTTAGGGGTGGGGTTAGGTGCCACGCCTCCTTTTTAAAATTTTACAATTTCGTACGACTGAACTCGTACTTATTCGTACGAATTAGCCACTAAACAGACAAAACGTAAAATACTTAAGTTTTCTCGTGAGATCAGGCTGGACGTGCTGTAGGTGAATTGGGTAAACTAAATTGTCTGTAGCGTATGTGTCCTGGCCCTCCAGGTTGGGGGTTGAGTGTTCAAATCAAAGGCACCTGCAGTAGCACCCAAAGGGCAGAGCAAGATGCTAACCATCGAACAAAAAGTTGAACTTCTGGACATGATAAAGGTAGAAGTTACATGGCTATATGCCGACATTATGGAATGAATCTTCGGTTTGTTACGTTCAGTTTTACAGCCTTAAAACATCTATAATAATTGTGAAAATAAAGCAGACTACTTCACGGATTTTGCCTACTGCAAGTTACTTTTAGAACGCAAGTCCAACAATTAATGAGGGACCACTATAAATCAACTTATATAGGGCACTAATAAAACGGTTTTGCTATTAAGAGCAAACCACTAGCAAAACAAAATAGGTGTACATACCTTGAGAGAGCCTGAGGCTAACAGATAGTTCACCCTTCCCCACATCTGCATGAGGCTCTTTAAAGTGTGAAACAGCATGGAAGATCATACTCTCTGTAGCGTTTGCAACATAAACACAGGACACTACGAACCTGTTTGAGAAACAGTAACGTTTCATTAGCATTTATCTGATTGTTATACATCAGCATACCAGTGCCCAATAGTGATAGTCCCAAGCCCACAAGTGCCCAATAGTAATTTGTCAAGAACAGATCATGTGTACAGGCCCTTCTAAAAATACTGGAAAATAAAGCCTGGCAATTCTTCTGGAATGAATTGTAGTTCCATTACCAGTAAATAGCAATGTAATGTACTGTGTAAACAGTGCATTACATTGTGAAACAGCTAAATGTTTAACTCTGGAATCTCTAGCCCATTTCACACATACAGACTGCCCTGGGAAATCTCTAGCAAATTGTCATCGAGATAATGTGTGAACTGACCCTTTAAAGAATACAAGAAAACTTGTTCCGAGTTGTATTACATTTCCAGTAAACTACAGAAATTCTGCTGTGTGAGAACAAGGAAAATTACCTGTATAAATCCATTCTATTCTAGTGTGAAATTATTCCATAGCACTTCAGGATACGAATTTGTGCTTGACACCATTAACTTAGAAAAAAAATCTATCATTTATCATTCAAAGGAGCCAGGGGGTCAACTATTCTTCAATGGCTGTGCGATGTTGCTGGAAGTCAAGTTGAGGGAGTGTGCAGTTGGCATGCTGACTGAAGGGATGTCAACTAGAGCTGTTGCCTGTCATTTGAATGTTAACTTTACTAACATAAGACGTCTCCAAAGACATTTCAGAAAATGGTGTAGTACATCCAACAGACCATGGCACACCAACCTATGACCTACATATCCAGCATTCACCCCCAAGATAGACAAACCAGCCACCCAGACAGCTGCTACAACAATCACTTTGCAGAACCAAAGAATTTCTGCACAAAGTCAGAGACAGTCTCAGAGAAGCTCATCTGCATGTTTTTCATCTTCATTGGGGTCTCAATCTGACTACATTTCACCATCATAACTGACTTGCATGGGCAAATGCTCACATTCGATGGTGTCTGGCACTTTGAAGAGGTGTTCTCTGAACAGATGTAATGTAATGTGTGTATTTATAAAGCGCATTTATTGTGTTTGGCCATACACCAAATACGCTTCACAATCATGAGGGGCTCTTTTCATACCACCACCAGTGTGCAGCAACTACTTGGACGATGCGATGGCAGCCACGCGATAATGATGCCAGTGCGCTCACCACACACCAGCTATAGGGGGAGTGGAGAGACAGTGATAGAGCCAATTCGGTTGATGAGGATGATTGGGAGGCCATGATGGTTAAGAGCAGAGAAGAAATTTGGCCAGGACACCGGGGTTACACCCCCCTTTACGAGAAGTGCCATGGGTTTTTTTTAATGACCACAAAGAGTCAGGACCTTGGTTTGTGTCATCCGAAAGACAGACGAACTCTGGTTTTCACTGTCCAGAGCAGACAGCATGTATGAGGTCATGTGGGTTGAGCAGTTTAATGTTATGAGCATTGTGATTTGAGTGGCACATGTTGGCGGTGGGGTTATGTTATGGTGAGGCGTATATTATGGACAACCAACACATCTGCATGTTATTGATGCCATTTATCCACAAACATCAACTCATTTTACAGCATGATTATGCACAGTCCCCTCTTGCAAGGATTGGTACACAATTCGTGGAACTTGAAAACGTCCCAGTTCTTGCATGGCCAGCACACTCACCAGACATGTCAACGATTGAACATACTCTGGATTGACATTCAACAGTGTGTTCCAGTTTCTGCCAATATCCAGCAACTTCGCACAGCTATTGAAGTGGAGTGGACCAACATTCCACAGGTCGCTATCAACAACCTAATCGACTATATGTGAAGGAGATGTGTTTTTTTCTGTTCTGCAAAGGGTTTTAAACATTGATTATAAATGAGCTCAAATCATGTGGTTTCTCAGCATGCTTTTTAAATGCCCTTTGTAAATAAATGAAACTTATATTCAAACTCCTAACCTGTATACTGGCTCAGGTTCCAATTCAGAAGTCTGAGGTAAAGGATCAGTCTTCCAGGTGATTTCATTCTCGTATATCATGGTGTCCTCAACAAACTGAATAAGACAGAGTTAGTAACCACAGCTGTGCAAGTACTTGACATGTCCCACAAGTCCCCCAAATGTACCTTTCGTGTGGTCCCACAACTGGTGACATCAAAGCGAAAATAAGCAAAGTGGTCTTCATTGTAGTAGGGTTTGCATGTGGGGTCCCTTAAAGAGAGTTCACTGGGAAGATACTGTACTGATTCCAGTTTGGGAAGCACCACAGTAACCGTTCCATTAGGAAAACACTCTGGTACAAATGACAGAATGAGAAACTCACCATTGCAAACTAGCAACAAGAAATCATCCGGGTAGTCAGGCAAGATATGAACCTACCTGATAATTTTACCAGAAAGGTGCACGTAAGGGACACATCGTTAAATTTCCAGTTATTCAAGGAATTGTACATTTTCACATCAATTCTTCCTTCAATTCCAGCCAACTGAATGGACTTCAAAAAAAGAAAGAATCAAATCTTAAGACAAAGGTTCTTAAGGCCTTATGACAAACTTTTGTAGTAAACAAATCTGCATTTATGTCTTGCACAGAAAAAAAAAGAGCAGCAATTGAGTTTTAATCAGGGGTGCCCAATCCTGTTCCTGAAGATCTACCTTCCTGCAGAGTTTAGCGGCAACCTTGATCAAACACACCTGTCTTTAATTAGCAAGTGCTTCTAAGATCCTACTTAGCTGGTATAGTTGCGTTAGGTCAGGGTTGAAGCTGAACTCTACAGGAATGTAGATCTCCAGGAACAGGATTGGGCACCCCTGGTTTAAAATCAACCTGAGGCCTGTACTGTATAAAGCACTACCAGTGCAACCTAGGAAATCAGAAAAATACCTCAAGAGCTACAACTGGGGACAGGAACGGCACAATTATTGTCAGATGGGTTTTGTTTGAATGGTGTTCAAACTGCTGCAAAATTTCCTCATTCAGCTCTGTTTGTCCCAGTGTGATCTTTAAGTCTGAAGTAGGAACACTTCCAAAAGCAACATGTATGTCGAAGTGGTCCTGATGACAGTTTCCCTCTGCTTTTGGAAGTACTGCAGAAGAAGTTGAAGATGATGTTGAAGAAGACATTGAAGTTGAAGGACGAAAGACGACAATCAGCATGTTTCAACTTGTCAAAATATATTTTGTGTTCAACAGAAAAAAAATAACTTCAAGGTTTAGAACCACTTGATAGGGAGTGAATTACAAGAACATTTTTATTTGTGGGTGAACTACTGATAAACTCTTTACTAGCAATGATCCTGTAATGTGACATGCATAACTCTATTATATGGATCACGCCAACAAGCCATAATGTGACCCCTTGACATAAACGAAGATATTCAAGAGCAAGACATGGCACAATTTATAATTCTCACATCAGTCAAGAGGTCTTACCAGTGTCAGTTACAGAAGTTTCTAGCTCTGCCGAGTGTGAAAATGATGAATGATCAGGCAAGACAGTGAATCCAAAGACAACAGGAAGAGTGTAGGTTGTTTTATCAAGGTGAACTTTCTGCATTAAAAGAAACAACCATATTAAGCAAAGTTAAAATCCAACAATCTGCTAAAAAGCTTCCTGAACCAAAATTAAAATGTGTACCTTTATTTGGACATGTGGTTCAGAGAAGGGAATTTGAAGAGAAAATGCCTTAGTATCATTGGGGAAGCTGTGCTCCTGTAGGATAATGCCTTTAAACATGAGCTCCGGAACAGTGATCAATTCAGAGCCAATGGTGACACTCAGAAGCTCCACATCAGGTAGGAAGTACCCCAGAAATACATCAAACATCTTCTGATTGGGTTCAGTTTCTGATCACATGAAAACAAGTATACTGAAAAATAAAGTAAAACAATCTGTTCTGGCCAAAATACAACACTCACTGTCTGCGATTTGAGGTGGCCATGGTGTCAAAGGAGTGGTGATGGGGAACAAGACTCTATATTTGGTCTTATCAACTCCTTCCTGCCACAGTAACTCAAGCATGGGCTCTATGGTGTAACTGATATGATACTGGTCCTTAAGAGTATGGCTCTGTAATTAAAACACGTGTTAGTTAATGTATTCAAGCAAAACACAAACATGACAAGTTAGAAAACTCAACCTTGAAGTATCCATCAGGAGCCCCGATGGGAATCTCAACAACAACATGGGATTCTGTTAATGTCATGCTATAGCTACGACTGGCCATTTCATTAGGTGTGAGCCTTCTGCCATTAACACCCATATGCACCTCCAGGATTTCAAGTTCAGAGGACACCAAAGGTGTTATGCGCAGAGGAAGGCGCCAATAAATCATGTCCCCTTCAACAGAAGCTCCACCTGAAATTTAATCAGAGTAAAACAGAACTTTAGGAGTCTATTTTTTGTGTCTTGCTTAAATGATCTAAAGGTGATGATACACAGCACAACTTTTAGAGCAATGTTGCTGAGAATTTCCCATTGAGAATGGGCAACAAAACTGTAGCTGGATCAGTTAGATTGGTCAATGCCAAATAGAGAGATCCTTCAATCAGAATGCTAGAAGAAAATCATGTGACAGATTAGGAGCACTCAGAGAAATTCAAACAAGATGGGGGTTACTCAGCAGCAATGGAGTATGTTGTCAAGAGTCAACACAAAACAGGGTAATGTAATTTAATGCTTACAATACCAACAGCTATCCAATTTAAAAGGTGCAGTTAGCTTCCTTAAATACTTTTATGTAGGTCAAGTGTTTTGGTGTGTTTTTTTTGTGGTCCCTTGTGGGTTCATTATATTAACTTTATTAATAAGCAGTGGTGGTGATTCAGAAAAAGGGTTTTGAAAGAATTTTTATTTCTAATGAGTTCGCAATAGGCTTGCTCCTCTCTAAATGCTTGTTGCCCAATGTCTGTTGCTCTAAATTAGGGGTTACCAAACTCGTTCCTGGAGGGCCGGTGTCCTGCAGAGTTAAGCTCTTGAACAACCTAATCAAGTTCTTACTAGGTATAATTGAAACTTCCAGGCAGATATGTTGAGGCAAGTTTGAGCTAAACTCTGCAGGGACTAAGGCTGTCCAGGACCATGACTGGTGACCCTTGCAGTCTCAATAGTTGCACCGTGTCTCATTTGGCTACCAGTAGCTGGCCAACATTGCTCAGAAATTTGCCCCATTTATCAATAAGATGATTCGGAAGATCCTGGATCTTTTGTGATCTGAGAAATATGATCATGATCATCAATGCAGCAATTGGTTGATGACAAGACAGCAGTCTAATGACATGTAATTAATATTCAATTATTAGCCATGTGAGCAAAATGACAATCTGTAGTACACGAAACAGTTTGTTAAATGATATGCAATAAGATATTGCATTTGTGGTAGGTTATTTGTACACTTTCTGTCAAGAGGATAGTATTTAGCAATTTAGCTTTACCTTTTGAGCAGATCTGCTGACAGTATTCAAGTTTTTTTTTTTTAAGTTTTACAATTTTTAAGGTATATCCGGCGGTTTAAATGATTTCTGCATCAACACATTTAGATATTTTAGAAGTGTTCTGCATCTTCGGTGCTACATCAAAATCACTTGCATACTAGTGGTCAACGTTGCATATGCATGACTCATGTAAAAAATGTTTTAGTTACAAAATAATTCTCTCTCATTAGGAATATTGCCAATGTCTATTATTATACTATATTATACTATTAGTGGTAAATTTTCAAAGTTGGTGTTTGTCTAAAAGGTACATTTTGCCATCCTAAAAGTATATATTGGTAGCTAAAGTGTACATATTAATCACTAACAAGAGGTTCTATTTGAATCCCTTGAAAAGGAACCACCCCCATGTGTAGACTGTATATATTTAAATCATTTACAAAATTCAGATTTTACATTTATTTTCCCCATATTATGATTACCCTTAAGAAAATATTAGCTGTTTGTACATACTGTCAGTATCACCTTGACACAATCTAATCCTGTTTATATGAAATAAGCTGCTTGGGAGCATGCTTGAGCTTACAGACTTGTTGCTATGACAACAACTCCTGGATGAGTTTTGCAGAAAAAAAAACTATCCCAGATGGTGCCAAATCCTCAACCATCTGATCCAGCTAACGGAGTAATCCATGTATGAACAATGAACTACACAAAGAGTCATTGGAGACCAAAGTGGCTAAATAAGACAAAAGCATGTGAATGAAATCTCACTTGTTGGACAAACGGCTGCAGACTCCACTATAGTCATCATCCAGCGATCTCGGAACAAGACCACCGATTTGAACACCATCATATCAATATCCTCAATCTGACAAGGAAAGATGCAGCACTTCAGGCTTTACAGAGGAACAAATGTTTTAATGTATGTCAGTTCTTACACGTTGGGCATAGGTTTCAGCCATGTTGTAAGGGCTTCGCATGACCAGTCGTGTTGGAGAACTGTTAAGACTGTAGCCTTTCTGTTCGATGGTCTCTTTATCAAAAGCCCTCTCTTCAGGGGTGAACAGAATAATCCTCCAGAGTTTCAAGTTAGGCATATCTATGGACTGTTACAAAAAACAGGATATTTGATTTTATGTGTACAAAAAGAAGACATGTGAAATTAGACCATAGAAGTAAATTAATACCAAATATCTTCTATAATCATACCTGCCAACATTTGTCTCCAGGAGAACGGGAGGTGGGAAAGGTGTTGGGGTTTGATGTCTGAATAACACACTTAACTGTACTGTGGTGTTAGTAACTGTACTGTGGAGTGGGTTTTGGGCAGCCACTGCGATTGGATACTATAGCAAAGTTGGGGTGTTACAGACTACTATACCAAAAATAGTCAGGGGGAGAAGGGAGGGGGGTCCTGGTGGTGAATTTACAGGAGTTTTCCAGTAGAAATAACAAAACGCAAGGGTGGCGAGAGATGGGTCTTAAATATGGGAATCTCCAACGAATGTGTTGGCAGGTATGTCTATAATATAAAAAAATAATACACTGAATTAACTAGTGTTTCTATTTGAGGTTAAGAATTTCAAGAGCTTGAATTTTACAGTAGGTTCTGAATTTTACTATAACTGTTTACTTAAGCTGTGAATATTTATATTTAGGTATACAATATTTTTATACTTAAATTCAATACTTTAAATTAAGCTTCAAACATCCAACTTTAACATATTCAGTGTGTTTGAAAATATAATATATACAAATTAAAATGCAATTTGAGATTCTTTTAATTTTTATTTACAAATTTACTTAAAAAAATTCAGGGGTTCAAATTTGGCAGAAAATTCACCATTACATCCAGGAAAAACAATAAAGTGCCGATGAACAATCTTCAACCATTGTTTTTTGCTCACCAGCAGGAGATGCAACTGCACCATTGCAAACAGTATGTTTTTTTTTTGCAATGCAAGAATTTTTAAGCCAGTAAATATGCTAAATATTTTCCAACTTATTTTGTGCAACACAGCCTCTGGCATCCTTATGCCTTTATAAACTAAGCATTTTGAAAACACTGAAGACCCTGTTTTAGTTTGAAAACACCGTTTTCCATTTCAGTTTAGACAAGCTAAATTGCAAACTTTTGAAAATAGAATAGAATAGCTTCCCTTGGTAAAGGAGGAAAAGGGGAAGATGGGGCGGACGGGAATTCATCAAAATGAAGATAAGGGAAGACGAAATGGGCTATTTATTGTAGGATTTGATTCATCTGATTGGTTTTTCGAGGATTGTTGATGAGAGACCAGCCACAATCAATCATATCACTTGATCCTCTAGAAATTAGTTCTAATAATTCACTAAGTTGTATGTGGATGGAGATTGCTCTGAACTGCAGTCAGAAATGGCAGTTTAAATTGTGTTATGGGCAAACAGCACATTAGAAATAGTACTCTGTATTGCTTTTCATATTCTCTTTGTACGGGTCTTAAGCAAAATAAAAGAGAGTTTATACTTGCCCACTGTTTTACTGGTGCAGCCTTCACATCTGGTATTGCATTCCTTACGGATACCTGACAGAACAGAAGCATGCAAAAGGCAAGGAGGCATAACAAACTTCTGTAATTGGTTAAAACTGCATTTGATACATTTTTGTCCAAGCCAGAGCAGGTAGCACAAACCCTTTTACAGAACTACTGATGAAACTGTGCTGCAGTAGTGCCTTATTAAATGCGTCACAGAATATTTTACATGTATACTACTGGTCAAAAGTTTGAGGTCAGTAAGATTTTTAAATGTCTTAAAATAAGCTTCTCCTGCTCACAAAGGCTGCATTTACTTCATCAAAAATACAGGACAAATTGCAAAATGTTATTGCACTATAAAATAACTTAAAAAGTAGTTTATAATTTAATTTAATAATTTACTCGTGATTTTAAAGATGAATTTTCAGCTTCCTTAGTCGCAAGATCCTTCAGAAATCACTCTAATACTAATAACTGTTATTATTATAATATTGCAGCATGGTGGTGCAGTGGGTAGCACAATCACCTCACAGCAAGAAGGTTGCTGGTTCGAGCCCCGGCTGGGTCAATTGGCATTTCCTTGTGGAGTTTGCATGTTCTCCATGTGTTTGCGTGGGTTTCCTCCAGGTGCTCTGGTTTCCCCCACAAGTCTAAAAATGAATTGGGTAAGCTAAATCATTCGTAGTCTATGTGTGTGAATGAGTGTGTATGGATGTGAATGAGTGTGTATGGATGTGAATGAGTGTGTATGATGGGTTGCAGCTGGAAGGGCATCCACTGCGTAAAACATATGCTGGATAAGTTGGCGGTTCATTCCGCTGTGGCAACCCCAGAAGGGCCAGAAGCCGAAAAGAAAATGAATGAATGTATTATTATTATTATTAATGGTAATAGTAATAAGAGCAATAATGACTGGAGTAATAATTTAATTTGAAACTACATACAATAAGCAATTAATAATTTTTTTTGTATTTAATAAATGCTGCCTTGATGAAAAGAATCTTTTAATTTTTTTTCTAAAAAAAAAAAAAGACTGACCCCAAACGTTTGACCGGTAGTGTATACTCAAGCAATATTATTCTTAATAATCCCCAGCTATCAATTTCAACACACAAGCCTAATCCCAAACTGAATCCTAACCCCTTTCCACAGCTTTGCAATAGAAATCTAGTCACCATATACTATTTCCCATATAGAAATTTGATAAGCAAATCAAATAAAACATAGAAATTCATGTTTGGCGTGAATATCTTTGAACACAATATTCAAGATGATTCTTATACCTGAATAAAGCAGTTTTATTTGTTTTATCTGGAAATGTCACACCTTGAAAATTTGTCCAATTAGTATCAAGTATTGAGGGCTGGTTTAAACTCCCTCTCCTAAAACTAAAATGATGAATGGGACACCCTACAGTTTTGTGGACTCAAGAGACATGCATGTGGCACCCATGTTTTTCTATCCACAAGTGTACATGTCTTATTGCAAATAACATCAAAGTTGAAAATATTTGCTCACATTTACACAGAAAAATGACCACAAACCTAAACCTTTTTTTTAAATTTGTAAAAATCAGCTGTCAGGAATATAACACACAGAATTGGGGGATACAAAAGAAAAAAGATATAAGATATGCAAGGCAACAGAATGTGATTCAAATGTGCCTTAATACTTTCATACTTTAAAATGCATCTTTCAAAGGTGATATTTCAGTTTTTGGATGCAGTGGAAGAGTCTAATTTGGGATTGGGCCTTACCGGGGTCTTAAAATAAGTTAAAATTAGTTGGTTCCAGTGCATTTAATTAAAGTTGAAGCTAAACACTGCAGCAATATTGACCTCCGGGAACTAATGACACATTTCAAACAACACAGAATCTGGAATTTTTGTACTTCATTCTTGGAAATAACATCTAGAAAGCTGCTTGAAGTTGAACAACGGACTCGTGAACTGAGGCTGATAAAAGATCATGAGATGCGTCATTTGATATCAATGGTTAGTTCTGCTAAAGCAAGATTAGTATGGAGCTACTAGGCAAGGGACAAGAACTGTTTTCAAGGTATACTGCGGTTTGGAAAAGTCAAGGTTTTAAAACCATAAAAATTTTTTGCTATACCATTCCTAAGGTGTGTGTAATATTTTTTTTATTACTGTTTTTTTTTTTTGTCGCCTTTTTAATTGTAAAGAAATCTGTGTTTTTAAAACAAATAAAGACATCAGAAGTCAATGATTTATTTGAATTATTTAGCCAGATTTATGTTTACTGCTCCAAAGTATTTTAAATGTTTCTCAAAATAAAATATATTGTGTTCAAAAGGGAAAAAGGTTTTGTTTACAACCAAAATGAGTGTGAACTCTACTAATAAAGGGTTTGTCTAAAATTATATTAGTTTTATAGCACAATATACAGTTATTTTTGTTTCACGTTAGCTGTATTAATAATGGCAGCTATCACTTTCTATTTTTTTTTTTTTTTGTTAGTCAGAATTGGCACAATAACATATGTTATGAAATATTCACATCTTACTGAGTGAAAAATGGTTGGAAAAAAAAGGTTGGAAGTAGGACAATTTAAAGTTTCATACCTCTGACTGTCTGGAACACAGCTGTCATTGGTCAAATTAAAAGGGATAGTTTACCCAAAAATGAAAATTTATTCACCCTTATGTGGTTGCAAACCTTTATAAAACTCCTTTATTCTGTTGAAACCAAAATAAATATTTTAAAGAGAGCTGAAAACTGGTAACCACTGGCATTCATGGTAGAAAAAAAAAAAAAACATACGATGGAAAAATCAATGGTTACAGGTTTCCAGTTTTCTCCAAAATATCTTCTTTTGTGTTCAACAGAATGAAACTCCAGCAGGTTTGCAACAACTGACAGTAAGCAATGGCAATTTTCAGTTTTGGGGAACTATCCCTTTAAATGCACTATGACCACATAAGCACTGTAACATCCAAAAACGTAGCAAATTTGAAGCAAATAAAGAGTTTCCTTGCCTCCATGAAGTTGGTCTCACACAGAATCTCACGCGAAGTCATGGTGTAACTGCAGGACTTGGACACTTCATGGACTTTTTCAGAGAGCATAGAGAATTTGTACAGTTTAAACTGCATAGCTACGTTAGTTTTCTTTTCACCCTACAGAAAAACATATAGAATGGCTGGGTAAGTGTTATTAGAGATTAAAACAAAAGTACTTTCTCCTTAAAAACGCTCTTTCTATCTTCATATTTACATATAAACCACAGCCTAAGAACTAGACCTTGGTAAATGTTTAAAATTTATAAAGACACAACCTGTTTCTCTGCAAAACAGCTCTGTAGGGAAGCTGACACTATCATATTGCCCCAGGGATCAGATTTCTGTGTGTATCCACACTGAGCTGCCAGGAAAGGTGTGAGAAGGACTGTCTGGGTGTTATCTGAAACAACCAGAGGAGGTCTGAATTGAGTGCTGGGTGTATTAAACTCACTGGCACGCAGGCAAAAGGTCAGTCAACTTACTGACTGCATAAACCTCAAGAAGACTCAAAGAACCAGGGAGTGTAAACTGCACCCGGTTTCCAAGACATTCAGCTTGAATTTCTTCTGCAATTAAAGAAATGCATCCATTAAAGTATTACAAACACTTGACTCAAGCTATTTTACACCGATAGCACGGCTTACCTCCAAAGGCATCCGCAAACGTGCTTATTAGTGTGGTCATAAGCCATAAAGCTCTACAAACATGAAAAAAATTAATCAAAACACCTCGTGATCCAAACACTCATATTTAAACAGCCCTAAACATACCCTGTTTCAAAGCACCCCATTCTTGGATATTTTTTAAAGTGTATATAAACCGTCAATGTTATGTTTTCCACACAAACGCGAGAGCGGTGAGAGGGGTGATTAGTGGGCATGCGCGTTGCATCTGATTGCGCGAAATTGCGTACAGGTGAGCAGGTTCAACAGCTCCGTCCAACTAGGTGTGGAGTTTTGAGGGTTAACTGGACTCTGTGCCCATAGTGATCATATATTATTGATGAAGTGAACGTTTCTTTTGTGTTTGTTAAAACAGACGTGCTGAAAGAAGCGAAAGAGCTGAGGACGCGTGGGTATGTGATCTTTTGATCTTATATGCACAAGTCTCACTTTTTGACAGTTCAGTTTGATAATTTATTATAGTTATGAGTAATAAGATAATGGGGATATTTTTGTAAGTATACATATTCATTTAGGCTGCTTCTCAATAATAAGTTTGACTCGTAGTCCCATATAGAAGTATTACAATTTACCTTTATGAAATACAAATTCATATTAGGGTTTCACACATATAAAATGTCAACATATATTTCACAGATGGCATTTACGTGTTTTTAACTATTGGATTTACAAATATGTATTTATGTTCAAATATATTATATATTTGTTAAAATGGCTTTATTATGTATTTGTTTTTATATACGTATATTCCAATGGTTGCACAAAAATGTAAAGGGATTTTTTTGCATATGTTGAAATATACAGTATATGGTACTCAGGCCTATATCACAAATTATATGTGAAATCCAAATAGTAACTATAATGATAATAGTTGTAATTTGCATGTACTTCTATACAGTGATCAGCATAATTGAGTATGCCCCATTTTGAAAACATATTTTTATCCATTTCTCAGTGAATATAGGCAATGTATTTTGGTACATTTAAACAAAACTGATTTTTTAAACAGATATATTTATTAAAATAATATTTTAGTCACCAAACATCTTTGGAAATTGAAAGATAATACAATTAAATTAAAGCTAAATATTGCAAAAAAAAAAAATACAATTTACAAAATTTCAACTACATTTTTTTGCTTCTCTTGATTTTTCCTCTTGTATTTAATATTGTTCTATAACATATACATTTAGGTGGACTAGTTTTTTGACCCTCATCATAAGTTAATTTGTTTAGTACTGAAGCCAGATTTGGCTTCAGTACTGACTAATCTAATGAATGCGCAAATATAATATTGTTTAGCTTCCTATTACAAATATGAATTTGAAAGATAGAATTGTGAGGGGGTACTTATATATGCTGAACACTATATATAAGAGTAATTTCATCTATAAGGCAAATTAATGTTATTTCTTTTTAGCAAATAATAACATTAATATCATTTTCATAGTTATATGATATAACCCTTTATAACCCTTGAATGTAAATAAGCATAAGTTATTTTATATTCTATATAATAAACAGATTTTTCAGATCATTGCATTGATTTGTTCCGTTTTTCAGAATTTATAGTGTCTTTTATACTTCATTTATTTATTTTTGTCTTTTTTGTATGTAATTTGTTTACATTCTTCATTAATTATTTCGGCTTTGGTTTACCTACTGAAAAGCCACAAGCAAATTATTTAAAAGGTGCCTTTACTTATTTATACTAAAGGGATGGTTCACCCCAAAATGAACATTTTTCCATCATACAGTACTCACTTTTTGTTCAAATCCAGTTTAACTTTTAAGTTTTTTTTTTTTGTTATGTTGAGCACAAAAAGAAAATATATTGAAGAATGTTGGAAACCTGTAACCCTTGACTTCCATACAGGAAAAACAAATATTATAAAAGTCAGTGGTTACAGGTTTCCAACATTATTCAAAATATCATCTTATGTGCTGAACAGAAGAAAAAAATGGTTTAGAATAAGTCAGTAAATTATAACAAAACTTACAGTTTTGGGTACAAAAAAGTTAAATAACCCCACTTGTTCTAAGCCAGTTTTAATTTCCCTTTCCTCTTGAACACAAAAGAAGATAGTTTGAAGAATGTTGGAATCTGGTAGCCACCAACTTCCATAGCCTCTCTATGAATGTCAGTGGCTACTGGTCACCAATTCTTTAAAATATCTTCTTTTGTGACGTGCACATCCATTGCAGCTTTTGCTTAATAGCAGTTGTGATTTCATTTCGATTCATCACGCAGCACTTCAGTAATTGTCGTAAAGTTTATCAACTAATTGATTCACCAAGATACTCATATACTGTAGTTAACCTCCAGATTTCTACTGTTTTAGGGCAAAATGCAAGAACATCCGAGGCAAGACCTCCAGATTTGATGAACACGCACTACCATGATGTACGGCCAAGTTCTCCACCATCAAGGCACGGAGGAAGATCTTGTAAACCTGAACATTGGAGGCATCCACCACAAGGTGGAGCGCTGCATTCTCCTCCGCTTCCCCCACACTCGTGTGGCTCAGCTAATCCAGTGCCGCAGCGATGCTGCCATCTTGGAGCTCTGTGATGACTACAACCCGACAGATCGAGAATACTACTTCGACAGGAGCCCTCAAGTCTTCCACTGCGTCTTGAACTTCTACCGCACCGGGCACTTCCACGCTCTGGAGGAACTGTGTGTGTTCTGCTTCAGCCAGGAGATCGAATACTGGGGTCTCTGTGAGCTGGATCTGGACGCCTGTTGTCTGGAATGGTTCCTTGAGCGTAAAGACGAACGTGAGTTGAATTCAAGTGGACAGTCCAGTAAAAATGCATCATCTGGAGAGATTTCGGTCACGAGTGAGGATTTGTGGAAATCTGAAGGCATGTGGTGTTCAGCTGTTCGAAAGCTGATGTGGGAAACTCTTGAAGTTCCTCAGCACTCCAGAGGTTCCCGAGGTGTTGCTGCGGTTTCTGTCATGGTGATTTTGATCTCCATTGTGGCGATGTGTGTCCACAGCTTGCCTGAATTCAGATACCAGACAGATGGTGAGCATTCAGTCCTGGACTCTGTGGAGCTCTTCTGTATTGTCTTCTTTTCAGTTGAATTCCTCTTGAGGGTTGTCGCTGCGCCTCGGCCGTTGAGGTTTTTGGGAAACCCTCTGAATATGATCGACGTTGCTTCCATCTTGCCTTTCTACATTACGTTAGCCATTGAAGGTTTGGATGAAGAAGACAAGGAGGAAAACCAGAGCCTGGTGAACATGGGAAAGGTGGTTCAGGTTCTGCGGCTGATGAGGGCCTTCAGGGTCCTAAAGCTAGCGAGACATTCTGAGGGAATGAGAGCTTTGGGGAGACGCTGATGAACTGCCAGTGTGAGGTGGGTCTGCTTGTTCTTTTCATTACCGTCGGGATCTCCTTCTTCTCGACTTTTATCTACTACACGGAGAAGGATGAAGCTTCATCCAAACTGTCCTCCATTCCCGTTTGCTGGTGGTGGGGCATTATTTCCATGACGACGGTGGGTTATGGAGATGTTTATCCACTGACGGTGGCTGGGAGGATTGTAGCCACACTTTGTATTCTCTGCGGGCTACTCGTGATTTCGTTACCTATCACCATCATCATGAACAATTTTTCCAAGTATTTTGAGAAGAATAGGAAGTGCCTTTCTGAAGCTAAAGCATAGGGAAATGGTAACCATTCACTGTGGTTTCAAATGGTGGCTTGCTTTTTCAATCTTCACAGAAATAGTTTTGTGGTATATGTTGAAGGGAAGACATTTTGACATTTATTTTTCTTAATAATAATAATAATAATAATAATAATAAAGTAATCTGACAATGGCTATGTTTACATGGACCTCAGTAATCTAATTATTTGCCTTAATCCGAATAAGACAATAATATGATTAAGTTGTTTACATAAGTTGCTTTTTGAATTTTCCTTTCATGTCCCGTTTTATATGTTATAGCACATAATCGATTAACTTCATTGCGTCCCCGAGCTATCCACATTTACTCTGGAGTTTAATGTAATTTCGGGTGTTTCATGTTTAATTTGTCAACTTTAACTGCAGTTTGGCAACTTCACTTTCATTCAGGAACATTTCATGCATGCCCCCTTAACAAATGAGATATTGGATGTGAGTATGAACTGCTGGAAGAGTGTTATTTTAATGGAATCTGATATCGCACACCGAAAGGGAGAAAAAAAACCTCCCCATTTTGCGATGCAGGTGTCTGTGGTCCTTCACTGGCTCGGTAGGTGCAGAGAATAGTGTCAAACAGCCGTGTGTGTATAGACTATCCTGTCACAAAATGCAGTGAAAATCCTACATGACGGTAATAGTTTAAGGTGTTTACATGTCTGTACAGCACTTCAATAATGCTACTAAAATCAGCATACTCCAAGTCTTAATTCGATTTCTGTTTACCTCGATTGTGACTTTAGTCGGATCAAGGTAATCAAAAATGACTGTTTACATGGTAGACTCTTAATCAGAGTCTTGTCTTAATTGTATTAAAAATTGATTATTGTGTCCATGTAAACATACTCATTGTTTGTATTTGGACGTAGGAGTCTAGAGAAAGACAAAAAATACAAGGTTAAAAAAAATTATTATGATAAATAAACAAATAAAAACTGTATAGAAATATAATGTAATGTAATAATATTTACAACATAATGAAAAACAAAACAAAAAAATATTTAAAGATTATTTATATTAAAAATCCAAAATTTGGCTAATATACACTATTGGTCAAAGTTTGGGGTCAGTTTTTTTCATGTTTTTCTTTTTTTTTTAAGAAAATTATTCTGTTTATAAAGGCACCATTATAATTTTTTTTTTTTAACTGTTCAATATTTATAAAAATTTTAAATAACTGCTTTCTCATTATTTGTAGTTTCAAATGAAATTGTTACTCCAGTCGTTACTGCTTTTATTACTTTTACCATTAATGATAAAAATAATAATTACTATTAGAGTGATTTCTGAAGGATCACGTGACTAAATGATTAAATTAAATGATAAAATGAAATGAACTACTTTTGAACAGTTATTTTATAGTGCAATAACATTTCACAATTTTACAATTTGTACTGTATTTTTGATAAAATAAATGCAGCCCTGGTGAGCAGGAGAAGCTTATTTTAAAACATTTAAAAATCTTACTGACCCCAAACTTTTGACTGGTAGTGTATATGAATAAAAATACTGCATACTGTACTGTAATGAGCAGAAACAAAAATCTACATATTTTCCAAATAAAAAAGGATTTAAAAATATTAAATAAATGTTAAATAATAATGATAATGGATTATCATATTTTTCCCAGTGATTGGTTGCAGCAGGAAGGGCCTCCGCTTATGCTGGATAAGTTGGTGTTTCATAAACAAAAACATATCATAAACATATGCTGGATAAGTTGGTGGTTGGTGGTTGTGGCGACCCCAGATTAATAAAAGGGACTAAGCCAAAAAGAAAATGAATAATTGAATGAATGATTATCATATTTCTAAGTGATTAGTTTCTTCTAAACTAGAATATTAAAACAATATTTAATGTTTTACTCAAATGATGACATATTTACAACAATGAAAACGAGCAGCACAGCATTCTTTCTTTTCTTCAAAAAAGTTTAATAGTAGTTCTATGTACAACAAATGATCATACTTAATATTCATTTATTCAAAGAGGCAGATTGATCAGATCTGAAATTAGGCAAAATACTGAAGCAAAACTAAAGCAGAGTAGGACCAAACTTTTTGTAGAATCCTCGTCTGCAAAAAACCCAACATTTCATATTTAGAGATATGAATATGATTTAATAAATTAGAAATAAAAAAGCAAATGAATTGTACAAATACCAAACTATTTGTAAAATGCCAAAACAATCAACAGCAATGAAACATCAAATCATACATTCATTTTTTTACGATCCCGCATGCTGTCATAGCTTTATAAAATAATCTTGACAAAGTTCAAATAAACATGGATTAGAGCAAAAAAAAAAAAAAAACTATTTAAATTAGGCATATATTCGTTTATCAATATATGTATTTCTTTTTAAATAAATAACGTATATTTGGCATTAGATTCATCCTCATTATTGATATATTTAATGATTCAAAACAAGTTTGAAGCCAAACCACTGTTATAGCCCATTTATGAAAGGTCTCACTTATTCAAACAACATACATCAGATGTGCTGGAAAAAACAAAACTAGTCAAAAAGTCATGAAAAACTTAAACCAAAGTATTTTCATACTGGGGTTATAGTAAACCTTTGAGAATAAAAAACTGTGAAAACACAGCAAAACTGCCTGAAATCCCACCTCAAGCTCAGAAAAGTCAACAGAGCACCACAGACAGACCTCGACATCCTGCCATTATTCAGAGCAAGAATAATTCTAGTCACCAAAGTGAGGATGCCGAATTGTGCCTGCGATCATTTAATGTAACCCTTCAGGTTATTGCTGAACAGGCAGCGAAACATCTGTACTGAATCCGCACCGCCTTTCACAGAGAAGCCTTGAATAGGACAGATGACTGGCAAATGAAAAGGGAAGAAAACAACTGATGTAGGATATGATTTTATTTTTAATTCTCTACTTTTACGCAATTGAATATCTTAAAGAACACTCCACTTTTTTTTGAAATAAGCTCATTTTATAACTCCCCTAGTGTTAAAAATGTGAGTTTCACATTCCATTCAGCTGATCTCTGGTGAGAGCACTTTTAACTTAGCTTAGCATAACCGGATGAGACTATTAGCAGCACACTCAAAAATGACCAAAGCCTACACAACGTAACAATAGAAGTGTCCAGCTTTAAATAGGAAAATTAAACTCCTTGGTCATTTTTGTGTGAGATGCTAATGTCTAATCCGATTCTATGCTAAGGTAAGCTAACAATGCTCTCGCTAAATTTGGCAGAGTGGATTAAAAATGGTTAAACCCAACTGTTAAACTCTAGGAAAGTAAAAAAAGCCTATTTTCAAAAAAGTGTAGTATTCCTTTAGATATTTAGAGCGCAGACAGTGAGGCCTACAGTATATGCACTCTGTGTGAAAGCATGTTGATTGTCCTGGTAAACCAATCAGTGTCTATATGAATCCAACACACCTCTATAACAAAAGCACCAGGTTTAACCTCTTGAATGTCTCAATGTTTTTTTTTTAACAGCTGTTTATAATGTTCACATTTTTCAGTAAAAGAAATAACAGTATTGTTCATAGAACAATAGCCGTCTTTGCATTGTGGAGAAACTGACCCTCAAAGAGGAGAATCGAAAACTAACCAAACCTGTTAAAGGGCTTCCCTGCAGTACATCAATGAAGCTGAAAGTGGCAACTTCACTGTATATACAGTATCTGTTCACAAATGCTTTTATATGCAATAAATATCCTAAATGGGGAAGTGGTGAATAAAACTGCGACCATGTTGAAAAGAGCAGTGCTGCTGGTCACCAGCATGTTGTGTTTTATATGACCCTTCATTTAATATCTTTATCTCTTTGAATTTGAGCCTGGTTGAGCCAAATCAGATAGATCCAAATCTAAAGTCCATTTTAAGTAGACTTAAATTATGCCAAGTTCCAACTATGCAATATTTTTAGGATGTTATGATAGCCCCCTTTGTTATGATAGTATCAGATGTTGATCTAATTTCTATAAGAAACAAGTCAGACTACACTTTACTTCCAGGCCAGTTGTCATTGTTGTAACATTTACATAATGAAATATCATTATTAGGGCTGTTGCAATATACCAGTATTGGTGATGACATATAGAGCACCTTCAAAAAAAAAAAAATAATAATAGTAGAGGACCATTATGGAGTGCTAAACCCTTACATGTAATTTATTTCAGTCTGAAGACGAAAGTCCATATGACAGTGACATTATATAAACATAGACATCCAGCACTTTAAAGCCAAATGAAATGTGGATAGTAATGATTGGTGAAATCTGAAGAAAATCAACTGCATCTGTATGTGGTTTACCTATGTCGGTGCCATCTCAGGAGTTTTCATAAGGAAGATATATTTATAATGAAATGCTAATAGTGTGTCTCTGTCATAATCTTTATCACTTACAAAATTTTCCTTTATTCTCTGATAAGGCTGCACATTTCTGTCGGTCACTATGGGCTATGTTGTGATGACCTATTAGGATTTCAGTCAGGAGACCTATCACTATTTTTAAATGGACCAATGAATATTCAGCGAGTGGAATCTACATACAAGACCACTTTTGCATTCAGATTTTTTTGCATTGGACCCCTTTTACCCCTTTTCCACCAAGGCAGTTCCAGTGCTTGTTCGGAGATGGTTTTGACTCTCAAAGCACCAGCTCAGAACCAGAAAAGTGGTTCTGGCACCAAAACATTTCTGGGCTAAAAGAACTGCTTATGTCAGGGGCTCAGACTCAAAATAATATGAAGAAACTATTTTGAGCACCATATTTGAAATAGTAGCGGAACATAATGCTGAATCTGTCTAATCACTGGCGGTGTCCGAAATCACCTACTACATTTGACCTTTATCACATGACCTACCCATGTCAGTTGTGTCGCTTCTCCCATTCTTGAATTCTCTTGTGTGGCATCATGGCCAAGCATAGCATCCACTGGATGCGCACTTCAGCATCTCACCAGAAGTAAGTCATCCGGGAACTTCTTGCTTACTAGCATGGCTGTGTGGTGTTTTTTTACATCCAGAGGATTGTAATAAGCACTGCATTACATGTTCGGACATCCAGCATTTTAGGATGGTTCTCACGTTTAGCTCATGTTCACATTGCGACGGCATGTCTATGGCCACGCTAAGATCAATGCTTGTACTTCATGTGTGAGCCCCTCTGCTACTTCCCAAAAAGCCCTCCACAGATAGAGCCACCTCAGTAAGGACTCCAGATGATCTGGTGATTATAGTTGGAGCTGTTCTGTCGGGTAAACCTCCACAGATCTCTCATTCACCCACAGTATCCCCCAAACACGGATGCACTCTCTTTCGATGACATGAAGGAACAGATGTCTGTTTCTGGCTTGGAGGGCTAGCTGCCATCCTCTGATGATGCATCATCCATCTGGGCTGCCTGTGAATGCTGATCTTGAGTGGGATTTGATCACCATGATTTCCCAGTCAGCTGTGGTGATTGGGCTGAAGGTGAATACACCTCCTCTCAATGAACCAGGCCAACAGAAATGATGTAAAGTGGGAATTGGACATGGCAAGAAGCATGCAATGAGATTAAGTGTAGGTTTTACAGTCTGTATTTTATTGTACCCAAAACAGCGGTGGATATGATCATTACTGGATCTGCACATCCCTTCACAGGATGGCTCATTCAGAAAGGCATTCATAAATACATCCATACTTCCATGTCTCAACCTCACCTTGACACAGATTGTTTCCTCAGTTTGCTTTCAAGGATTGGGTGTACCAGTATAAGGCCCTCCATTTCGGGTTCTCCGAGTCTCTGCGGGTCTTCAAGAAAGGTTGTGGATGGAGCCCTTGCCTCTCTACAGGAGGTGGGCATATAGAAGGACCCTCAACCAAGCTTGCCCCTGTGCAGAACATCTCTTTTCTCAGGTTCTACAGCAGGGGTGTCAAACTGGAGGGCCGCATCCCTGCACAGTTTAGGTCCAACCCTGGTCCAACACACTTACCTGTAGGTTTCTAACAAGAATTAAGGACTCAATTAGTTCTATCAGGGTTGTTTAATAAGTTCTGAAACTAAACTGTGCAGAGCTGTGGCCCCCCAGAAACTGAGTTTGATTTGAGTGGAGCCAGTTTCTTTTCAACTCCAAAACAACAGCAAAAAATATGACAGAAACAGGCTTGGTGTCATGCTTGCTTCATCATTTCTCCCTCTCCCATGCACTTAGAACTGCTCTGCTAGTATGTTCACCAGATGACGAACCCTAGAAAGTTCCTTCATTGCCCCAACATCATACTCCATGTAGGAATCTGACCTTTGGGCCAGTACTTGTTTGGTATTCCCAGTCGATCACTGGTGCTTTATATGTGGTTCCCTATGAACTAACATGTACTGTATACTTTTCTCCTCTGAAAGGTTCCCCTCTTTGTAATCCTGTTTCTTCCTCAACAAAACTTTTGTCCTTTTGGGTCATTATGTAATGATTTCCCCAATAGGGTCAGCCCATATGTGTGTTGCCACAATTTTCCCACTATGGGTAGTATGTGGGATCCACAGCTGTTCTGAAAGGTTTGGCATCAAATGCAGATTCCACTCATCAATTTTCATTGGCCCATTTCTGAATGATTGGTCTCCTAATCAGAATCCCAATATGTCTTCATAACATTATGTATCTGTTCCTTCTTTCAGGAAATATGGGTTACATCCATAACGTAGACATTCAGAGAAGAAATTAAATGAAAATATATCGTTATTCTCATATATTTCTGTTCTTTGATGGAGTTGTAGTCTCCCCTAGCTATCTGTAGTTTTTCATTCAAGTTAAATCAGATTTTTTATTAACATTATTTATGATTTACTATATTTAAAAAAAAAATACTATATGGTGTAGTTTATAAGTATATGACATGACAATTTAGATGTTTAGATATATAACTTAGATACAATGTAGATATAGCTGCTGCATACAAACTGTAAATACAATTTAAACAGTTTTATTCTTGTTACTCACCAGTATTGCCTGTGAATGGAATCCACTATCTCATTCTGTTCCTGCTTTAATCTGCAGAGATATGCTAAATAAACTAAATGGATATTCGTTGTTTCTTAGTGAGGAGGACTCTAAATTTGACACTTTTGATCTTCAGTGAATTAAAAAAGGATTCTTCTACATTAGGTAAGATACATTTTTATTTTTATTCTTTGTATAGCCTACCAGTCAGTAGGTGTGTTCCCCAGGCAAAAAAAGTGAAAGTTCATTTGCCTTGCCAAGACTTGGTAGTAGGTATCCCTATTTGTCAGTTTTAATAATTTGACATGCTAGCATTTCTTGTTGGACATTGTTAAATGTCCCAGATGTAGCTTTGGATGTCATCCACTTTGATGCACAATACAGACTAAAACTGGATTCTTGCATCCGGATGTGCAGATGTTTACAAATCACCACAACATGTCAAATTGGGCCAAAATTGAACTGATATTAAGTTGTCTGAATGGGGCTTAAGTCAGCCAGCTTCACTAGACAGATACAAATTTTTGACAAGTGTTTGTTTTGCTAGTGAACAGCAAAGCTTTGCTGGTCCACCAGTTAGACCAGCATTATACCAGCTCTAACAGTCTTTTCAACAGGGTTGCAGTGCTTAATTTCTCATTCCTCAGTAAAATATATTCACAAAAATGGGTAAAACATAGTATCGGTGAATAAGCACCTCTGCATTCTGAAATTCAGAAAGTTAGACCACAGCTGCTGCATAGTAGAAAGGCATGACAAATAACTCTGTTTGCCTTGAACTGATCGCAGAGAGACAAAGTACTAGTAGAGAGAAGTTACTAGCACTAGTAATGTCCTGCCATTAATACCACACACTAAGAGGTAATGTCACCATGTGCCTGCCAAGTATTTATACACTATTGCACATTCTGGCAAGTCTGGTAAAGTGTGTAAGCACGTGAGAGGTGGACACTGGCATCTAGTCTAACACTGTGTGTTGTGTTTTGCAGAGATGAAATATGTGAAGCCCTCATGTGTCCGTCATAACAGAGGACATATTTAGATCAAAACATACTGTACCTTACTTGCATTTAATTCTTTCCTCGGTCTTAAGATGCGGTCACACTAACTGCACTTCAGTCACTCCAATGATAATGGGCAACAGGATTTGGCATATAATAAATTACAAATGATGCAAATTTATACATGTAAATTGCCCAGGCATTAGAAAAGCATGCCTGTGGTGATATTTATGTAAAAAAGTTATTGGTTCTTACACGTTTTGAACCACTTTCAAAGTGAAATGTCCAGTGTGTGATGCTAACAGTACAATTAGTTTAACCTAATATTGCAGCAGTTTGCAGATATATATGTATATATTTTTGATTAGTGCTGAAAGGGTGATGCTATATTGTTTAAACTAATGCACAAAAAAGCCATTCAAGGAACACTCCACTTTTTTTCAAAAGAGGCTAATTTTACAACTCCCTACTTTTAGCTTAGCTTAGCATAAATCATTGAATCAGATTAGACCATTAGCATCTGATTAAAAAATGACAGCAATAAGAGCTAATTTTCCTATTTGAGCACGCAGGTGGCCAGATTTGTTGTATAGATGGAAGTTAGCCAGTTTTCAGCCACTGCCTAATATTACTTCTGCGGCAGCAAAGTCCCTTAATTATTATTAATTATTAATAGTATATTATTATTATTATTATTATGCCGGAATGAGAGCATAGTTCATAGCCATATCAGATAATAAAATTTTTATTTAACAACTTTTTATTAGTGCTCAATGCAACTACAGAATAATCAAGCCTATAAAAGGGAAATTATATAAACTATTGTCATTTTTACAACTCCAGGGGACTCCAGAAAAAAAAAAAAAAACACTATTAAGGTTTGTGTAAAAAGTAGTGTGAAAGGGATGGTTCACCCAAAATTTACAATTTAA
Source organism: Danio aesculapii (assembly GCF_903798145.1). Taxonomy (NCBI): domain Eukaryota; kingdom Metazoa; phylum Chordata; class Actinopteri; order Cypriniformes; family Danionidae; genus Danio; species Danio aesculapii. The sequence goes on from NC_079454.1 coordinate 7,980,632, forward strand.
TGTCAGTTTACTCTACCATTCAAGTTGCAGGCATTTTTTTCTTCAGCAGAACATTAAAGCAGATGTTTAACAAAAACCTGGTTACTGGTTGTTGTTTTTTTTATTATTATTAAAAATAAAGTACAAAGTACGGTGGCTGAGAGAGCAAAAAAAAAAAAATAATAATAAAAAAGCTAGACCACAGCTAATCTCTACTATCTTACATTTGTTCTGAGACTAACCCTTGCTAACATACAGTAGCAACAAAATAACTTTTAATGTAACGTTAATTCTGCGATTCATCACAATTTGTGTGTGGATGTCTTGTTAAATTAATGAAATTTTTTTCTCAGTTTGTTAGTCTTTATATTTTCATGTGTATTTTTTTATATACCTGACAAAAGTCTTGTCGTTGATAAGAGCAACAAATAATAACTTGACTTCTAGTTGATCATTTGCAAAAGTGGTAGAAGGTAGATTTTTTTTCCGATGAATCATCTGTTGAACTGCATCCCAATCATCACAAATACTGCGGAAGACTTATTGGAACCCGCATGGACCCAAGATTCTCATAGAAATCAGTCAAGTTTGGTGAAGGAAAAATCATGGTTTGGGGTTACATTCAGTATGGGGGCGTACGAGAGATCTGCAGAGTAGATGGTAACATCAGCAGCCTGAGGTATCAAGACATTTGTGCTGCCCATTACATTAGAAAACCACAGGAGAGGACACATTTTTCAGCAGGATAGCGCTCCTTCTCATACTTCCACATCAAAATTCCTGAAAGCAAAGAAGGTCAAGGTGCTCCAGGATTGGCTAGCCCAATCACCAGATGTGAACATTATTGAGCAAGTCTGGGGTGAAACGAAGGACGAGGCATTGAAGATGAATGCAAAGAATCTTTATGAACTCTGGGAGTCCTGAAAGATGGCTTTCTTTGCCATTCCAGATGACCAGATCAGTTATTTGAGTCATTGCAGAGATGTATGGATGCAGTCAAGTGTAATCTGGAGGGCTTTGCCTTTCATGTAAGCCACTTCTGATCCTGAATGATCAACTAGAAGTCAAGTTATTATTTGATGTTGCTAAAACTTGCATAGGCAACAAGAGTTTTGTCAGGTAGTGTACTTGAAGCGCATTTGAGCTCCCTCAGTCACTGTATCAATGGCTACTTACTCTTTTAAAGTAAAAAATAATAATACAAACAAATCAAAATAATAGCTAAGGCTCCTGATGATACATTGATGTAAAATAAATTGAAATGTAGGACTGCACTAGAAACCGAACAATAATTTGTGTGAAATGAAATAAATATTGATGTTTTATTGCCACTGCTGTTGATTTTGAGCTGGAAAATGCAGTGAAGTGTAGGAACCTTTTCAAATGTTGAATGCAGTATTTTATCTACTCTGATCTGAAAATTAATGTAACCGCACCTTTAGACATCTATAATATACAACTATAAAACCCCTAGTCAATAATCTCCCAACATATACAGTATATAGCCTATAAAACACATCACTATCACACAGTCCTGATCAAATACAGTACCCAAATTGGCACACAATAATCCAAGAGATGAAAATTATGTCCTATGCAAAAAACTAATCTCATCAAAATGTCATCTGCTGGACAATGATCCACCAATCATGCATCTGTTTAAACATCTTTGAGCCCCTAAATGATCTGAAATGCATTAAAGAAACAATACTGCAGGGTTTCGCCAGTCTTTGACCATAAGCGATGTTTCCTCTGCACAAGCTGTACATCTCATGCAAATCATTTAAAATCTCCAACACTGATTATAAGGCACCTATGGATGTTTCCACCTTTTATAATCACCAATATCTGCTAGATCTCTGATAATATTCTAAGAAAAGAACATGTGTCAAGTGATGGCACTCTACAACTATTTACATTTACACAAGCAGCGATACATCTATGCCACAACTAGTGTTTTTCCATAAGAATATATTTTAAAACAGGGCTGGAAGGGACCTAGATATTTCAATAGTTATAATAAAAGCTGTAAATTGTTGACGAAGACACCTATCCTGCGGGATATCATATTTCAGCTGTTATACATATATAAAATGTGCAAGGTGATAACTGTACCTCCGTGTAAGTTTTTAGCAGCAGTTGGTAGCATGTCTTTCCATTTGGCATGGGTGAGTTACGCTCGCTGTGATATTTAGATAACTTCGTCCCAAACTAATTGGACTAACTGCAAAGTTATGCTGAATTATTTTTCTCCTTGTATGTGGTGCTTTCAAAACATTGAGACAGGAACTGAGACCGCAATACTGAACCACTGCAGCATGTAAAAGCACAGCATTACACACTCAATATATCTCACTTTAACAATATTATGTTTCTTAAAAGGATAGTTCACCCTAAAATAAAAAGTTTCATCATTTACTATGTTTTGGCTGCTGTATGGTGACCCATACTGTGTAAAAAGGACAAAATAGAATGTTGAATTCAGAAACTTGAGACAAAATGGTGGCCATTATAGGGTTAGTTCACACACAAAAATAATAGTTGACATTAATTACTCACCCTCATGTCATTGCAACCCCCTAAAGAGATTTGTTCATCTTCAAAACACAAATTAAGATATTTTGGATGAAATCCAAGGCGCTCTCTGATCCAGAAGGGTTATGAAACTTTTAAAGCCTATGTGAACCTGTGCACTGGACTGTCACTGAAGAGCAGAAGCTGTTGAATAAAGTCTTTATTTTTATTATTCTAGCTTCAGAAAATTATGATTGACCATTAAATGTTTTGAGGATGTCCTTGGCATCTTTCTTGGCTTTGACAAATTTTATGACTTTTGAGGTTCATAGTGGATCAAAGAGCTCTTGGATTTCATCAAAAATATCTTAATTTGTGTTCTGAAGATGAATAAAGTTCTCAGGGGACTGGAATAACAGGAGTGTGTATAATTGATACTCCGACAACAGTCTGATCCAATCATAAGGATGATATTCTGTGCCCCCATCACCATCCGCCATTTTGTCTGACAAATTAAAATGAATAATGGTGAAAACTGTGCTCGCATGGATTGCAACGCAGACAGCAGGTGCTCAGAAAATGTACCACCATCAACTGATGAACCAATCTTTTCTGTTATTGGACATGGGAGATGTTAATGGAGATGTGAGGTGATAAATTATGCGATTTAATTAATTTGTTAACTAAATTTTACATTCATAAATGTACATTTACTAATAAGAAACCTTATTTTTGGGTATTAGGGACTGAAATATGCTTGCATTTGCCCATATCAGACACTCTTTAAACAAGAAAGCTGGAAGGGCTTTAAAAATTAGCAAACTCTATAAAATATTTATTTAATTATTACATATGTACATTTTGTATATTTGTATTTTGTTTATACATACCCCCTGGGATGCATATATATTTGGTTGTAAAATGTTACATGATGTTCCTTAAGTAAAAAAAAAATTTAAAAATCTGACATTTGTCTAAATAAAATGGATCGTGGATACTAGATACGTTACAAATATGACACATTTTGTCATCAAGAAGCCCCATAAATTATACATGTCTCTGTAATTGCCTGATTTGTTAGTTTTCATGGTAATTCCAGTACTCTCTCACCAAGCTTGCTGACATGCGTTGACTATCGATCGCCCAAATGTATCTTTTTATTGTCATGTTAGTCCAATGATGACAGGCATACAGGCAAGCGTACATGACTTGATTTCACGAAAGCAGTCCTCTCTTTTATTTTGCCATTTTAAAAGCGGTGTAGAGAAGAAACTATGCACTCCTATTGATCAATGTGTCACCCATGTGATGGAACTTGATGTGGATGACAGGGGAAAAATAAAATTTAACATAAAAAATTAAACACGCTAGACTTTTCTTTGATGATGTTGTGAAGCGCCAGACAGAACACTAATTGTCTTTTACTACGGTACACTACATGAAAAACATGAATTGAATTTTGCGTCCCGATGCCCATTTGACATTTACAAATCCCCACAACAACCAACATCAAGTTGTGCTGAAATCAGAAAAATAAATCATGTAATCTTAATGGGGCTTTACACTTAAATATTTCCAGTTGATGAATATTGCAGACATTTCTGCTTCTTTCTGAAATCAGTATGCCGCAGATGTTATTCACTATTTGCACAAATTGAAAGGGGAGCACCATGGTAGATACTGAAAGCTTGTCAGACATGGAGAAGTGAATTGATAGAGTGAATTGATGACGGAAATTAAATTTTTGGGTGAACTATCTCTATAAGTGAATTGCAGCCACCAAGCATCTTGTAGTCTCTCAAGTCAAGAATTGTGTGACCAAAACCATACAAGCACTTTTGGTCTGAAAGATCCACAGTTACTGCCCGCAAAATGTCTTAAGTAATACATATTTAAATACTGTATGAAAGTACTATCTTATGAATGAGCCACTGAATCATTTGTCACTCGATTTGTTCAAAGTCATAAATGCTCATAAATGCACAACAGTTGTGCTGTGTATTTGTTTGCAAGTGTTTCCGCAGAAGAAAAAGCGCACACACTTCTCTTTCAAAATAGTTTTAACATAGTTGTCTAAATAAGCTTAAATCTCCCTTTGTATTGACTTTGAAATATGTGTATTTTGGCTGAACTATCTCTTTAACCGTGATCTAAATTAATCACCACCAGAATCTATTTCCCTCATTCAGCAACACATGGATTTACACCTGAAACTGGAGTGTCGGTTCTTATTTTTCTTTTCATTTTTTTGCAAGAGCAGGGCAGTACATTCACAATGCTTTTTGCTTAAGATGCTGTAAGGCTGCCAGGTAAAGGAAATAGCTAAAAAGCCAGTGATTTACTATAGTAACTGCCTTCTAACTCATTATAAATGTAAGCAGCACTGATAATAAACAATACCATTAGCGATATAGCAAACAGCCATCTCTGGGAGAGTTTAGTCCTTGAACAAGGGAAAAAATTTATTTTACGCACAGTTGTAGACAGTTAAAATGTAACTTTGTGCCAATAAAGAGCTTAATAACAGTTTACAAGTATAAGGGACTAAATCTAATGCTGCTGTTGGTTTTGATTACTCCACAATCATGATAATAAAGAACCTCAAACCTCAAATTACTTAAAATTAAAGTGTGGTACAGTATACAAACTCAATGATTTATCATAGAGACCTCTGTCTATTGCACAACCAGGTTTCTGTTCTCAAAGGTGACAAGGCAGATGGGCATGTCTTTTGTGCAAATGCTGGACCAAAAAAAGTATGATATACAACCTAAAATAGGTTCTTTTCAACATAAGCGGTGACCATAAACGTGATAATGCATTTAGACACCATGATAAACCTCTGTTTAAAAAGTCCACAGGTGGTTTATAGTGCTGTGCAGAAAGGAGAGGAGGGGCTTCTACGTTTTAGAGTATAAAGCAGCACCATTTACAGTAATATTATTAAAGTTTCTTTTGCACCTTTATATGTCACAGACTACCTTGAGTGGTGAACGTTGAGGAAGATTTGTATTGTAAATACTTCTCTGTAAATGTTTCATGTGAAACCAGTGCTCAGTCAATGAAAATCAAGATGTTACAGTCTGACTGAATGATTTCAAGACCTTTTTTTGTGGAGGGGCTGAATGGATTTTAAACCCTAGCCATGATATCCCTCTTTGACAGTGTCCTTTTATCACAGAACTAGATTTAAAGGGACAGTTCACACTAAACCAAAAATTCTATCATTTACTCACCCTTCACTTGTTCCAAACCTCCATGAGTTTCTTATGTTGAACACAAAAGAATATATTATGCGGAAATCTACTTTCCATTGACTTCAATGATGTTTGTTTTTACAATTATAGGTGTCAGTGGCTACCAGTTTCTAACATACTTCAAAGTATCTTCTTTTGTGTTCATCAGAAGAAAGAAACTCAAAAAGGTCTGGAAGCACTCGAAGATGCGTAAATAGTGAGTAAATTTTAATTTTTGAATGAACTGTCCCTTTAATCTCCATCAACCCTGGAGCTAAAACCAAATGGAAATCTAGAAGCAAAACCTTCATGCACATCCCCAACTGCGACAACATCACGAGGATAAAGATCGACATTTCCGTTGGAAATACAAATGTGGATCATTTCGGTAGAACTGCTTTGCACAACGTTTTAAGCAGTAGGTACTTTGCAAATGAGATTGCAATTATAATTTTGAATAAACTCAATGCTAGTCAAGTTTAGAGTCTTTTTTGATTCTGTTTGTGGGAATGATGACGGGACGATGCTGTGACAATAGTTTGTGCCAGTGCTTTAGATTTTCTGAATAAAAGTCCTAACTGTGCATATGCTGAGGCTTAAACTTTGACTTTGTTCAGACATGTAGCAATATCCGACCTTTGCTTAACTACATCCTTTTGTAGTTTGAAACTAAATGACAATTATTAAAAACATCTCAATGTTAATGTAATATAAACATCACGTCACAGGCTATTTTTCTTTCAGTTATTTAACCATAAAATGTCACATTTTATGGAGTCCTTGAGATGGAGGGCAAAAATAATCAACTATTTTCCACTCGTTTTCAAATTTCACTCACAAAACAGTACTTTTAGAGGACATTTTCATTCTTTTGCATGATTAATAGAGCCGTCTGTCAGGTTCCATAAATTAAAGTCATTTGTTTTCCCCATATAATTTTAACAATATTTGGTACACCATTTAAGACAGACCCGGGTGAACTCTAAGGTGTTCTCACAATACTTGCGTTTATACTCTCTTTTTTGTTGTTTATATAGCTACAACTAATGATTTGTATATACAAAAACAACAAATTTCAACTTTACTTAAATGTATATAAATAATAGAATATCTCTGGCACTTAAATTGATTTTGTCATTCGCATTGCTTCGTGGGATTGTAGGTCTTTCTGCTCAGTACAACTATTAAAGGGTTAGTTCACACAAAAGATAAAACTCTGCCATTAATTACTCACCTTAATCAATTTTCAAACCTCTTCGTTTATCTTCAGATCACAAATTAAGATATTTTAGATGAAATCGGAGAGCTGTTTCATCCTTCATAGGCAACAACAGTCACAAGACAAATAAACGGAGAACATTGTCAAAACATTCCATGTGACGAGTTTAACTGTAATCATATGAAGCTCCAAGAACAATTTTGTGTGCTAAAAACTGTAAAAACAGCTTTGTTCATCAATGTCTTCTGTCACATCAATTCAGGGTGTGTGTTTGCTACAGGCAATATGACATATTGGCCTGTCACGTGTATCTGTCTGCGTACTTCAGGACGGGCGTAACATGAATGAGGCATAACTTGTAGTAAATTAGAGAGGCGTAACTTGCAGTTATCGAGATCCCATTGAACCAGATATCACAACAAGATGTTGTTGGCAAGATGGCGGAAATACTTAACAGAGAGTATTTTCAGCAAATTTTTTCTCCAAATACATCTACTAATAATTCATTTGATATATTGAATGTCTCTCTGCCAATTGTGACTGTGCGTTAATAACTGTGATTGTTGTTTTTAGGGTTGTGGTATAGACATTAATAATTGATGGTTGGGGTAGGCATAGGAGTCAATAACTGATGGTTGGGTTTAGGGTTGAGGCAGGTGTAGACACTATTAACTGACGGTTGGGTTTAGGGTTGGGGAAGGTGTAGACGTTAATAACTATGATGGTTGGGTTTAGGGTTGGGGAAGGGGTAGATGTTAATAACTGATGGTTAGGTTTAGGGTTGAGGGAGGTGTAGACGTTAATAACTGATGGTTGGGTTTAGGGTTGGGGTAGGTGTAGACGTTAGTAAGTGATGGTTGTATTTAAGATTGGGGGAGGTGTAGACGTTAATAACTATGATGGTTGGGTTGAGGGTTGGGGAAGGCGTAGACGTTAATAACTAATGGTTGGGTTTAGGGTTGGGAAAGGTGTAGATGTTATTAACTGATGGTTGGGTTTAGGGTTGAGGGAGGTGTAGACGTTAATAACTGATGGTTAGGTTTAGGGTTGAGGGAGGTGTAGACGTTAATAACTGTGATGGTTGGGTTTAGGGTTGGGGTAGGTGTAGACGTTAGTAAGTTTGATGGTTGTATTTAAGATTGGGGGAGGTGTAGACGTTAATAACTGATGGTTGGGTTGAGGGTTGGGGAAGGTGTAGATGTTAATAACTGATGGTTGGGTTTAGGGTTGAGGGAGGTGTAGATGTTAATAACTGATGGTTGGGTTTAGGGTTGGGGTAGGTGTAGACGTTAGTAAGTTTGATGGTTGTATTTAAGATTGGGGGAGGTGTAGACGTTAATAACTGATGGTTGGGTTTAGGGTTGGGGAAGGCGTAGACGTTAATAACTATGATGGTTGGGTTGAGGGTTGGGGAAGGCGTAGACGTTAATAACTATGATGGTTGGGTTTAGGGTTGAGGGAGGTGTAGACGTTAATAACTGATGGTTGGGTTTAGGGTTGGGGAAGGTGTAGACGTTAGTAAGTTTGATGGTTGTATTTAAGATTGGGGGAGGTGTAGACCTTAATAACTATGATGGTTGGGTTGAGGGTTGGGGAAGGCGTAGACGTTAATAACTATGATGGTTGGATTTAAGGTTGGGGAAGGTGTAGATGTTAATAATATGGTTGGGTTTAGGGTTGAGGGAGGTGTAGACGTTAATAACTATGATGGTTGGGTTTAGGGTTGGGGAAGGTGTAGATGTTAATAACTGATGGTTGGGTTTAGGGATGGGGAAGGTGTAGATGTTAATAACTGATGGTTGGGTTTAGGGTTGGGGAAGGCGTAGACGTTAATAACTATGATGGTTGGGTTGAGGGTTGGGGAAGGCGTAGACGTTAATAACTATGATGGTTGGGTTTAGGGTTGAGGGAGGTGTAGACGTTAATAACTGATGGTTGGGTTTAGGGTTGGGGAAGGTGTAGACGTTAGTAAGTTTGATGGTTGTATTTAAGATTGGGGGAGGTGTAGACCTTAATAACTATGATGGTTGGGTTGAGGGTTGGGGAAGGCGTAGACGTTAATAACTATGATGGTTGGGTTTAAGGTTGGGGAAGGTGTAGATGTTAATAATATGGTTGGGTTTAGGGTTGAGGGAGGTGTAGACGTTAATAACTATGATGGTTGGGTTTAGGGTTGGGGAAGGTGTAGATGTTAATAACTGATGGTTGGGTTTAGGGATGGGGAAGGTGTAGATGTTAATAACTGATGGTTGGGTTTAGGGTTGAGGGAGGTGTAGACGTTAATAACTGATGGTTGGGTTTAGGGTTGGGGTAGGTGTAGATGTTAATAACTGATGGTTGGGTTTAGGGTTGAGGGAGGTGTAGACGTTAATAACTGATGGTTGGGTTTAGGGTTGAGGGAGGTGTAGACGTTAGTAAGTTTGATGGTTGTATTTAAGATTGGGGGAGGTGTAGACCTTAATAACTATGATGGTTGGGTTGAGGGTTGGGGAAGGCGTAGACGTTAATAACTATGATGGTTGGGTTTAAGGTTGGGGAAGGTGTAGATGTTAATAACATGGTTGGGTTTAGGGTTGAGGGAGGTGTAGACGTTAATAACTGATGGTTGGGTTTAGGGTTGGGGAAGGTGTAGATGTTAATAACTGATGGTTGGGTTTAGGGATGGGGAAGGTGTAGATGTTAATAACTGATGGTTGGGTTTAGGGTTGAGGGAGGTGTAGACGTTAATAACTGATGGTTGGGTTTAGGGTTGAGGGAGGTGTAGACGTTAATAACTGATGGTTGGGTTTAGGGTTGAGGGAGGTGTAGACGTTAATAACTGATGGTTGGGTTTAGGGTTGGGGTAGGTGTAGACGTTAGTAAGTTTGATGGTTGCATTTAAGATTGGGGGAGGTGTAGACATTAATAACTATGATGGTTGGGGAAGGTGTAGACGTTAATAACTATGATGGTTGGGTTTAGGGTTGAGGGAGGTGTAGATGTTAGTAAGTTTGATGGTTGTATTTAGGGTTGGGGAAGGTGTAAATGGTAATAACTGATGGTTGGGTTTAGGGTTGAGGTAGGTGTAGATGTTAGTAAGTTTGATGGTTGTATTTAGGGTTGGGGAAGGTGTAGATGTTAATAACTGATGGTTGGGTTTAGGGTTGAGGTAGGTGTAGATGTTAATAACTGATGGTTGGGTTGAGGGATGGGGTAGGTATAGATGTAAATAACTGATGGTTGGGTTGAGGGTTGGGGTAGGTATAGATGTTAATAACTGATGGGTACAGTGCCGTCTTGCTGACAACAGTTTTGACAAGTGGGTCTCCATAACTCCACAAGTTACGCCTCTACTATAAGCTGTGCCCCTGTCTTGCAATCCGCAGATAGACACTACTAAGCAGCAGCTGAGTCAGCAGCACAACATGTTAGTGTCGTAATGCCCATAGTACAAGTGCATCCTGACTTTGAGGTGGAAGACATTAGCAAACAAAATTTTTTTTTTACAGTTTTTTTTGGTGCACAAAATTGTTCTTGGGGGATAAGAGAGCTCTCAGATTTCAACTAAAACATCGTAATTTGCATTGAGAATGTGAACGAAGCTCTCAGGAGATTGAAACAACACGAGGGTGAGTAATTAATAGCAGAATTGACATTTCTGGTTGACTGACCCTTTAAGTACACTGTCTTCTACCTTTTCATAATTTTCATACACTTGGAAACATCATGTCATTTAATCGATTGTAAAAATCAATTCGGATTTGTGTGCAGTGTGAACAAAGCCTTAGTTTTGTCCTCTGAATGAACTGAAACTGAAATACAAACCGGGTCGCAGTAGCTTCATGTGTCGGAGCTGCACCTCTTTGCGTTGAGCTCTGTTTGAGGCATATATAAACTCACCACTCTTCTCAGCTCAGAGTAGATGATGAGCAGAGGAAGAAAACGCGTAACAGACCAGAGGATGGAGCAGAATGGATGTACCCTGTTGGTGAAGCGTAGCATGTGTCTGTTTCATAAGCGTGTTTGGGCTTCAGGGATGTAGATCTCTATGCTGTCGGCCCGTTCCGTAACCGAGCTCTGACGGAAAGACGCAGCCCGTTTAGCAGCCAAGAGCCTGCGGCGAGCCTCCTGCCTCTGACGGTCCTGCAAATCCAGCGAACGCTCACGCATGACGGCTCCACGACCTTTAGGAGGTCTCTTTGTAACAGGAGGTGGCCATTTTCTTTCCTAAGGAGGAGAATAGAGTTTATCATCATTTATTTTTCCCTTGTTTATCTGAATTAAAGAGGTAATGAACTGAGAAATTAAAATTCCCTTGATCTTTTGACATATAAGAGGTCGTTGTACTGTAAAATCTTTTTTTACTCTTTTACTTCACAGGATATTTTGCCATGGTTTCAACTTGAAAGGAGCATATACAGTGGGTACGAAAAGTATTCAGACCCTCTTAAATTTTTCACTATTTGTTATATTGCAGCCATCTGCTAAAATCATTTAAGTTAATTTTTTCCTCATTATTGTACACACATCACCCCATATTGACAGAAAAACACAGAACTGTTGACTTTTTTGCAGATTTATTAAAAAGAAAAACTGAAATATCACATGGTGCTAAGAATTCACAAGCTGTGGCACTACATATATTTATATGAGTTATATATTTATGAGTTATATATTTAACTCAGGTGCTGTCTATTTCCTCTAATCATCCTTGAAATGGTTCTACACCTTCATTTTAGTCCAGCTGTGTTTGATTATACTGATTGAACTTGATTAGAAAAGCCACACATCTGTCTTTATAAGACCTTACAGCTCACAATGCATGTCAGAGCAAATGAGAATCATGAGGTCAAAGGAACTGCCTGAAGACAGAATTGTAGCAAGACACAGATCTGGTCAAGATTACAAAAATATTCTGCTGCACTTAAGATTTCTAAGAGCACAGTGGCCTTCACATTCCTTAAATAGAAAATGTTTGGGATGACTAGAACCCTTCCAAGAGCTAGCAGTCCAGCTAAACTAAGCTATTGGGGAAAAATAGCCTTGGTGAGAGAAGTAAAGAATAACCCAAAGATCACTGTGGCTGAGGTCCAGAGATGCAGTCAGGAGAGGGGAGAACGTTGTACAAAATCAACCATCACTGCAGCCCTCCACCAGTCGGGGCTTTATGGCAAAGCCTGCATGGTGTTTGCTAAAAAAACACCTTAAGGACTCTAAGATGTTGAGAAATAAGATTCTCTGGTCTGATGAGACCAAGATAAAACTGTTTGGCCTTTTTTGACAATTATAAGCAATATGTGTGGAGAAACCATGTACTGCTCATCCTTTGTCCAATACAGTCCCAACAGTGAAGCATGGTGGTGGCAGCATCATGCTCTAGGGCTGTTTTTCAACTGCAGAGACAGGACGACTGGTTGCAATCGAGAGAGAGATGAATAGTAGAGGGATATGCTGGATGAAAACCTTCTCTAGAGTGCTCAGGACTTCAGACTGGGCTGAAGGTTAACCTTCTAAAAAGACAACGACCCTAAGAACACAGCTAAAATAACAAAGGAGTTGCTTCACAACAGCTGTGACCTAAAAGAGACCTAAAAATGGCTATCCACCAATGTTTACCATCCAACCTGACAGAACTGCAGAGGATCTGCAAGGAGGAATGGCAAAGGATCCACAAATCCAGGTGTGAAAAACTTGTTGCTTTTTACCCAAAAAGACTCATGACTGTATTAGATCAAAAGGGGGCTTCATCTAAATACTGAGCAAAGGGTCTGAATACTTAGGACCATGTGATATATCAGTTTTTCTTTTTTAATAAATCTGTAAACATGTACAAAATTCTGTGTTTTTCTGTCAATACGGGGTGCTGTGTGAACATTGAGGGAAAAATGAACTTAAATGATTTTAGCAAATGGCTGCACTATAACAAAGAGTAATACTTCTTCTCTATAAATTCTCTTAAATTCTCTTATTTATGGAAGTATATTATGTCACACTTCTCTAGTAATAGTGAAAGTGTCATGGATGGATGACGTCAAACTCCAGGGGAGTTTTCTTCTGTGTTTGGCATGACTTCATTGTCATTCAACCTGATATTATGACAGCAAGATCTTACAGTGTAACATGAATAGGAATGGGTATCGTTAAGGTTTTAACGGTATCACTACTTTTATCAATACCACTTATCGGTTCGGTACTTTAACGGTTCTCTTATCTGTGCTTTTTGTAGTGTTTAAAAAAAATATATGAAAAAACAACAACGAATTGAACAGAATTAGCAACACTTTGTTTTATTAAGTTTTTAATGTAAAATAAAACAAAACCAATAATTGTAAAACAAATTTTTTTTTTTCCTGTAAAAGAATGTACAATGGTTTGAAGGAAACCATGTTTTTTTTTATCATTCTTCTGGAGAAAAATCAACATGTCTGCCTTTTCTGGCAGAAGTCGGGATCTTTCTTGGTTTACTGTGCTGCCTACAGTTGAAAATACCCTCTCTGAGTTGCAAAATGCAGTTAAATTAGCTAATGTTTATAATTTTTCATGAACCCATTCACATAGATTAGTTACCAGTGTTTTGGGAGTTCAATATTTTTAATACAGTTTTGGAGCATCTTGCAATGTAAAAATAAGCAGTTATTATCATTTCTTAATATGCAGGTTATTATTAGGCTATTCATATAGGCTATATTTGTAAATACAGCTGATGTAAAAGTATCTTTAATGTTTAAGATTTATATAGGCTACTGCAGAAAAAAAAACTGTTTTCATTGTAACCGAATATGTGCTTATTTAACTATTAATATTATACTAATTTAGGTGATTGACTGCTGGCATAACGATGTGGATGATGTAACGTTATCATTAGTAGCTAGGTAGTCAAAAATGTTTCATTACTTTTCATTGCAGTTAACGCTCTTTTGAAAGATACTTTCACTTCGCCAGATTGCTTGTGTTTCCGCTTACACAAGAAAACAACTTGTTGCGTTTGTTGCAACGGACATTGTCGCTGTCCACTTGAGAAATACAACCCTTTTGGATCACTTCGCAAGCTTACGAGCTGTGTGTGCGCGAGTCTGTGTCGCAAGCTATGTGTGTGCAAGCGTCCTCTGAGTGTGTGCGCACAGCCGAGAATATTTATATTTGACGGGCTCGCTGGAAACCCGAGCAGTTCTCATGTGAGATTGCCAACTGTGCAGATGAATATCAAATATCGCAAATTAGAAAAAGTTGGTCAGTTAATTATGCTACTGTAAGTAATGTTTTCAGCAATAATTCTCCAGTACCATTAACGTCAGACTTTATCGATACTTCGGTCTTTTATAAAGTAGCACTGAAACCGATAAAATACAGTTTCGGTACCAATCCCTAGACATGAGAGTGCTGTTTGCGCAGTCTGAATACTACAATCATTTAGGATTATAAAAAATAAATAAATCGCACAGTGTGAGCTGAGCTTAAGATGGGCTTTTGTGGTTAAAAGTAGATATGTTTTCATTTTTAAAGAAATTACTTTTTTTATTAAACCAATTAATACTTGCTTTCTAAGCTGGATATTTTCAAGGGGAATCACTCACTGTCTTCAATAACACATGATCCCCATAACACCCATACCTTCTTCTCTGGGCTGTCCATTAACCTCCAATCGTTGCTCTTGATATGCTGTAGCTCATCAAACTTGGCAGTGACATCATCAATGGAGAGCTGCAGGAGGTCCCAGAATCCAGCCAGGTCCTGAGCTGTGGGCCGGGGCATCGCACTGGGGTCCTGCTCAAAACCACAAACACACGCACGCACGCACGCACGCACGCACGCACGCACGCACGCACGCACACACACACACACACACACACACACACACACACACACACACACACATTATATCTCACACAAACAGCAGTAAGTTATAAGTTATAAGTAAGTGTAAGTTTAGACTTTACACACGCTTTTCTTGCACTCCAAAAAAAAAAATATATATATGTTAATTAACAGGTTCTTATTTCATGACCTTTATTTATCGTTGTGAAATGTATTATGGGATGTTGAGCTCTGCTCTGGTGACTTTTAGTGATAAACTCATTTTATCAACGTGACTATTATTAAAGTTTTAGTGGTTTGAAACATTATATACAACAGAAAAAGTACTAGCAGTTTATTACCAGGTTTTTGTATCGTAATTTACAACACCAAACCAGCTTTTCAAGCCCTCCTGTTCAGTGGTGCAGCGAAATCACCAGTTTGAGAACCACTGAGAAATCCTACACTGTGTTGGGGAGTAACTAGTTACATGTAAAGGCGTTACATAATTTAATTACAAAATAAAAGTAACAGTAATTCATTACAGTTAGTGAGAAAAAATGTGCAATTAAATTACAGTTACTTATGAAAATGTTAAAGATTACAAATGGGGTTACATCTAAAAATATTCTTAAAAATCTGGAATATGTTGAATATGAATCTGTTGCTTTGCTTGTTTTTGATATGCACGATGCCTTCTGCTAAAGCCATTTATTAAAGCGGTGCTATTCTGTTATAACTACATTTCTCAGTAGCGTGGCAGTAGTGTCGCTACATTCTAAATCAAATAGCTTATCAGTAGTGAAGCTTTTTTTTAGTGAAGTAGTAGCATCCACTCAAGCTACATGTTTACCGAATTTGCGGATCAATAAGTGACGGCACTGACATTCACAGAGCTGTGAGGCCGGTGTCTAGCTGATGAAAGTAAAAATATGATATTGAGAGTGATGATTTCTTCTTCCTGTTTTTCGGTGGTTGACAACAAACTTTTTGGTGTGTTACTGCCACATCATGCTCTGGTTGGTGACGCTGCCAACCAATCAGACTAACACGAGAAATTTCCTTGATAGGACTGAGGGAGAGGAGGTCTATATATATAGTTCACTGTAGTAAAGGCTTAAATATACTATGATAATTACTATTAGTTCATGATAGTTACTAACGATACTACATTATGTAATGTAATTTATTAATGAAGAGTTGTACATATATATACAATATAATGCTTATTCCTAAATATTTCCCTTTACTATAAATTACTATAGTATTTTAAATGCGTAACACCTGGTTTTATTGGATTTTTTTGTTTTTGCTGTTATATACTATCATTTGTTTCTGTTTGGTACAGTACAATATTATTAACAGTAAATAATTAAACTGAACATGTATGCCTCATATGTTTCATTGACAGTTTTATTGATCACTAAGGTATGATTGACTTTGATTTAAGTTGCTTCGATTTAAAAATGAAAATAGCAAAAATAGCCACAAAAACAACTAACTAAAATTTAGATTTTGTGAAAAACAGTGAACTTTTTTTTGTTATAAGGTCTGGTTTTGTGGTGGTTGCACTTTAAATTTAAATTAATATCACTTTAATTCAAGTGATGAAAGATTTTGAAATTCTAACACTAAACAGATCTGCTGTAAGGACATACCTGGTTGGTGTAAATGCTTGAAAATGATTTAGTTGAAAATATAACTTAAAATTAATCAAAAAGTGATCAGATGTAATCAGTTACTACTTTTATAAAGTGACTGAAAAGATACACTTATTACATTTTAAATAGGGTAATTTGTAATCTGTAATCTATTACATTTCCAAAGTAACCTCCCCAACACTGATCCTACACTACTGATTTTAACAGTGATTTTAAATTGTTAACACTTTACAATAAAATTGCATTAGTCGATGTTATTGTATTTACTGACATAAACAAACAATGAGCAAAGCATTTATTACAGTATTACTTTGTGTTTTTTAATGTTGTTAACAAGCCTGAATTTGGATGTTAATAATGTATTAGCAAATGCTTAACTATGATTAATAGATGCTATTATTATTATTATTATTATTATTATTATTATTATTATTGCAGGAGCACAAAAATGTTTTGAGCAGCATCATTTGTTTAATAATAGTTATTAACATTAGTTATATATTATTATTTATTACCTCGAAAAAAGGTGTAAATGTAACACTCTCTGTGCAGTGAAATTAAATAAATACCCTGACCCTGATTAATCACCATACTAAGTGCCACGAATTAATAAAATAAAATAAGTAATCACTAGAGGTCACTGTAATACAACTCCACTTTCAACATATACTATCCAAACGATAAACTGTCAGCAACAGCACAATATAGCACAATAAACACTAGTTATTGTTATAAATAATGAGCAAAATATTACGTATGCAGCCATTATGACAAATTTCTAAATAAACTAGTAATGAGAAATTAGTTTTTTTTTCTCTCTGTTAAACTGCACTTGGATAAAAATGTTGTCTTCAATGGTATGTATTTTTTAATTTATATATTTATTTCAGAGGCTTTTTTTCAATAATTGCAAACTATACTATAATTGCAAACTTTCAACTATAATCGCAATTTTCATTAGGAATAAAAAAAAAAATCAGCTGAAGTTATAAGCTATATAGGAAGCCCTATTATTTGCACGTAAAAAGTCTGGCCAAAATATTATATTCAGTTGACAAGTGAAAAGCAATTATTGTTTTCATTTCCTGATCAAATGGATGAACAGATTTAGTTTTTTATTAAAAATAACAAAACTGTAATACTGTAATATAACCTATATGAGATGATTAGATAGACGGACGGACGGATGGACAGACAGACAGATAGACAGATACATAGACAGACAGATAGATAGATAGACAGATAGATAGATAGATAGATAGATAGATAGATAGATAGATAGATAGATAGATAGATAGATAGATAGATAGATAGATAGATAGATAGATAGATAGATAGATAGATAGATAGATAGATAGATAGATAGATAGATAGATAGATAGATAGATAGATTTTATTCACACATCAACTGAAAGAGGACAGACAAAAAGATTGATCTTTGTATTATATTTTAGTACAGAAACGATAGAAAAGTGTATATATTTTATTAAATAAAGATGTCTAAACGGTAAGTTTTATATTTATATAAAATACATAATTTTATATACTGTATTTCTATAAAATATCTAAATATATTTCACTGCAAGTTATATATTTTAACATGCAACAATTTAAACAATGTACATGCAAAAATAACTATACAAATGATTCTCTGTAAACTCTTACAAACTGAGAAAGCAAAATTCCACGGCTGCAGCACAATCATATTACGCAGCGCTGTTACCTAGTTACCAAGCTGCGGACTATTTTCAGGTGCTCCGTAATATCACTGCGCCTATTGCAGCCATGGTACTGCAGCAAAGTTCTTTGATTATTACACCAGAATGAGAGAATTGTTCTTCTATGCCATTTCAGCATAAAAAAAAAAACTACTTTTCATTTTCCGCCACTCATAGTACACAATGTAACTACAGAAGAGTCTAGCTATAAATATATATTTTTTGCTTGTTTGTTTTTGAGTGAAATGCTAATGGTATAATTTGATTCAATGAATTATGCTAAGCTAAGCTAAAAGTGCTCCGGCCAGAAACAGATCGGTCAAATGTATTCAAAAATGATAAAGCTCAAATGTTTAGCTCTCGGGGAGTTATTCAAAAAAAGTGGATATAAAAGTCTTGATAACATTATAAGTGCATCTCAGAGAACAGAACCAAAAAATAAACCCCACCCTGATGTAGAACCCTTTAACGATAGACTGAACCATTTCTCAGTTATAAAGAAAACATTTGCTTTAGTTATTCCGGCTACATCCTCTCCTCTTTGTTTACAATGTTAAGCTGAACTGTTCAGTCTGTTGGAAAGCTCATAGAGAAGACAAGCTGGTCTCTGCCTGTCCCTGCGAATGTATTACAACATCCATCATTTCACAGTCTCCAGAGAGAGAGAGAGAGACACAGAGACAATCACTGACCACTAAACAAACCCTTTAAAGTGTCATTCAACCCACCAAACACCAATTAACGTCAGGAGCTTTTACTCCAACACAGCTTGATACTGGTTAAAGCTTTTTTTCAGGCTAAAATTATAGTTAGTGGAGCTGACATAGAAACTAATCTGTTTAATTGAGTCAACTAGACCAGCAAAACATATTTAAACAATATTTTACATCAAAACAAGGCAGGAAACGTTAAGATAAGCAAAAAAACATTCAATATACACTAAAAATATATTTGTAAATTTACGTTTACCATATTTTGTGATTCATGTTTTCATTAGTTTATTCAATTTCCTTCGGCTTAGTCTCTTTATTCATCAGGGGTCGCCACAGAGGAATGAACCGCCAAATTTCCTAGCAAACGTTTTACATAGTGGATGCCCTTCCAGCTGCAACTCAGTACTGGGAAATGATTAATGCTGTTGAATTGCATTATGACATTATATTTTGATGTTGAAAAGTTTTAAAAAGTGATTTTTATTGACGTTTTATAAGTTTGAAGTGATATAATGAACACCAGTCAACAGGAAAAAAAATCATTTGTATGCGTCAAAATTATAGATTTTTTCTTTTTTGCCAAAAAATCATTAGCATAATAGCTAAAGCTCATTCTCTCATTCATTTTCTTTTAGGCTTAATCTGGGGTCGCCACAGTGGAATGAACTGCCAACTTATCCAGCATATGTTTTACGCAGCGGATGCTCTTCCAGCTGCAACCCATCACTGGGAAACATCCATACACATTCATTCACACACATACACTACAGCCAATTTAGATTACCCAATTCACCTGTACCGCATGTCTTTGGACTGTGGGGGAAACCGGAGGAAACCCAAGCTAACACGCAAACTCTACACAGAAACACCAACTGACCCATCCAGGGCTCGTACCAGCGACCTTCTTGCTGTGAGGCGATTGTGCTACCCACTGCGCCACCGTGATGCCCCAATAAAGCTTATATGTTTCATTAATATATTTAGTAAATTTGCTTCTGTAAATATATCAAAACTACATACATATTAACATTTATTTGATTACTAACTTGGCATTGTTGTTTTTCAGGAATTTTGAAATGTACTTTTTAACAAGAGAGGCTATAAAAGTCGTGAAATGCTACATTATTATTATTATTATTATGTTTCAATTTTGTTTTAAATTATTGAAATGGCCAAATGCTAACTAAGGAAAGTTGAATGTGCTGGAAAGTTTGTTATTTGCCTGTTAAATGACAATAGGTTACAGTCTCAAAACGTGGACCTTTAGCAGTTACAGATGTTACTACTTCAATGTGTTCCTTTTGCCGCCATTCATACCGCGGCGACGGCGGTAATTGATGCGCCAGCAGCATTTGACCGCTGGGTGGGACTTTAACCACAGATATTCAGCTTTGCCTTTTCACAATACTAAACAGACTGTTCTGTAGGCGTAGCTTACTGTATGTGTTGTGATGTGTTCAATTAAAATATAATTTTGATTTAGTTTTCCTGGTAATAGACATGCTCCTGTATACGCCTCATTTTCTAGTTCATTATGAGATTTAAATACCACATTTTAATGACATTTTAAGCACTACTTTTTTAAGCTGGATTAGCTCAGATAGTCATCGTAACCACACTTTTTGATGTACCAAAAATATTTCCTAAAGATTTAGAATAAAAAAATATGAAAAATAAGAAAAATAAAAATTGATTACATCATATATCATTACACAAAAATAGGAATTTTTATAGGAGTTGAAAACCACCCCATTCACCAGGCTAGCTATGGGCCTGTCTTGGGCTACTAATATCCTATCAAACATCATCTTTCATTCTAGATTTTACATAATTGACCTCTTATGAATGAATTTGTGGTCCATGGTGACATATCTCCTGATTTGTAAAGTGAAAATGTATTATGTTCTGTATAAATTTTGTAATTCGAGTACAACAACATGCCAGAATATAATATTTAAACTTATATTGCTTGCTTCTAAAATGTTTATTTTTTGCTAAATGTGAGATATTTCTTGATAAATTGCATGTCAAGAGGCATACTGGATATTTTATGACAGAACTGGTGTGTGGTTGATGCAGTTCATGATGCAAAAAGGAGCATTAATGTACTGTTTGTCTCATGGGGATCACAGAAATGCGACATACCAAATTTTGCTGACACAACCAGTAAAACTGCTGGAATTTCTGGGACATGAGGAGGTGAGCACTGCCCACAGCACTCCGGATCTTCCCGAGAACTGCAAAACAATATTAGATTTAAAACAATGATAGACACACAGCGGGGATCAAAATTTGAGAACAATCAACACTTTCCAAATTTTTAATCATATTTGAATTTAACCTAACAGGACTAGAGCTGTTTGCATATTTCATGCTGAAGCACAGTATAAAAAACCGATCAAATTTAAAGATCACTTTTACATCCTCCCAGTTACATCCTCCCAGTTATCAGTGTTAATCAGTGGTAATTTCTTTAATTATATGATAACTCAGTTTAACTGGCAGCTAAAATTTGCAGTTGTCAATGGTTATGTTTACATGCATTAATTTTTGCCTGAATTAACTGAATCTGATAGTAGATCTGTTAACAAGAGCTAAAAACGTAGTAAACTGATGCAAATATTTCTGTCTGTTTTATATACATTATGATTAAAACATTTCCACACCCTCTGTGCGACATCACATCACAGTTGTGGAAACTGCATGGACATGACACCAACAGAGCTATAAAAAAAAAGTGCCCACAAATATGTTTTATAAACATTCATTCATTCATTCAATTTCCTTCTGCTTAGTCCTTTTATTCATCAGGGGTTACCACAGCGGATGCCCTTCCAGCTGCAACCCAGTACTGGGAAACATCCATACACACTCATTCACACACATACACTACGGCCAATTTAGTTCAATTCAATTCACCTATAGCACACGTCTTTGGACTGCGGGGTAAACTGGAGCATTCAGAGAAAACCTACGCGAACAGGGAGAGAGTATGCAAACTCCACACAGAAACGCCAACTGACTAAGCCAGGACTCGAACCAGCAACCTTCTTGCTGTGAGGTGACTATGCTAACCCCTTTTTATTAATTAATTGATTAATTCATTCATTCATTCGTTCGTTCATTCATTCATTTATTTTTAAATAATTTATTCCACATTATCTTTATCTCATTGTCTCTTTTAGGAGTTTTAGGAGCATTTTATTAGATTTTCTTAGTTTCATTTCTTAATTTGAATTTCTGATATTTTATTTCTACTGTATTTATATGATTTTAATTAGATATAAGATACTGATATTAGATTATAAACTGATTTAAATTTATATTTAGGTTACAGTGCATTTTTAAAATATTGTGCTTCATTAAGAAGATTAAGATTAATGAAAATTCAGAGTCATTGGTATTTCATTCTTCACCATCCATTTCTCGAATTATGCGTAGGCTAATGCATCAACATTGCACTGCACATGTGCCCTAGAGACTTCAACTTTGATTTTTACTACCTAGGCTCAGTGGAAATACATGTCTCTACCAACAATTTTGCAAAAAAATAAATAAATAAATAAAAACTGCTGTAATAAATCCTACAGGCAGTAAAACAATGTTTGTTCAATGTTTGCCTCAGGCAAATTCATAAAGACTTACTTTCACACAATTTCTTCCACACTAGTATGTCACCTCAAACACCATTTAACATGGTGCAAGTCTTGTAAATGATTTGATTTTGTAAACTAAAAAAATAGATATTTGAGGGACAAACAATAAAAAAATAAATAAAAAAAATTAGTTTTTATGTTCCATACATAATTGCCACAATTCATGGACGTACCAGAAAAAAACACTGAAAGCCACTCACTTTGAAACTGCCATGAAAAGTTTAACGTTTGAAAGTGCAAAAATGTTGCTGTAGCCACACATTTTTCATGAGCCTAGGTTGTAAACTAGCTACAAGCAGTCATGAGTTTTTTTAATTCATCATCTGTTTTTGGATGTCCAGCACACTCACTCTCCTCCGACAGGTCGTGCTCCTCCGCCTCGCGCTCCATGTCTTTACACCATCCCTCCAAACGTTTGGTCTCACTGTGCAGAAGTTGCATGAACCAGCTGCCGTCACGGCGGAGCGGAGACACACGGCCGGACTCGGCTGCTTCATGAGCGGGTTCCACCAACCAGGGTTCGGGCTGCGGGCTGGGCGGCCCACTGGAGGGCCGGTAGTCCTCACGATAGCTGAAAAGACCCTGTGTACGTACAGTCCGAACCACATTGTACTGTGTGGGTGTACTGGGTTCAGAATGCCTCTGAAAACCTCCAAACTGCAAACTCTTATCTTCGGTGGAAGGAAAACCCTCCATCTCCAAATCAGCCTGAACTGCCGTCGTCACACTGTTGGACCGTTTAAAGCGTCCAAGTCTGAAAATGAACACAATGACAATATTAAAAAACTATTTATGTACTTACACCCAGAAAAGTGCAATCTATATTTATTCATCTCTTCAAAATCTTGCATTATATTGGCTGAAGAAAATCAAAATGATGCTGTGTTCAAGTCCTCCTGGGATGCTTGTACTTGAGCGAAAAAGTACATCCAGGCAGTTGTTATCACAGAATAAAGCCAGATGGGCTTTTTGGCAACCTGACATGAATCTGAGAACTGTTGTATAAGTCTGAAGTAAACACTCTGGTTACTAAAGTAACCCCTTGTTTCTGAAAGAGTATATAATCAGGCCAATGAAATGCCAATGAATTGGGGGGCCGTTTTGTGTATTGAAGCGCATAGCTGAGTCTGATTGTGCGTATGAGCCACCGCGAAGGGCTGGCCTGTGCTAATGGACTCTTCGCTACAATCGCTGACGTACCAGCAGTGGGGAAGCGCAGAGTGGGTGTGCTGATCCGGGAAGCACTAGGGTCCCGCGGAAGAGCTGGAGGCAAGAGATTCACTCTCACCTTGCACCCAAGCTCCGGAGGGGGGGCTCGAGGAGTGGGAGAACAGGAGACCATCCTCCCAGTGCCTTTGAGCCACTGGCAAAATGCACGGAACCTGCAAGCTGAAAGGCACAGCATCTCAGACTGGCAGAGTTCGGGGAAGTGGACAAAAAGTTTGGTTGGGGTGGGTGGCTGTGGCGGGGTGGGGTATGGGGGTGTGGATATCCCACCGATAGATAACTCCCATTGTATCCAACTGCAGCACCATGAATTCCTGGGTGAATCCACCGACGGTATCGCCGAACAGGCCAGCCAGGGATATGGAGGCTCAAGAAAGCGAACTTTGTCGACTCCGCACATATCTTTGTCCGGTTTTATCCTGAGGTGGCGCTCCTGGACCACTAATGTTGCCATCGTTCTTCCCATGGCACACGCAGAGGACTTGAGGTCCATGGAGCTCAGTCAGGTGCGGTGCGGGGCTTGTAACAACTTAGGTCGGAACCACCCTCATGCAGCGTGGAAGCAGCCTGGTCCACGGCTGTGTGGGCTCTCTCGAAGAGAGAGAGCGGAGGGAGGGAATCATTCATAAGACAATGACAGCCTCTCCTGCGATGCAGTGGTGGACATCTGAGCATTGGTGTCATTAAGTGAGAGGGCGGAGCCATCCGAGGACGGCGCGCTTTCCTCACTTGAAGCTTGGATGGATCGTGTGAAGGAGCGAGAAGTCTGCAAGCCCAAGGGCAGCAGATTTACTCCCACTGTAACCCTCAGATCTGCCCGAGTGCCCAGCCGCAGAGCGGGAGACAACTCGGGTGGGTGGCTCTTTTCCAAGAGCGACTCGCGATCTTAACTGCACAACAGACATGCCGCCGCAGTGATGGCATGCACTGCTCGCGAGCACCGCATTAACATGCTGGACCCCCAGACATGCAACGCAGTGCTCGTGCCCATTATCCGGGGACAGGAAACCACCGCATCCAGAAACACACGGTCGGAACAACATCCTGAAAAAGATGCGCTGCATGTCTGTGTTGCTCTTTTAGGTGAAAGAAAGAACGCCAGGCAAGGGAGAAACCCAGCTCAACCGTCTGCCGCCGCTCTGGACCGGAAGACCGTTTTCTAGAAATCGCTGTAGATTAGCAGCACTAACCCTCATCGACTCTCTCAGAAGGCTGTGAAGTCTCTGAAGCGAAAAGGATGCCACAGCCTTGCACTCGCTGTGCTTATATTGCTAAATTAATAATTGCAACGAGCATCAGCTGTGCAAGCTGGCGCTGCCATTTCATTGCCCCGATTATATACTCGTTCAGACAATTGGCTTTCTGAACAAAATCCCCATAAGTGGATTCTCCACTATAGCAATGAAGCTCCCCATCCGAAGGGGAACAACTGCTTGGATGTACTTTATCCTGCTTATTACACGGCTACTTGCCACAAAAATGTAATAGTTTATTAATTAGCTGTGATAGTTTCTACATATTGTAACTAAAGGGAAAACTGACAGAAATGAAAACAGCTGAATGGAGCATAGTGTTTTAGGTGGTCTCCCAGTCAAGGTTATCACAGATAGTCAAGCTTGTGTTCAGCAAGTGTTTTAACTGACCGGCTAAAATGGTCTTAACCCTTCTATAAAAATCCTAACAAAATGTTAAACATAGCAGCACATAAAATCCATGGCATGAACACTACAGGAACTCAAAAAATCATGCTTACCACGTGTTAAAACATGCTAGCAGCATGCTAAACTGTTAGCATTTTAAAAAACATTTTAGCATGTGAACGTCTTGCAGAGCTACTGATTTTAAAAGGGATAATTAACTAAAAGTAAACTTGTTTAATTCTGTATATGAAATGTCCTGTATATAACTGATCATCAAACTTACCTCTTCTCGTCCTCTACCTGGATGCCCACGGACTGATACTGTGGGAGACCTTTACTATCTGTCTCAGAATCTGTGGCAGCTTCCACCTAAAGGAAGAATAAGTAAAAGAAGAGATTAAGTGGTGAATAGTCTGAAGGAGAATGTATAAATCTACAATACTACTGAGCATCTGAGGTTAACTGAAGTGAAGAGAATATAGCTGCAAGCTGCAATTATGTGGCCAAGAACATCACTGAGATCATGTACACTGCATTAAGCCTGATCCGGTTAAATAAATCCCTATGATTTTCATGCCAATTACTGCAAAAATCACAATTTAACCATCACACTTGTCCAAGAAATTCTCCTGCAAACTCTCTTACCATGTTGTTTAAATTTGATTAAAACCAACTGCTTCATTTTGAAACCACTAGTTCGCATGTAATATTCTTAGAGTTTCTTACTGCTTTCCAGCTCAGAAAATAACTGGTTCACTGGTTCCAACAACATGAAAGCCAAATGCACAAAATAATTTTTTCATGTAGTTTTACTAACTTATATTTATAAAATTTCACTTTAAAAAAGCATACACATATATTTAAAAGTAAACTATCATAACCAAAAAAATATAGTAATTTGTATTATAAGTATTTCAAAGCACAGTACATATGTAATTTTCTTGCCACTAGAGGGCATGTATTCACAACAAACAATGCAATGCTTTGATGACAAACGTAAGTGTGAAATCATGAGAGTTGTGGTCTTCATTACAAAGACTTATCAATAAATGTTTTGTTTATTGATGACCTTAAGTATTCAACACTAAAACATAACATAGTAAATCGTTTTTGGTGTTTCCCTGTTTTCTATAAAAACAAACCAGAAATCGAGAATGAGTGACGCCATTAGCATGAACACACAAACCACACAGTCTGGGTCACTTAAAGTTGCTTATTTTTTCTGGATTTGAACATTTGGGAGAATGTAACAAAAGTCAGAAAAATATATAACACTGATCTAGTTATTTTGGGATATTTTTGTGGGAAAAAAAACACACACTGAACCTTGAACTACAACCCAAATTCCAGAAAAATTAGGACATTTTTAAAAATGCTATAAAATCAGGATATGTGACTTGGCGATTATCTTTAACTTTGATTCAATTGACAATGTAAAAAAAAAGTTTTCAATTGTATTTAGAAAGCAAATAATGGTTTATATTCTAGAAAAAATAAACAGATTTTGGTTACAATGCCTGTAACATACTCCAAAAAAGTTGGGAGAGAGGCAAAATAAAAGTGAAAAGGTTATATATCTAAATGAAACCACTTTGAAGCAGTTCACAATAATTGGTTATACATGAGCGCTTCATGTTTGGCTATACAATAAGCAAGTCAGGATCATGGCAAAAATTACATTTATCAATGCTAAAACACTGAAAGTGTATGTTTTTTTTACCAACTACCATATTTAATATTGTGAGATTGAGGAAATCCAACGAAATGTCTATCTGTGTAGGATTTATAATACAAAAGAAAAAGAAAAAATAAATTCATATTTAGGTCATGACTGTCAGTTTGTGCAGTAAATCTGCTTTATAAGGTTCAGCTTTTAAAGCCCACTCTATTAAATACCAAATGATCAAGGTTGGTGTTATTTAAAAACTAAAGATAAAGTAATATACGATATACACAAATAGCACAAATCAAGGTCATAGGTTTGCATGTGACATTGGTGGGGACGAGGGAATATATATATATATATATATATATATATATATATATATATATATATATATATATATATATATATATATTTATATATATATATATATATATATATATATATATATATATATTGCTATTAATTGTTTAACTGCTATTAAAATATATTATTAATTAATCAATCCTCTTCATAAAATGCATTAAGTTAATTAAATAGTCAGGCCTTTAGCCAAGGGGGATGCGGGTGGTTTGAAAGACCAAAAGTTGGTTTATTATTATTATTATTTCATTATTATTATTATTATTATTATTATTATTTTCATTATTATTATTATTATTATTATTATTATTATTATTATTATTATTATTATTATTATTATTATTATTATCATCATTATAATTATCATTATTATCATCATTATTTTTATTATTTTTGAATTTTTCTATGGACAAATTCTGACTGAGGAAAGTTAAATGTTCTGGCCAGTTTGTTATTTGCTTGTCAGCTCAGTTTTTATTTAAAACAAGTTTTAACAGATTTTTTAAAATAAATGTAATGGTACATGATAATAAGTTTGTATTTTAAATATATATATATATATATATATATATATATATATATATATATATATATATATATATATATATATATATATATATATATATATATATATATATATATATATATATATAATTTATAAAACTGTAACATAAAACTTACAGTTTAAATGCACATGGTCCTGATAGTGTAATGTTAAAAGAATGTTTATTAATTGATAAAGAGAGAGTTTAATAAAGACCTCCATATATTTTAGCTAAAATGCAAATGAAACATGTCTCATATATCAGTATTGATAAAGGATGGAGCACAGGCTGTAGTTTTTCTGACAAACTGTTTCAAATTGCACATGCTACTCTGAGAGACTTTTACATGTAGCTGTTTATTTTGCAGTTAGTTTTCAGGGCATGTTATGCACAGACAGACTACATCAGTCTGCTATAACGATAGACTGTGCATTAAAGTGAAAAAACACGAGGAATAACGGCGTTATCATGATGGACTCATTCAGTAGCAAACTTGAGTTAATGTGACTTACACTTTTCATTTAAAAAGCTCCTTATGTCCACCTTTTTTTCGCTGCCGCCATTCTCACTTGCATGTGTCACATACCTTTTTCTTTCACGAGAAATTCACCTACACGATTTTGGCACTCGCTGTTTTTATATTAAGCAGCTACTGCCTCTCACATGACAGCAGGGAAAGGCACAGCCAATCACAATGATCATATGTGTTGGGGGGGGGGGGGGGGGGTGGGCAGTGCGACCCGAGGAGAGAACATGATTTAACCCTTTCTGCATGTCTAGTTTAATATTGACAGTGCTATTTTTTTAAAGTGAATTTAATTATTGGTGAGGACATTTTAATAGTTGGCAGATATTGTTGGGGACACGTCCCCTCCGTCCACCCTAAATCTACGCCCCTGGCACAAATTAATGGCTGTAAAACAACAGATCCTGTCTCAAAATGCTAACATAATATATTGTAAAATATATATTATATTTAACTTTTACTTGTTTTAAATGACCATTTGTAAAGTAAAAATAAGTTAATAATTAGTATATCTGCTCAAACTGAAAAGGAATAATACCTTTACTGGGTTAATTTTTTTTTTTTGTAAGGCAATCTATACCTTCACTCCACTACTTACTATAATTTGTGTACTTCACCCAGCAATGAATATAAGTGCCAGAGCAATATACTTACACCATAATGTAATATTGCTACAGTAATACAATGTCCTGTGGGTAGCGTGGACACATTAGGACTGACACAGATAAGAAAACAACAGCTCAGGGGCACATATGAGCCTTTCATTAAAGAGCTGTCATTTCTCAGACACTTAGTTATCTGAAGCAATTTACTGTAACACTTACTGTAAGGAAAACCCCTAAAGCTGTTCGCTCAAGAGCCCAATGAATGGAGGCAGAGTAAGAAGTTACAGTTCGCAATACTGTTTTAGACTGTAATCAATCATTGAAAACCAGGCTTATTTAAGTATAATTCTTTTATTTAAAATATTCACCTTCATTTGATTCTTTTTTTTTTCACTTGCTTATTATAAGTTGGCAGTGACAGTCTTCTCAGCATCCAGACTAATGAGACTCTGTAAATTGCATCATGAACATACAGTGATGAATATTAAGCAAGCTCAAAGTCTTCTGGAGGTTTATGACTTATTGATGCACTTTCTGTCTTGTATCTCTCACAGCTAGTGCTGTAAACATAGAAGTCTTTCGTCTTTCATTTCATGGAAGTCATCTGAACTCACTTAAAAGTGTCTGTAATGTTCTCAATTTATTCCCACTCAAAAAGAATTCAATGCTACAAATGTTTGAAGCACCTAAGATGTTTAGATTTTATCATTCTCTGCCTTTTACATATTTTTGTTGAAAAATGGTTACATTTGAAGGCCCTTACCAAGGAGGAGTTCGGGTGGTTAGAAAGACCGACCCCCGACCGATAAAAGGTCCAGAATTTGTCCCATACATGAGCTAATTTTCTTATTTTGACTGCTATGCCATCATAAATTGTGAAAATAACCCACCAAAGGCTTCTAATGAATACAAACAATTATAGTCCAACTGTGCAAACAACAACAAAAAAAAACAAACATTGGATCTGACGTAAGTGAAGTCATCTTTTACTACAAGTAATTCTGAATCTTGGCTCTTATTTTTGAAAGAAAAAAATAACTATTAAAAAAGCACCAAAAGTGGCCCATATTAAAGCTAATTTTCATACTAATTAGGCTTTTTTTGTTATCCATGTTCTTTCAAAATGTACTTTTTTACAAAAGAGATTTTAAAAATCATAAAGCTCTACATCATTAATATGTTTTAATCTTATTTAGTATTCAGATGGCCAAATTCTGACTGTGGAAAGTTGAACATGCTGGCCAGTTTGTTATTTGCCAAATAAATGACAATAAGCTTCAGTTTTGTTTTGATTTATTTAAACCTTTAACAGACTCCTTTTTTATAATGATATACAGTATGATGTAATACATTTGAATTTCTTTTTTAATTTAGTATTTTTTCATATTTCCTTATTCTAAATATTTAGCAAATGTTTTTGGTATCTCAAAAAGTGTGGTTATGATGACCACCCAACAAGCTAATCCTGCTAAAAATAGTGCTTAAAATGTCACTAAAATGTGGTATTTAAACCTCATAATTACATTAAAAAAATTTGAATAACTGCAAAAAGGTCCACTTTGTGAGAAAAAAGAACCACCCCTTTCACCAGGCTGGCTACAGGCCTCCACTGTAAAAAGCAATTAGTTGACTGTACTATTAAAGTGAGTAAACTCATTTCTTTTAAAGCGATTAGTTAAAAAAAAAAAATTGTCCCTACTGAAAAAAAACAGCATAAACCAGAATAGGCTGGTTGGCTGGTTTTATCTGGTCGACCAGGCTGGATTTAGAGAGGTTTTGGCCATTTCCAGGCTGGTTTCCAGCCATTTCAACCCTGGTCTTTGCTGGTCAGGCTGGGAGATGACCAGTCAAAACCAACTATTTAACTGATCATTTTCCAGCCTGACCAGCTAAGACCAGGCTGGAAATGGCCAAAACCCCTCTAAAACCAGGCTGTACAACCAACTAAAACCAGCTAACCAGCCTAGGCTGGTTTAAGCTGGATTTTTCAGCAGGGGTAGACCTGTTGTTTTAAAATGATTAGTTGACTTTACTTTTAAAAAGTGAGTAAACTGTTGCTTTCAAAGCAATTAGTTGACTTTACTTACAACACTAAGTAAACCTGTTGCTTTTGAATCAATTAGTTGACTGTACTCACACTAGTCATAGTTGCCTGGAACCATGCCGTGTCGTGCTTGCCCCCCTCACCCCCCTCAGTCTGCAGTCACACTGCATCTTTAACTTCCAAGCTGGAGCATGCTTACGTCATCAATTATGCGACTGTTCAGTTTAACAGGAAGTGAAGCACTCTCGCTCAGCATAGTGGAGACTGCTTTGGTTATATTGATTGTATTATTTTAGTTGTTTGGGATTCAGTGACAGTCAAATATTTTAACAGATCCACAAGTTTTGACAGTCATAAATTATCATAAAAGTCATCATGCTGCACGAATTAGGAAGTTTGCTGAAGGTGGCAGCTGACTTGCAGTGAGGGGTTTGCATTTTTGATAAACTATGACAGTTCGCGTTCATTGAAAAGTAAAAATGATTAATACATCCATATAAAACAGTCTCTTAAAAGTGAAGTCGCATCTTCAGTTTCACGCTCAAGTGCGCTTTACACTCATACTACAAATGTGCCATGTCAAAGCCCAACCAAACCATGCTCTGGCACATCTCTTCCAACCGGGCCAGGGCCACCCAACCGAACTGTGCCTATGTGCAATTTGGAGCACTCAGACTTGTCAAATTGACTGGGAAATGAGGGTCAAACACACCAAGGCATGGTTCAGATGGCCTAGTGTGAGTACACCCTAAAAAACAAGTATTATCTTTAAAAATGTTTAGCATTGAATACTGTAGACTCAGAGTCAGTATCACTCTAAAGTGCTTCTCAAATAGAAGAGAATTATGCTATCAATGCCAAAGTCTTGGGTTGAATTCCCAGGGAATGTAAGAGAAATATATGTAAAAAAAATATTAATCTAAAGCTCTGGAACAACTCATTTATTAAATGTAAAGTGACAGTATTATATGACCTAGAAGGGAAAACAGGTTCAATTTTCTGGTGCCTCATCATATATAAAATCAAATGAATTTCTTAGATGAGCGATTTAACTGTCGGGAGGTGTGAGTTCTAGATTTAGCTAAATAAGTCCTTTCAGCCTTTGTGGATTTGATTGCTAATGATCCATAGCTTTATAGGTGTCGTATTTTCTTCATCTCCACTGTTGTGCACTGCGGTTGCTTGTTGGTCTGCTGTATGAACAAGCCCACAGAGAGAAGCGGCATCATTAATCTTTGTTGTTCAGGGTCAATCTGCAATCTCATCTTCTCTGCCACAGAATCTGGCTATATGAGGAGTCTTTGTGTGCACTTTCTGGGTGGGTGACTCACTGTCTGAATGCCGTTGGCTATTTTTGGATTGGAGGCGAGACGCAAGTCAATGAGTTCACCAAGAGGCAGTGTCAGTTTTTATGACAATAAGGAGTAGTGGTGGAAATTGTGATTCTTTGAAGGGATTGGTTAATTTTTAGTTCGTTCACCAGAATAAATTGTTGATATTTATTCACTGGTATGTTCATTGATCACTTACATTACATTACAGAAATATGCCAGAAGGTGATGAAAAACTGTTAACTTTTAAAATGTTTAAGCGTTTTTAAATTTTACAATTTAATAACTTTTGTTAAAAAAAAACCCTATAACTATAATTAATTGTAAGTAATTTTATGTGAGCAAACTATTGGTTCAACTCAAGGGGTACAACTGATGATCACTTTGCACCTCCATGATCATTAGCGTGGGGAAGTTGTTTGGTGTCTAACAGCACATTCCTTTTGGAAAATCTAATCCTTAAACCCTAATCTTTTCAAAACTATCACTCCAGAGGGTAAACCCTTTGAAAGGATTAGGGTATAGAGATGAACATGCTGTCAATCCCACTGTCCTGACATCTTTTACTTGTGTCCCTCTCCCACTTCCGCAAGGGGTGAAGTTAGGGCACAAGGAAAGGAAGTTAGGATGCACAAAAATAATTGAGAAGCACTCAATAAATTGTGTTAACACGAATGATGCTTTCACAAAATAATTTGCTAATAGATCGCTAAAAAGGAGGCTTACCTGTATCCCGATGGAAGATCGTGGAGTCTTGAGGTATTCCTCTGCTTTGGACACCAGGATGGCCTTGTCACAGGTCTGGACTGAACTGTAGCTCCCTGCAGATGTGAGGCGTTTAGAAGCGGACTCCATTGCAAGCGTCACAGCTTTAGCGCTGTCCAAGCTGTCGGTGGAGTTGTATATGACCCGGCCAAGGCTGTCCTGTGCCCAAATTGTGCCACGGGGCAGCCGACCCTCATGATAGGCATCTTGCGTTGACTCTGTGCTGCTCTGGGCTGTTACGGAAATCACCGGCTTAGTGGTGGATCGAGGAGGAACAGGTGGAGGAGTCTTCTTGTAGTCTGGTGTATATGTTACTGTCGCTATGAAAACAAACAAATCAACAGTATGTCAGATTTCAAAGAAAATTAAGCATTTTCAGGAGTATGGGTAGATTTTGAACCTTTTGATTTTAAAGGGTACCCTGGCTATCAAGACTTTGTGAAACATGTAGACAAAAACACAACATATTTAGATTATTTAAAAAAAAAAGTCAATTTATTTTGCACTCAAAATGCTCATATGGTGCTACATACGCTTTTGGTTGCAATTTACAGTCAAGGGGGTATTGGTTTTAATTTCTGTTTATTTTTCTCCCTCAACAACTTCAAAAAGTAACATTATAACATTAAATGCTTTCAGATATTGAGTGAAATCTATGTTGTAAATCTATGAACTCAAGTATTCAAGATGTAGTCGTGCACGGCTGCCATGATTTGGAGCTCCTCTGTACTTGTGTTGTTTTTGTTTCTTTGTCATGTTATAAATAATTTTATTCGAATTATTTTTACTAGGAAAGAGCATGCTGTAACCCACATGTCCAGAAGGAGAGAACGGAGGTGTGGTGTTAACACTCTTTGGGAGAACGTTAGATGACCTCTCACTTTGAAGAGTATGAAAATGGGCCGATTAATGCCTACGAGTTGGCAGAGTGCAGCTCCTACAGGTGCTGGTAATTATTCATAGCATGTATATTACCAGCATGTGCAGGAGAGTGAGACAGACTATTGATCACTGAAGTTAAACACTAGCAGCTAAAGACCCAGCTGCTGTAGCAACGGAGACACCATGTCTCCGTTCCCTCCTTCAGAGACCATGGCTTACAGATGTAACCAGGATGTTCACCTTCAGATAGGGAAGTCCAACATGTGTCTAAAGATACTTTGAGAGCATTAAAAATGCCACAGCAGCTATGCCCGTCATACAATTGGTTAGAAGTTTGTGAAGCATATCGTCAGCACAGAAGCATCACCTAGAACACAACGTTCCAATGTCCTCAGGCCCTTTAATTACCAGAATATGGGAATAATTGAGATATTTTAGGGAGTCATACTTAATCTTTTACCAAGCTAACTGTAGACTAGGGATTTTTAGAAATACCACAATATGTTGGGGAAGCATGCCAGTCCCAATAGGGGCATACCAGACATTGTACTGGGCCAAGCAAGCGAGAGCGATGGCATCAACTATTCAGTGGGCCAACCTCTGTTTTGATATGAAACTTATCTTCTGCCGACCACCAAAGTAGACAAAGAGCTGCTCAGATCTTATGTTCTGAATGTGGTCCACATAAAAGTGCAATAAACAAATGGGACACAGCAATAAAAAGGGTTGGATCTGCCTCCTCCGCAGGCATTGCTTGGAGGTTCACCACCTGATCTCTAAAGGACATGGTAGTAAACTTGGGCTCAGGATAACATGAGAGTAGGCCAGCCTGAATTCCAGGCATGATTCCCTGACCAAAAATGTCTCCAGGTTCCAGACCCACTAGATCGATGTCAATGCAACCAGCAGAGCTGTCTTCATGGACAGAATTCTCAAGGATAATGAGGATTACAGAGAGTTCCCATAAGGGCATGAGAGAAAGTTGGGATGGATTTAATCGCCTCACGCCTCTGAGCAACTGGATGATTGGGTTATGCTTCCCCAGCATGCTGCTATCCACCACATCTTGGTGAATGGAGATGGCAGCAACGTAAACCTTCAGTGTGGAGGGTGACAGCCTATGCTCCAGCTTATCCTGAAGGAAGGATAACACAACACTAATCTGGCATGTCCGGGGGTTGTCTCGGCGAGAAGCGCACCAGGCAGCAAATAGACTCCACTTCAGGATGTAGGATTCCCAGAAGCTCACCCATATCAGCTGGACCGCACCATGATGGAGTCTCCATTCTCCTGGGAGCGTAAGTTGCGTTTTAGCCGCATATGACTCTAAAGGAGCAGATGGCAACCAAAGTGAGACATAAGGCAGTAGGCAAGGCCAGTCCAATGACTGAGGGTGCGGTGACACAGCGGGGGTGATGGCCCGTCTGCCATTCCCATTTGGAAACCCAAACGTAAAAGCCATTGCTGAAGTGGTCTTATATGAGCAATTCAAGCAATGTGATAGTGGCTGCAGATGCCATATGCCCCAAGAGCCTCTGAAAAATTTTCAGTGGGATCACTATATTTCTGTTTAATAGTTTCTGTCAGGATAGCGCCAGCCTTACCAAAGAGGATGCCATCCTGGAGATCGAGTCCAGCTTCATATGGAAAAAGGTGCGCTCTGCACGGGGGAGAGCTTGCTTTTCTCTCAGTTGACTGAAGCCCAAACTGGTCAAGGTGCCAGATCTAGAATAAGCCAGTCACTGACATAAGCTAGGGCACTCCCGGTGTGGTTGGTGAAAACCCGCAGAGACAGGAAAAGCCAGAAGGAGAGGACCTTGTGCTGCCATGCTCGTCTTTCGGACACAAAAAGTAGAAACGTCCGAGGCCATGAAAGAATTGAGATATGAAAATACATGTTTTTCAGGTCTATTGCTGCAAACAAATCCCAAGGACGGACACACCGGTGCATGCACCCTGCATAAACCTGCGCAGAGCTAGGAGAGGCTGTAACCCACCTCTATTTTTGGGCACGATGGAGTACGGGCTGTAAAACTTGCTATTTATCTTGGCTGGAGGGACCAACTTGATTGCATGCTTCACCCATCGCACTTGACTGCTCTTTTACCGCCGCAAACTCCTGGGTAAAGTCCGCAACGGTATTGTCGAACAGGCCGGCTTTTTAATGTTGTGCATATTGGCTAGGTTCAAGTACTAATGGTAACTGACTCATAGGCATTCATTGCTTGACCACTAATGTGGCCAACTTCCTCCCCAGGGCACGAGCGGCTGACTTGGTGGTCATAATAGCATATTCAGTCACCTTGTGGAGCTCATGCATTGTGCCTGAGGAGAAACCACCCTCGTGCAGCTCGGCCAGTGCCTGCGCTTGGAGACAGCCTGGCCAGCAGCGGTGTAGGCTCTGGCCATAAGAGACTCAGATACCCTAAACACCTTGGATGGGAGCTTCGTCCTCCAAGTGGACATGCCTTGACCATAATAGCGCACTCCACTATGGAAATAGCTTCATACACCCTGGCTGCTCCGCCATCAAGTGCAGTGAGGGCAGAGAGATGGAGATAGGTGCCATTCATGCCTGTTTGAGCTCATTGTCCACCTGTGGGAAGAAAGGGCTGGGGGATTAAAGGGTTTGCACCTCTTGTTGGCCTTCATGTAGCACTCATCTAGTTGATCTAGCGGCAGGGAAGGGACTGAATTCACCCCCAGCTCTAACACCAAAGCACCTGGGAAAACATGGCCATCTTGTTCAACTCCAAATCCGGAACATTGCTTAATACCACAGAGAGAGGAAGCGGGTCTGAACAATCATCAGAACATGACAGCCCTCCCTCCAATGCTGCAATGGATATCTGGTCCCTGGTGTCATCAAGTGTGACTGCGGCCATCCAGGAGGATGAACCATAAGACTCATCCGATGCTTGGATAAAGCGCACTGTGAAGGAGCGAGGGGTCCGTGACCCTGAAGGTGACAGATTATCCCCCTCTGTAACCCTCAGGCCTGCCACAGTGTTAACCATCTTGTGGGAAACAGCAGGGGTGGCGTATCCTTTTTCAAAGGTAACCTAAGTTGCACAACAGACATGGCCTAACAATGAGGGTATGAGCTGTCCATGAGCACCACCTCCACATGCTGGACCCCCAGGTATGTGATGCAATACATGTGCCCATCATTCGGGGAGAGAAAAAGCATGGTTTAAATATATAAAAAAAAGATCTTTAAAAGATGCATTGCTCGACTGTGTTGCTCTTTTAGGAGATTCTGTTCTTTTATTCAAAACGGCTCTTTTAGGCACCCAGCGAATGGGACAACAGGAGAAGACCCAGTTCCTTGCAGATCACAATGTCACCCACCCTGGATGCTAGAACTCTGTGATCCCTGAACTCTCTGAAAAAAAAAAGGTTAGCAGATGCTTTCTTCAGTTGCTCTGTGAGGCTTCTAAAGCTAAATGTCTGGTTCGTTCTTCTGCACATTCTGGTTTTATACTTGCTATGATTGATTAG
Source organism: Danio aesculapii (assembly GCF_903798145.1). Lineage (NCBI taxonomy): Eukaryota > Metazoa > Chordata > Actinopteri > Cypriniformes > Danionidae > Danio > Danio aesculapii. The sequence continues at coordinate 8,018,193 of NC_079454.1, forward strand.
CAGCATCTGTGGAAGCTGCGCTCTGCCAACTAATAGACATTCATTGATCTTTTTCATACTCTTCACAGTTACTGGCCATAAAGAAATCTCCCAAATTGTGTAGACACCACATAGAATTGCTTATCTGAAGGGTAAGTCATAGACACAAGACACAACACTGTTTTTTGAACATTCTGAACTCGTAGTGGACATTCTAGTTGGAAAAACTGTAATCCTATACAAATGCTCAAGAAGATGGAAATGCCTTCATCTAGCAAATCTCTGGTTCCTTGCCAACAAAACAGAATAACTGTTGCTTCTCAAACAAAAGAACAAGGAATTTTCTTAATCTACTCCTGGGTGCTTCACAGAAACCTGGCTGAATAGAGTTATTCCAGACAGCGTTACAGCAATTCAGAGTGGATTACATTGTGAAATCGACCAGGTATGCGAGAGGGTTTCGTTTGTTTATCAACGAAAGGTAGTGTACAAATGTGATGTGTTAAAGAAGATGTGCTGCCCTGATTGGAAGCTCTCTTCATTAACTGCAAGCCTTTCGAATTTGCCATGCAAGTTTCCCTCATTCAGTTTGCAAACACAGAGCAACAGTATGCAGACTATTTAATCATCATGTTTGGAGATTTTAATAGAGCAAATTTAACCTGTAAACTGCCTAAATACAAACAGGATATCACATGTCCCACCAGAGACAGTAACAGACTGGATTACTGCTACACTGTCGTAAATAATGCATACCACTCTGTCTGGTTTTGGGACTTTCTGATCACTGTTTTGTACATCTTCTCCCAGCCTATAGAAAGAAACTTATCTCTGCTAAGCCATCTGTAAGGACTGTAAAGATTGCACCACCAAATCAGTGTGGGCCTTACAAGCCTTTTGGGTCTTTGAAATGCACAGATTGAACTATCCTTCATCAGTTTCTGTGAGGACATGCGTGTTGCCACAAGGACTAATATTACTAAGGAGGCGCTCCTGAAGTTTAACATGCATCCTGAGACCTATGCTCAGTGCTTCTGGGCATCATCTATGCCTATGGGTGAGACGCCAACAGAGACATACCACTGACTGGGAAACATGTATCGATATTTGGTGAAGCTTGAGATCCATTTGAAGGAGGAGATCGGTGAGGTAATCATGCTGGAGCAGTTACTGTGAGATCTTCCCTCTAAGCCTCGTGCCTGGGTAAAGCAACTTGAGCCGACCACTGGGCTGAAAGTGGCTAAGCTGGTCCAGCAATACGTTAATGGTCAACGGGGTTGTCAGGTATCTCAACACACAAAATGTACAGTTAAACACTCCCACAATGTCTCTGAACTGGTTATTGACTCAAATAAAGTGCAAGGACAGACTAAAGCTGTAGACAAAAATTGGTGTGTTATTACTGTCGACAACAAGGGCACAAAATGATAGCCTGTCCTGTTTGAAAATCAAATGCCCATTTGTTAAGCCCCAAGGGAAGAGGCCATTAACATGGACAATGCACACACCAAGAGAAAGTCTGGCTCCACGTTGGCTCTCTCCTCCCTCATCTCCTCGAGGGAACGTCAGCCCACCAGCTCCACCAGGCTCCCTCGTCCCTCCGGCTCCACCTTGGTCAGTCGTCAACCTGCCTGCACCTCTGGACTCTCTTCTCCAGCTGCACCTCGTCCCTTCATCCTGCCAGTTCCATTGAGCTCCTCCTTCCCTCCAGCTACGCCGCGGTCCTCTGTTGCTCTGGCTCAGCTGTGGGATTCCGGACCTGTGTTGTTGCTTCGGTCGGGTGAGCCATCCGCTCCACCTCGGCCTTCCGGGACCTCGACGTCACCTTCTTCCTATGGCTCTCTGTCTCCTCCTTAGGTTCCACCTCCAGCTGTGGCGTCTCCCACAGTCGGCCCCCTGGAGTTGGCGACCACTTCTCCTCCATGGCTCCTCCCTCTGTCGACTCCACCCTGGGCCGTCCTTCTGGCTGTGTCCTGGGTCCTACTCCTCCTGCTTTACCTCCCTTCCTGCCTCCTCTCTCCTGTGACTCCTCCCTGGCCACCTCTTCCTTTTCACGTTCTCCAATTCATCTCCTGGTTCCTCCCCCATAGACTCTTCCCTAACCACCTCCTCTCACCCTTTTTTATTTTGTTTAAGGCACGAGGACGCGCCTTTTAAAGGGGGGGGGGGTACTGCCAGATCCTGTGTTTCGTGTGTTCATCATGTGACCTTCACCATGTGACCTTCCCCATGTTTTCAATCAGTATCATTTCAATCAGTTCAGTCATCCTCTGTGTATTTATATCCCTTAGTTTGCTTTAGTCTTTGTGCGGTATTCTCAATTGTGTCTTGTCATCACCCCTTGTCATTCCTGTGTCTCCTGTATTCTTGATGTCCTTCCAAGTGAGTGTTTGTAAATAAATCTACGTGTTTTGATAAATCCTGCTATCCTCTTTGCCTTCCTGGGTGAGTCAAGGCATTACAGTGAGTGATTCTAAGACAAACTCTCCATTGATGCCTGTAAATATTTGTTGGTTTGTTTTCTCATTGCACAGTATTTATTTTCCTTTTGTTTTTTGTGTATATAACACTGTTGTATATATTTTTGGCACTTCTTCCATCTTCCTTTTGGGAAATCTTACCATCATTTCAGAGTACTGCCATAATTTGTTTAACCCTGTTTGCCTGACTTTGGTTAAATCAAGGACCCGTTGTCTCAAAGATAGCATAGCATCTATTGCATGTACACTTTAGAATCTTGCCAGAAGAAGTAGGTAATCCAGGTACTTCTTGCTTATTTTGTCTAATACTGTTAATATGTACATACTACTCGGTTCACATACTGTTTTTCTCATACTACCTAGGTGGTCTCCCACCCATAGCCCTGCTTAGCCTCAACCATGTTATAGCTGCAGAGAGCTATAGAGAGCTGCTGGCAAACACTACAGCCAAAGGCCAACTATAATTAGGCAACTATACTATAATACATTGTGTGCTCACATGAGATTAAGTAACTGTCTAAATCAACCAGTGACACCTGTCTATTTGTCATACTACACAAGGGGAAATCAAATCTAGGATTGTGGATATACAGATGTTTTGAATATTTACTTGTTTACTTGAATATTTTTTTCTGCATTCTGGACCACCACTTCATTATGAGTTTAGCTGCATCATGTCATCTGTCTGCTCTCTTGAGTTACATCACTTTCACTTTTCTTTGTGCTCTGATTTGCTAATCTAAACAGCCAATCAGATTGATCTGTTGGAATGACTGCCCGACACCATTCTAAAGATCAACTTGGCAAGAAGCCACCAACAGGGTCTAATTAGAGTTTGCAGAAACTGAGCTGATCAATGTACAAAAATGGCAGTGTCAGAAGACTTGATGTGTCATTACTGACTGCCTACAAATTACTTGTGGAGGAACTTTTTCTTTTATTTACTTCTTTGGTAGTTGGATTGAACACAAATGAATCTGTTGTCTGTGCTCATTGTTACAAATACAATTTATTATATATCCAGTTTGCAAAGATAGATATATGATGCTAATAGAGTAGGAAATACATTTGCAATTGTTTTAAACTTTAACTTAAAACTTTTGCTTTAAACTTTTTTTTTCTACAGATCATACGTTACTAAAGACTGCAGTGATACTGATGAATTTTAATTGTAGTTTTAATAATTTGCATCCCTTCAGGTTTGCTGTATTAGGAAAAGCCTCAATTAATTAATTATTTACATTTGATTCATTTCAGTTATTAATATTTTCCTGAACATTTATTATTCTTATATTTAAAAGTGCTTATATTTAGATTATTCTTGTATTTTAAACTATGTATTTGATTTGAATGTATACAACTTATTACTAAAGAAGAATGAGATGTTGGAAATGCAGCTTTGAGATTAAAGGAATCTCTTTAGCTATTTTATTTTAGAATAATCTAATCTATAAGTTTGCATGTTCTCCCTGTGTTTGCATGGGTTTCCTCCAGATGCTCCGGTTTCCCCTACAAATCCAAAGACATGCGCTCTAGGTGAATTGGGTACGCTAAATTGTCTGTAGTGTATGAGTGTGAATGGTAGCATATGGGTGTTTCTCAGTGATGGGTTGCAGCTGGAAGGGCATCCGCTGTGTAAAACGTATGCTGGATAAGTTGGTGGTTCATTCCGCTGTGGTGACCCCTGATTAATAAAGGGACTAAGCCGAAAAGAAAATGAATAAGTGAATAATATAGTATTTCCTAATATGCATTTCATTTGAGTTTATTATAAAATAGGAAAATCTGAAAATTAGCAACTATAGATTTAGTTACAATCTAAGCAGTATAGTGTGAACTTTCTATCCCTTATATAACTTTATATCTCAATTTAAGCAATCTTTTCACTGACTGTCACTTTCTGAGAGATCTCGCTGTATAATCTCTGGAAGACAGAATGGCGTTTCTCTGAGATTGACAGCTGTAGTCTTTGTTTTGTCAATCAGAAGACTTTGAGCTGCTTTGTGCCTGTCAGCCATTTTATTCATCCACAGAGCAGCCCATATCTGGAAATCAGGAAGCAGAGATTGTGGATCATTCAAGTTTAATGTCACATGCAGTTTCGTTAGCAGATGTTAGCTAATTCTCCTTATTTTGCCTCTTGCTCCAATTTATAACTGGTGCAAACAAAACCTGATGCTGATCCAGCTTGGTCCATTAAACAATGGCTTGGAAGAATCAAGCGTAACACTTTACCTGAAGGGGGTGTTTAAAACTATCATGAGGCATTTATAATCATGGCATGGCACAATTCATGAATATGAATGGGATTTTATGGATGCTTATGACAACTGGACAACTGTTATTAAGTGTCATGCACTCGTTTATATTTTTTTAAATGAAAATATGACTGTTTGATGTCTCCTTGTTATGACAAGATGACATAAAATCTTTGTCATAAATCTGTCATAAACATGATTGTCATGAGGCCATGATAATTGTGTTATTAATTATATACATCATTTATATAATACCAACTACAGTGGTGCTAATTGAAATTGTCATTAGAATTTCAATAAATGTCATTAAATGTTAACGACGCTCTTATAAAATCATTTGCTAGAGTATTGACATTTTTACTGAGAAATTTTAATAACAAAAGTGTTCAGAAAAATATTAATGACATAACTATAATGGCCTCATGACGAGTATGTTTAAGACAGATTTATGGCAAGTTATGTTGTCTTGGAAACAAGGTTATGATGTATTTGTTTATGTCAAGTTGTCATAACAAAAACATCTCAAACAATGTCGTCTTTGCATTTAAAATGACAACTGAGCTAATAGCATTTAATGACAGCTGTCGTAAGCATGCATAAAATCTCCATCATATTCATGGCATGTGTTGTGTCATGATTATAAAGGTGTCATGACAGTCTTATAAACATCTCCTTCAAGTAAAGTATTACCAAATCAAGTCACACTGACCTCAAACTGGATTAAAAACTGGATTATTTTTAAAGAAAGGATTATAGACCTGCTGTGAAAAGCTGCAGTACCTGCAGTTTGTTTGTATTTGCCAACATGACAAAATGGCTTATTCTGTTTAAATGTGGCAAAGAAAAAAATCTACATATGATCCGTCAATCAAAAGCCTGGGCTGCAAATAGCACACTATTATAAAACTGCTGAATGAGTCACAGGCTGAAGGGAAGAATGTGGAAGAGAGACGTGCGATTCATAAAGAAGAGTACAACGCTCCTAAAAATAGGTTGTAGGATTGTGTAAGAGAGAACCAAAATCCATTCATGACCTGTTGTATTGATGCTACTGCATGTGGTTATTCATTCTGTCATCAACATGTTGAACACTAAATCAGATTAAATATAAAACCTCCTACAGCAACAGAATATGACTCATCTCTCAACTAACTCTCCTCTCTGTTAGTGTGGAAGATTCAAAACTCAACAAGTGACTTCCTGTGAGAGACTACTGATGTCTGTGAGAGACTAGTTATGTTCTGTGAGAGACCAGTGATGTCCTTTAAGAGACTCGTAATCTCTGTGAGAGACTAGTGATGTCCTGTAAGTGACTATGTCCTGTGAGAGAGACTAGCGATGCCTTGGAGAGGCCAAAGTTTCCAGAGGAAACCCACACAAACATTAGGAGAAAATAAATGCTAATTATTGATAATATTAAGCATATGATCTCCACCAGATGCCGCAAGGTGCAGACATCAGGTGTTTGCCGTTCTTCAGCCACTCATATCTGTGTGAAGTGACAACCAAATATTAGTCTTTCCTTTTGCTCTGCTCATAAAGACCAGTCTTCATTGGGTTCATGTACTAGCCACTGGCAGGTATGCTGTGCTGATCAGATGGTATCCAGGGCGACGCTGGTCTGGCATTGTGTAGCGCATCCCAGTCTCACGCCCTAAGTGATGTCCTGGTACCAGTAGATGTGTTGTGGCGGTGCTTTACTGACAAACCTGTCTATCCTGACCACATCCTGGATAGATCATCAGGGTTGGAATGGAAAGCTCCGGCCCAATGATTCATCTCAAAATTGAAGTATAGGAGCATGAGAATGATCAATTTACCCTGGCATCCGTGTCCTTGGCTCGAGACATTTACTGCAGTGGTGGATGATCTCTAATCAGGGTAAACATTCTACCCAGCAGGTAATACTGCAGCCCCAGGACTGCCCGTTTAATGGCCAGAGCTTCCTTCTCTAAGGCTGTGCACTTGGATTCAAACAGAGGATTCAGACAGGCTTTGGACTGATGTAAACGACCGGGTGCTCTTCTCCCCTCATCCCAGTGTTGGAAGCATCGGTCTGCAGGATGAAGGGGCAGCCGAAGTCCAAGGCATGGAGAACAGGAGAGGATGAAAATGTAAGCTTTAAGGTTGTGAATGCCTTCTCTGCTTTTGGGTTCCAGTTTAGTCTCTCTGGCTGCCCCTTTTCGGTCAGGTCTGTCAACGGGCTGGGTATAGCAGAGAAATTGGGCATTAAGCAGCTAAACCCAGAAAGGCTTGTACCTCGGATTTGATGCTGGGTGTCAGTGCACATTGGACCGACCCGAATTTGCCAGTTGTGACTGGAAAAGGCCCAGATAAGGCCTCCAGATGACACTTCCTGGGGTTAGGGGTGAGGGTGGAAGGGGGCTGGTGCCCCATGCAGTCCGAAGTGAAGGACGCATTACTGTCAGTGGCCATTGGGGTGCTGAATGCAGTCATTTATCTGGATTCAGAGGAGGACTTGCCAAATAGCCCTTTGTTAAATCTAATGTTCAGATATAGCGGGCCCTGCCAAGCTGCTCCAGTAGTTCATCCACTTGGGGAGAAACTAAGATTAATACTTTATTGCCTGGTTGGGACTCATGTGCTTGGTTGGACCAATCATAGTACCGTTTCTGGGCAAGCTGGGACTCCACCAGATGTTTTTTGATGATGAATGTGATTCGCTCTATCCTATCTACAGTAGCGGGGTCGGGGCTTTGCTGCAATTATACCCAGACTTCCCTTGTGACATCCAGTAAGCTGCAGGATTGTTGACCAAACAGGAGATCAAATGGGATGAAGCCTGTGGATGCGTGCAGTACCTCTCTAAGTTTGAAAAGCATGTACAGGATCATGAGGTCCTAGTCACACCCATCCTCTGCCACCACATGCATCAGCATCCTCTTTAACATTTGATAAGAATGCTCCAAAAAACTGTACGTCTGTGGGTAGTAAACAAAGATACATAACTGCTTTACCTTGAGTAGGTGGCAGAGTTCCGCCATCAGCTGGGACATGAAAGAGCTTGCCTAGTCAGTCAGGATGATGTGTTCATGGCCCCAGGAGGATTTCAGCCAAGGTCAGGTAAAGCATTCATTTTCCACTATGAAGTATGAGCGGGGGTGAGGTGCTGGCACTCGCTCCATTACACAGACCTGAGACCAGCAGTTCTTTAGGTGGTTATCTTTGAGCTGCTCTCAGCCAAAGGAGCCACCGGCCCACATCTTCTGGAACAGATCCATATACACATTTGGGTCATAACTATTATTATTATTTTCAGATTTTAGATCCCCTCTCCCTGTTGCTTCTCAAAATTAGGAATGCTGTTTTGCAGTCCCTAGGTCCTCGGGCTCAGCGTCAATGGCGTAGTCTCAATCTGGTAACCGGCTACACTGTGGCCACAAGAAGTTGATCAAGCACCAGCCAGTCTCTTCCCAGAAGAATGAGGATGGGTAAGTCTCGCACCATGCCCACTTCAATGGGCTAGGCTCCAGTAGACACAGAGATCATGATGTGATGAGCTAGGGTGAATGAGCTTCCCAAATTCAGTATCACCATCCCGCATCTTCCCATCACCCCACCTGGATGGTTCAAGTGGGAGCTCTGCGAGGCACTGGATCGTGGACAATGCAGCTGGGTAGCCAAGCCCAGGCATCTGGAGAAAGTGGTTGGGTGGGCATTGGTTCATCCTTGGTACAGGGGACAGCTGTTACTGGTCGCGAGGTGGCCTCCAGTGGCCACCAATCTGGGTTCACCCTCTGGGGATAGGGGTCTCCCCAGTACCACAGGCAAACTAATTGAAGCTGTGATCCCAATAAGATGGGACACAGGGAATTTGCTGGCCAGTCCTTACATCATGCATTCAGTCTCCTTTGCATTATAGGAGTGCAAGAAACATCAAGAACAACACCAAAGCTCCAGAAAAACCTTCAATGCGGCAGTGGATCAAAAAGAGAGATCCATGGTGTCGCATGTCACTTGGACACAAGCTGAGGACTGATCCCTAGTTGGGTGGCCCAGGTGAGGGTGTCTGATGATCATAGACTTGAAACACCCCATTACCTGGAGTTCATCATTGATGATGTGTCCAATTAGCACCACCTGGTGTTTCAGGGAAGTTCCTTCAAATAAATCAGACAAGCAAATGCTGCTTTATGCCATAATATTCGAATGTTACATAAAATTATTAATTAGTAATCTGTTTAAATACTCTCTGCATTTTTTATCTTTTTTAATGAAGGTGTGGGGCAGTGTGATAGGGAGTAATATGCAATATAAACTAAATTATGTATTGAAATGGCTCTAGAGCAAATTTCTGCTCATACACCGAAGCATATTTGATAATTCCCTTATTGATAATTCCGTCAGCTGTGACTTCATCATGCACAACAGTCTAAAAACTAAGAAACTATTTGGATAAAAACAGATTGTAGTTGTCATGTAGCATCACCGTAATGATCCCGTTTGCCCGGCCCATTTTTACTTTTGAGATTTCTCTTTATTCTTTGCTGTTCTCCTTTGTTACATTGTTACTTTCACCACCCTCTCATTATCTTGTTTACCCTCATGTATTTAAGCGCCTTGTATTTAATCAGTGTTTGCCTTTTGCTGCAATTGTACATTTGAGTTATGTGGAGCTGTCTGTTCCTGTTCCCAGCCTCGTTTGCTTGTGAGTTTGTTTTGGATTATTTATTACAAATGTTTAATACTGCACATGGATCCATCTCGCCAATGTTCTGAGATTTTTATAAAGATCTTTTCCCCCTCAAATATCTGAGAAGTAGCAGTGTCTTGTCGCTTGTAAAAACACATCTAAAATGGCCCAGTTTCCTCTCTGAATGCCCAGTGTGCCAATGAAGTGCCGGTGACTGATTTGGTGTCTTGGCAACAGTTATCAGGGGGCAAATGCCTCACAGGTGCTAAACGCAGAGACAAAGAGAGATGGCTTGATGAAAACCATGAATCACTAGCAGAAAACAGAATCTGGCTCTTTTCAAAATGCAGAATCTGTTTTTTAAAAGTATATTTAAAATATATTTCTCATGTTGTTACATTGCTTTGCATTTTTAATGATATAATGATAAAAGTGCCATAGACTGAAAGGTTTAGTACATGACATACAGTGAGTCTGAAACACCACGGTGTCCTTGCTTTCTTGTACATCATGTGAGTGTAAAAGCCAGGTGAAAATCAGGAAAATCAGACCAAAACACAGACTAAACGTTAAATCCTCAAAATACAAGTCTAAATACATCTCCATCTGTACCTATTGTTGAGTATAATTATAATTTATTTAGCCTATATGTCATTCACAACACATAACTCAGGAGTAGTAATGGATGAGCAGACTTGGTTGCCTACAGACTGAATCCTATTGTGAACGTCACAATGTGACAACTGAAGTATTTTGCACGCATATTTCAGAATACATAATGCTGTGTGAGCATCAGAGACATGAGCCGAGAGCAGATCTCATTAATATTCATGACCCTTCCAAATGAGGTAAAAACAGAACTTCAAGTTTAGGGGTAAAGCCTAAGGTTCTAAACGGGCTAGTAAAATGGGCTTTTTTTGCAATTACATAAGTCACAATTTAAACATAATTGGCTCTATTTTAACAATCTAGGTGCAAAGTCTAAAGTGCAGGGTACAAAAGCATTAAGGGCATGTCCGAATTGACTTTTGCTATTTTAAGGACAGAAAAATATGCTCTGTGCTGCAGCGCATGGTCTAACAGGGTTGAGTTTATTCTCTTTATTCTGTTTGAGTTATGGGTGTGTTTTGAGAATAATCCAATAAGAGTCTCATTTAAGATTCCCTTTAAGAGTCAGTTTGTCGCGCCATGGTGTTTTGCTGTTTACATGGCCGACTTTGCAAGTGGAAAAAGCTTCACTAGTGAGAAAACAGATCGTCTGCAGCACAAGGATAAAGAATGAGCCTCCTCCAATCAGCCTTTACTTTCACTTTCTCTTTCTTTCTTTCGTGGATCAGGAAATGGTGTTGTACGCACAGACATCTATTAGCCTACATAATTATTTTCGATTGTTAAGCACAAAGATTTGTTTCAAAACTATTTCTAAATTCAGTCCTTATTTCCAGCAAACAAATAAATGTACAATAATAACGAAGTGTGGTCAAAAAGCTGAGTTATATTCAAACACACGTCCTATGCCCCATATGGACCTAAACACGACAGGGGAACAAATCTAAGCTTGTTTTTAATAAAACACATATAAATATGCATATAATAAATAACACTACTAACAATAATAACATTATACAAAGGAAGTTGTCATGAATAAACTGAAAAAGCCCCCCGAGATGAAGAATACATGGAGGCAGTGGTTTTTATATTTATGTAGAAAATAATAATTTTTGTAATATTTTAATCCTTTTATTCTTTTTCATTTGTAAAGATACTTGCATATTGCGGTACATCCTGTGTGTATTAAGCAATGTGTACGCGTTTAAGGCACACAACTAATGTACTCCGTGCTGGACTTTAGACCTGCTTTCAGCTGTCTATTTTAGTTTCTCAAAATAGCACTGTGCCAACAATGCACCTTAACACACCTCTTTTCTAGACCGAAACACCCATGAGTCCACAAAGTGGTGCAAATGGATTTGCCATTTAAACAACGTGGCGAAAAATTGGAAAACTAAGGTTGCGGTGGTCAGAAAATAGCAACACATCAGGGCAAACACGTCTTGCGCCTTATTGCGCTGGGTGTATAATGTCTTAATGCATTCTATGGCACCTTTAAGAAACACTGTGACACTGCCACCTACTGGCCTGGCATGCATGAAACAGTGTTTAGTGAAACAGGAAAATGTACTAAAACATACGTTTGACAGGATTCTAGGTAAAATGAACAATACGGGCCAACAAATTTTGTTGCTTTTCATACTAATGATATTAACAAGGACATATTGTCAGTGAATGAAGTATTATTGTCATGCATTTTTAGCAGTACATCAAATGAATAGCACAAAACAACTTGGTGTCTATGATTTTTAATACGTTTGTCTCACCTATCTATCTCTATATGGACAATAGTGTGGTCAGTTTGCTCGGTAGCTCACTTTGTATGGTGTTGTACAGTGTTGCGCTTTGGGTTTAAGTTTGGTAAAGCACAGTTCCACACAAGAGATAAAAGCAATGCAAAATCAAGGTAAATCTACCTGGTTGTAGTGCACCTTTCACTTACATTTTCGTTTGAAATCTCAAATGGATGTGATTGAAAGCAATCATGGATGTGTTTGTTTCTTTGCTTGTTTATATAACTACTATATTCATTTATAGCACTTCATTTTTGCATCTTGTTTAAATACATCATGAACAGCAGCTATGCTAATTATTTTCTTAATTCTCTATTTCCACCTGGGGACACTCATCGCGAGGCCCCTCAGAGATTATGCAAGGTCATTAATGTGATCCAAGACCTGTGAAAAAATTATGCCAAGGGATCCATAATCCTGGACCAGGCCACATCCTAAGCTGATGCTGTGGTGGTCATGAAGAAGTGGAGTGCATGAGACTGATTTCTGAAAAATCACAGTGACAGACGAGTCTTCGCATTGATCCTGTGGGCTAGCCTGAACAGCCCCAGTGACCTACTCACACCTGCAGTTCTCCACGATAGACGTCCAGCGTTTTCCAGCCTCCAGCGCCTAGACTGCAGCTCCACACAGGAAGTTTGGCCAAAGGAAAAATGGTCGTGCCCAACAGAGCCTGGTTTCTCTCAAGGTTTCTTCACTTTGTCAGTTAGTGAGGTTTTTTCCTCACCACTGTCACCACTGGCTTGCTTGGTTTGGGACTTGTGGAGCTGCGCTCGGTGAAATTGTTTTTCAGTGTTTGAACTTTTTAGCAGTAGAATTTAAACCACTCAGAAAACTAAATTGAACTTCAACTTAGAAATCTGGACTTTACTAGAACTTCTATGTTAAACGACTTTGACACAATTTACATTGTAAAAAAGTGCTATATAAATAAACATGAATTGAATTAAATGTGTACAAGAATGACGTATATCGGATAACGTACAAAAAAACGTTAGTAAAATATTTTAAAGTACCCAAGTAAATTATTTCAGATTCACAAAAATGTAGATAGCGCCCTCTAGTGTATTTGTCATCTGAAACAATCAACAAAACATACCCAGAGCAACTTATTTTACGTTTAAACTTCTGTAGCTGTAGCCTAAGGCTGCATAGTGAGATTTCCGCCTGTTATGACATTAGTGAACTAATTTCTACTGATCTACTAATTTCACACTAATTACTAATTAACATATTTGAGGCTATCATTGTGTTAATGTTTCAGATGTTTTGCCCAAATTTGTGTATGGCACATGAGGTTGCGAACTGATATCTTGAATTGCTTATTAGCGCATGTGGTAAGCTGTGTGTTCTGCATTTTAAACGCAGCTTGAATGGCTCATGAAACTTTTAGTGTGACTGTTTAATCAACAACAGATGTTCAGTCTCCACTAAAATCAGCCATTCGGTGCATGCAGTGCATAATAAGAGACAGTAAAACAGGGCATTCAAGAGCAGATATTCTCTTATAATATGTGTACAGAACTTTATCAGCATTACAGTCACAGACGTTCACCAGAAGACAAGCTGAGCTTCGGGTGTCACTGGCGTTGCGTTTTATTTTGGCTTGCTTTGCTGCTTTGCTTCGTTGCTTCGCTTCATTGCTTTGCTTTGTTTTGTTCTTTTGCTTTTTGTTGCTTTGTTTTGTTCTGCTTGGCTATGATTTTATGCTGTTTTGCTTGACTTTAGGGTTCTGCTTTGATTTTTTTGTATTGCCTTTGCTTTGCTTTCCTTTGCTTCAGTTTGTTGTTTTGTCTTGCAGCTTTTTTATTTGTTTGCTTAATTATTATTTTTTGCTTTGCTTTCTTGATTTGCATTTTCAGGGCTCGAAATTGTGACCGTTTTGGTTGCAAATTTTATCTATGCGACCTCAAAATATATTTGCCAGCATTTGTGCAAGTGCATAATTGCTTCAATTGTTTCTGCTTTGCTTTGTATGTCTTTGATTTTGTCAATCTGTTTAGTTCCCCCTTCAAGGGAACTGCAACACTGTGTCCAAGCAGGACACTAGGGGAACACCTCTTTTATACGCGTCTTGAAGCACATGTGAAATCAATCTAATAAAATTTAGCGGTGACGTTAGCACTCGTGTGCACGCGGCGACGTGAACGTCAGACCAGGAAGTATGAAAGCCTGCACTGAACATTCAGATGTAACTTCTTTGCTTTCAAGAAGCACGCAAGTGAATGCACCCTTTTTTGTCCAACTCAATACTGATACTGCACACACAAATACAAAAAAAAAAAAAACTGACGAAAGCCACTGAAAATGAGTTATGGCAGAACAGAGAAACTTTAAATCATGTGTGCCACCATGTTCATGTCTTTTTACAGCTGTTAACACACACGAAATGTGCTTACAGTGTTTGTGTGTGAAGCATTCTCGGTCAGCATTCGAGAAGATCCCGCGGCTTGTACTCCTCGCGGTTTATGTCTCGCTCGTGCTGAGGCAGGGTGTCAGCTTAAATCGTGTGGATCGCAGCTACATCTTGCTGATGAGATGGAGACGGACTCCGTTCTCTCTCTGCCTCTTCCGCGAGATCCAATCCTCTCTCGGGAGTGTCAGAAGCCCGCGCTGTGGCTTCTTCTGCACCTTGGGGGAGGGCAGCGTCTTCTGTTTCCGGGGAAATGGATACGTCACCGCAACATACACAAAGAGGGTAGAGGGATCTGCCACCCCAGTCAGTAGAATATAAGGAGTTAGTGGAGGTTATGTCCCATACTGCTGACAGATCTGACGCCATTGATTGGCAGGCAACACAAGAGCAGCAAGAGCTGCGGCTCTTGGGTAGGTTAGCGAGAGAGAATTACCTAATAAAATAAATCCTTCACAAAGGGACCTGCCCTTTTGCCTCGAACTGCATGTAGCTGTGATTAAATGGTGGAATAATCCTTAATCAGCATGTTTTATGAAAAGAAAACTGCTATTTATTCTTCAATTCATGGGCTGGGGGAAACAGCATGTAAAAATATGCCCTTTATAGAGAAAGATTTAACAGCTAGGTCCCTTCTTTGTTTTTTCTAGACCTCTGAGGGGTACTTCACATCTAGTTGGCAAAGTGTACATGACGGCAGGTCAATCAGTGGGATGTCTGCATACTATGTCAGTGCTGCAGGCATACCAGGCTGATTTATTAAATTATTTTTTAGATGGCGGAGGAGCAACGTCCGAACAGCTTAGAGAAGCTCTTCGGGCGTCAGTCGCGTCTAAATCATCTGACAGTGTAAAAACAAAGTGCTATGGCTCCTTTGGGGGTTTTCTCCTCATCACCCCCCCCCCCCACCAGCACCACAAAAAATGAGGGCCTGGAGGGCACGCTCTCAACCTGAGTTTTCTTCTAAAATACTAACAAGATCTATAGTTATTTCGAGGAAGGCGAAGGATAAAGGGAAGTCTGGACGTGTTGGGAGTCAGACTTCCCAGGGCCCTTGGACAGTGAAAGCACCATTCGGTGTCCTCCCTGAGCCAAGATCCGTTGAGCAGGGGGCAGACCACCTCACCACCTATAGTGGTTGGGGGCTCTGCACTTCTCAGGGTGGGCGCTCCTTAGTGTCAGCTCTATCACAGTGTCTCACTCCTTCTTCGGATGGTCCAAGAGCAACCAGAGGCTGGTCTCGAGAGGCCGATACCCCTAACACATTTTTTGGTGGCATGGAAACACCTGCCAATGGTGTCTCAGTGGGTCTTGTTCACGGTAGAACACAGCAACAAAATATATTTTTGTGCACGCCCACCTCACTCCAACGGTGTTACCACCATAATGAAGCCAGAACAGGCTGTGGTTATGGAACAAGAAGTACCGGCCCTTCTAAGCCCAATCGACAGACAGTCAGGGTTTTACAGCCCGCATTTCATCATTCCGAAAAAGGATGGGGGACTGCATCCCATATTAGATTTAAGAAGTCTAAATTGGTCCATCAGGGCTTTTAAGTTCACTGTCAAGAACGTAGTGTCACATACTCGGTCCGAGCACTGGTTTGTCACAATAAACCTGAAAGACGCATACTTCCATATATCCATCCTTCCCCAACACAGAAGGTACCTGAGACGAAACGTTCCAGTATCAGATTCTTCCATTCGGTCTAGCTCTGTCACCTCGAATCTTCACCAAAATAGTCAAAGTGGCATTAGTTCCACTTCATATGCAGGGTATACATATCCTAAACTACATAGACAAATGGCTAATTCTAGCTCAGTCTCACTATATGGCAGTTCGGCATCGAGATGTCGTTCTCAACCATATCTGAATGGAATCTGAGGTTTCGGCTGAACACCACAAAAAGTGCGCTTGTTCCAGCCAGGACGACCACTTTTTTGAGATGTGCTATGGGACTCCATGACAATGTCAGCACGTCTGTCCCTGCCATAAATCGTTTTGATTCAGTCAGCCGTACACAGAACCAAACAAGGCCAATCCATCACTGTAAAACAGTTTCAGAGACTGTTAGGCGTCATGACAGTATCATCCAGCATGATTCTGTTTGGTCTGCTGTACATGAGACCCCTACAGTGGTGGCTCAAATCCAGGGGTTTCCCCTAAAGGGAAATCCTTTACGCATGATCAAACTAATGCTTTTTTCGCAGCACTGCATTCAAGTATTAAATATGTGGAAAAAGCCCTGGTTTCTGTCTCAGGGTCCAGTGTTGATAGATCATGCTTCTCTCGCAGGCTTGGGAGCGACCCTAAGAGGCCTTCCCAAAGCGGCACAATAGGGAGTGTATCATCACCTATGGCACATTTACTGCCTGGCGATGATATCGGTGTTCTAGCCAGCTCTCTGGCCCTAAAACATTTTCCCCTGGACCAAAGGGGCCATCATGTTTTTGTCTGCAAAGACAATCCATTGGTAGTCGCCTAAACCAACACTTAGAGTGTCTAAAGTCTCAACTGCTCTGCACATTGGCACATTGGATCCTCCTGTAAAGCACTACGTTAGCAGTTGCATAGACTGTTGAGTCTCATGGCATTAGCAGCCAATGCCATTCCGTTCGGCCCTAAGTACATGAAACCTCTGCAGTGGTCGCTCAATCCAGGGTTTTTTCCCCTGAGGGGAATCCTTTCCACATGATCATGGTTTCTCAGCGCTGCTTTCGAACCTTCACTATGCGGAAGAAACTCTGGTTCTTGTCCCAGGCCCTAGTTTTTGGGGTCTGTCTGTCGTCGTATCATGCTACTGACAGTTGCTGCCCTCAAGGGCTGGGAAGCGACTCTGAGGGTCCTTACCAAATTGGGACAATAGGGGGAATATCATTATCAATTGCACATTTACTGCCGGGAGATGATATCGGTGTTCTAGTCAGTTTATGGCCTTGCAACACTTTCTCCCAGACCTAAGAGGCCGTCATGTTCTTGTCCGCAAAGACAACGCATTGGTGGTCGCTGATGTCAACCTTCAGGGGGTCTGAAGTCTTGACTTCTCTGTAAGTTGGCACATCAGATCCTCCTGTGGCCCCAGAACAAGTTTCTGTCTGTCATAACAATGTAAGTTCTGGGCCAGCTGAACATGGGAGCAGACCTCCCGTTGAGGTGAGAGCTGGGAAATGGCAAGAGACCATGCATTTTATGCTACGGTTTGTCTCTCTCATATACAACCCCAATGGGACTGGATGCCATGGTGCAGACATGGCCCCGGCTATGTCCGTACGGTTGTTTTCCCTTGGTCGCTCTGCTCCCAGAAGTCCTGGACAGCTTTGGCCTCTTAAGGGGCCAGTCCCCTAAAGTATGATTTGTCAACCTAGATTGCTCAGACCATACTGAATTTCGGGGCACCACTCAAGAGGAAGCTATACTCCATTAAATGGGCACTCTTCTCAGCTTGGTGCAGTAAACACCAACTGAACACAAACAGCTACAGGGAGACTATCTGTCATTTTGGTTAGCTGCCTTTACACTAACGTACATGTTGAAGCAGTAGCAGCTTAACTTCTCCCCTAGATGCTAAGTCACTGGGAAGGGACCCGCTAATTCAACACTTCCTCTGTGGAGCCGCAAGGCTAAGACCGCTTAGCACAAACAGGACACCATCTTGGGTTTTAACAGTAGGGCTCAAGAGCATCCCTGTTCCCCAATTTGAGCCCTGGTAGGAGGTGTCAGATACTTATCTGGTTTTAAAACAGCTTTCTTGCTGATTATATCTTCCCTTAAAAGGGTTGGTGACCTCCAGGCTCGATTCCCTGTCGTGCTACAGGCCTTTAAATTGCCCCACTTTTCAGGTGTCATTAACCTTAGAGCTCATTCCTCTAGTGGTTCGTCTCATGGCTCTCAAAGCCTCTCTGTCGGGCACTGACTGCCCTCTCTGACATTTGTATGGTGGCAGGCTGGTCGACTCCACATACTTCTGTGCATCACGACCAGCTGGACTCTTCGGTCTCACTTGAGTGTGCATTTTTCACAGTCAGAAGTGAGTCTGGCCTAGTAGATATTGCGTTCCGAGATGTTTTCATTTCTTTGCTTTAGTTTTTGTTTTCTTTGCTTTATTAATTTTTGTCACTTTGATTTACTTCAGTTTTGCTTTGTTGTTCTATATTTTGCTCTTGTTTGTTTTGATTTTTGTTGCTGTACTTGTCGTTTTGCAATAATTTGATGTTTTGTTTTGTTCTTGAATGTTGCTTTGGCAATTTTGGTTTTGTTGCTATGCTTAGTTTTTGTTGCTTTACTTTGTTACTTTTTGTGTTATGTTTTGCTTTGGTTTTATGTAGTTTTGCCTATTTTTGTGGTTTGACTTTGCTGAAGTTTGCTTTTTTGTTTGTTTGTTTTTGTTGCTTTGTTTTCCTTTTGTTTCAATTTGGTATTTGGCCTTTTTTGTTAATTTGCTTAATTTTTAGTTTTGCTTTGCTTTGTTTTGTTGTTTTGCCTTGCTTCGCTTTATTGCTTTGTAATATTGTGGTTTTTCCATTGCTTTGATTAAATTTACTTAGTTTTTTCTTTGCTTTATTTAGTTTTATTTTTTTTACTTGCTTTGTTTGCTGGCTATGCTTTTGAATTGTTTTGCTTTTTTATTTTTTATTTATTTTTTTGCTTTGCATTTGTTTTTATTGGGGCGGTGGTTAGCACTTTTGGCCTCAAAGCAAGAAGGTCACTGGTTCAAGTCCCAGCTGAACCAGTTGGAATTTCTGTGTGGAGTTTGCATGTTGTCCCCGTGTTCGCCTGGGTTTCCTCTGGGTCCTCCAGGTTCCAAAACAGTCCAGACATGAGCTACAGGTGACTTAAACTAAATTGTCCATAGTGTAGAAGTGTGTGTGTTTGTGTGTGTGTGTGTGTGTGTGCGTGTGTGTGTGTGTGTGTGTGTGTGTGTGTGTGAATGTGAATGGGTGTTTCCCAGTACTGGGTTGCAGCTGGAAGGGCATTCACTGCGTAAAACATATGCTGGAATAGTTGGCGGTTCATTCCGCTGTGGCAACCTTTAAAATAGAGACTAAGCTGAAGGAAAATGAATGAATGTTTTTATCTGATATGAACTTTATGCTTAAATTTGCTTCAGTTTTGATTGGCTTTGTAGTTCTATATTTTGCTTTTTTTTAAATATTTTTGGTGTTTTGCTTTTGAAAGCTTTAGCTTTGTTTTTTGTTTTGTTTTGTTTTGGGTTTGTTCCTTTGCTTTAGCTCATTGTGGAGTTCTGCTTTGCTTTTATGTTGTTTTGCTTTCATTTTTGTTGCTTGACTTTGATTTAGCTTTTTTATGTGACCCGTTGGCCTTTTTTGCTTATTATCAGTTAGCTTTGTTGTTTTACCTTAAATCGACTTCGATTTGCTTAAGTTTTGCCTGGCTTTGATGTTCTCTAGTTTTTCTTTTGCTTGTTTTTTTGCATTGCTTTTTATTGCTTGGCTTTAATTAAGTGTTATGATTTGCATTTGAATGTTGCTTTTTTGCTTTGTCTTTGTCACTTTTTGTTTAGTCTTGATTTTGTTATTGTTTTGTTGTTTTGTTTGGCATTGTTTTGCTTTTTTTGGTTCTGTTTTTGCCGTGGATTTTTTAGATCATTCATTGATTGAAAAAGCAAAGCTTTGACATTTGGTTTTGTGCTCCATGAGAAAAGGTCATACGAGTTTGGAGAGACATGGAAATTTAAGTGGGTGTGAATGAACATGACGCTTCCAAACGTGACGCTTCTGAATATGATTTCAGTGGGATGTGTGCCTTTACCTGGGGTGGGGGTTTCTGTTCGATCCGCACTACAGGCAGTAGGGAGACGAAACTGGATCCCTGAAAAGAACAAAAATCATTAGTAGAGCCCAAATAAATCAAACACAGTCACTGCACACTGTCTTTCAACATTTTATATTCATTAAGATCAATAAGACATTTAAGCTGTGAACGATAATATTGAATCTGACACCAGCAGTTGGATTCTAAAGATATCTTCATTAAAAATCATAATAAAGCCATAATCAAGTAAGTGGTGCCAAATTGATGAAAATTAATAAAGGCACATACATTTATAAAGTCGGTAACACTTCATTTTGATGGTCCATTTGAGTATTAGTAGACTGTCTGCTTAATATCTGTTGATACTGCTGCAAAACAGACATTTAACTGACTATAAGAAACTTTGCAAGTACATGTCAACTTACACCAGCCCTAACCCCAACCCCAAACTAACAGTCTACTTATAATCTTATGAGAATTAGTTGGCATGTAGATGCAATGCAACTTAAATTCAACAAACGGACCATCAAAATAAAGTGTGCCCTAATGTTTTGGCCAAAAGATTTTGGCATATTGTTTAGCAGTAATTCTCAGTGGTTTTCTCACTACTGTTTCTCAAGTGAAAAGAAGTACACTTCAGCAGATTTTTTGAAAGCATAAAGACATATTACATTTTAAAAAAATAGATTTTCTTTATAGTTTTTTACTGCTTCAGTGTAATTTCATAATGACCTCTGTATATATTTTACAAAAGCACAGTGTTTAACAGTACATCTAATAAAATTAAGTGTACTTCTTTTTCACAAGTGTATGGTCTCCTATGACAATTAAAATAATATTAAGAGCCAAGAAAGTGTCAGCATGTTGTAAAAACATAGCAAGAAAATCATTCAGAATCAAACAGTTATACCATTTAAATAATATTTTAGGCAATTTCAAAGAATAAATGCAATAGAGTGAGAAATTCAAATAAATAAATATAGAAATTCAAAATGAAGGCAAAAAACAAGCAAGTATTTTCAAATGATATTTGAATATTATAACATTTACACTTAAAAATGTAAACAACTATGAAATTATATAGTGGTTCCTTTAACAAAATTAACTTTTGTTTAATTTCTGATAATAAACTTGAAAAATAATCAAAATGGAGTTTACAATCTATGCATAAGAAGCTATATATGGCTAAATGTACATAAATAAAACAAAAAAGGAAACTTCAGTTAAAACACACAGTGGTTCGCAGGTATCAGGATCAGGTTTGAGTTCCAGTGCCTCCAGAAAAAGGGTTCAGATTCACCATAGAGTCATTTGGTTTTCTGAAGAGTCCAGTGAGAGTGTGGCTTGATCCTGAACGCTCCATCTGCTCGTCCGTATCGTGTGTGAATGAGTTCTGACAGTGCGCAGGGTGAAGGATGACATGAAGGATGAAGATGATGATGATACTGTATGACACATGGACAAAAGTGTATGCTTTTATAAAAAAATTACATTCATATAATGGACTTATTGAAAAATACTTGACACTTTAGTTTTCTGTAAGTGTGAGTGTTTTTAACACACACATATCCAATATTAATTTTATTTAATGAGATTGACGTTAGCAAATCAAGATTTACAATAGAATCTTGAAAGTCAGTGAATATGTTCACATCCACGTCTACAGTGTTCAGCATATACAAGTACAGCCCTAACAAATCTCCCTTTTAAATTCATAATTTTAATAGGAAGTTATTCGATATTATATTTGTGCATATTCATTAGATTAGTCAGGACTGAAGCCAAATCTGGAGCTTATCTAACAAAATAACAGTCCAAAAACTAGTACACCCATATTTATATGTTATAGAACACAAATACAAATTTAAAAAAAGAGGAAAATCAAGAGAAGCAAAACAATGGAAACATTTTGTTGTAATTTTTTTTTGCAATATTTTGCTTGAATTTAACTGTATTATCTTTCAAATTCTAAACATGTTTGGTGACTAAAATATTATTTTAATAAATTAATCAGTTTTTTTTAAATGCAGCAAAATACATTGCCTATACTCACTGAGAAATGGAGAAAAAAATATATATTTTTTAGAACAGGGTGTCAATTATGCGGAGCACTGTATAATTGTCTGTCTCCACTGCTGTTTTTGACTGTTTGGTGCCATAATGTGACTGAATAACACATAGGTTAGTGTATGCTCCATTCAGCTGTTTTCATTTCTGTCAGCTTTGCCTTTAATTAAAGAATTAATGAACTATTATGTTTGATCAATGTTTGAGTCTATTTTTATTTATTTTTTTGGTGTTTAATAAGTAGGATAAATTACATCCAGGCAGTTGTTGTAGCAGAATAAAGACCTTCAGTCCTATACAACAGTGCTTTGCTTCCCATCAAGGCTGCCGATAAGCCTGTCAGGTTTTATTCTGTAATAACAACTGTTTGATGTACTTTATCCCTTATATAACAACTTGTCTGGTTCAAAAACTATAGCAACAGGATTTACTACAAATGATTATCTTATTATTATTAAGCGTATATGGATTCATGTTGGTGCCAAACATTAAACAAATATATTTATTTGCTAAAAATGTGGTTTGCAATTGTTTGTTCTCAGTGAAATCAGATTTTTCTGTTGTTAATATTTAGAGCAAAATATCAAAATGCTAACAAATACAGATACATTTTTACCAAGGATTCCAAGATTATATTCTTATAATATTATTATTTAAAAAAAAATAACAAACATGCTATTTGTTTATTATATTTATAAAATTATTGTATGTGCAATTGTTTGTTCTTCATTAAATCTGAATTTTCTTTTTTTAATATTTAAAGCAAAATATCAAAAGGTTAAAGAATAAAGACATTATTTTTTACCATATTTAACAACAGTGCCAACATATAATATTATTATTAACAAAAGAAAAGAAAGAACTTGCTATTTCTTTTTTAAATAAAGCTGTCTTTTTCATGTGTTAATACATTTATGAGCCCTACATTTTCTTTTGTTAATATCTAGAGCAAAATATCAACAGGTTAAACAATAAAGACATTATTTTCCAAGGGTGCCAATATATTTTAATATTTTTAATTACAAAATTTGCTATTTCTTTTATTTGTATCTTTCATGTGTGTTAATAAATTTAAGCACCCACTTTGTCCACCATCCTGGATCCTTTTCTTTAAAAAGCCATCTTTACCTTTTGCACCTACTCTTTAAAAACAAAAACAAAGTTGACAAAGTTTTTAGGCAACAAACTTCAGGACATTTTTGAGTTGACTCAACTTTCAACCCAATTACTTCACTTGACTCGATTTAAGTTCAGTAAACTCAAAAATGTTCTGTAGTTTGTTGTCTAAAAATTTTAAATTTAGGTCAACTTTGTTTTTTTTGAGTGTATATGTCTGTAAGTTGACATTTGGTGAATGAGTTGATGTAATGGAGGAGCTGGGAACTGAATGGAGATCAGCACAGTATGGGGTTTCTCAGTGATGTGCAGTCCATCAGAAGAGGCTGATCCAGAAGTAGTGTCTGGAGGTGGAGTTGGCTCACCTCACCTCTCAATGACCTCTCATCTGAAGCTTGAGCTGCGTGACCAATTTGTCCTCAACACATACATACATACATACATACATACATACATACATACATACATACAGTGGCAATGTCCCCATGAATGCAGAGTGAATGTCATCAAAGCTACAGTCAATTATATCATTCCACACATGACATCCTGATGAAGACGCCATCAATCTCAATAGTTTTATTAAGTTTATATTGTTTTTAGCATTTTAAACTGCAAATCTGAATAGTTCGATCCATCTACCCTATGTTATTTTGGTTAGAGATTTTTTTAGAGGTTAGAGCTTTTTTATTGTTGTTGTTTTTTATATTAAGTAACTTAAGATTATTTAACTAATTAATTAAATGAGTTATCATTTTTAATAGAAAATAGTTTTATAGAATTGATTTTACTGTTTGTAAAATAACATCTTATGAGTGCATCCACTATTTCTGCAATGCCATTCTAGAAGTATTTTCTCGCATTTTTTTGGCCATTGGGATTTTGTTTTAAATCCTGTAACTATTATAAGCTATAAACCAAACCAAACAGCTATGAGGAGATTCACAACTAATCTGAACAAAGTACTTGAAAATAATAAAAACAGACAGGGGAACAAGACTGTACTTTTAATCAGTCTCATCACGATTAAGAAGTGCAATTCCACGAGGCATTGTGAATGAGCAAGTTTAAAGTGGAATTATAAATGGTTTATTAGCATTTTTGATTATATCTATAAAACTATTTATTTCAGTTTTACAGCAAAATATGTTAAACATTTTGAGAATGTAGTTTACATGTAAACCATTTACATGTAAATATCTCACATAAACTCTAAATTGAAGGAACTGTTCACCCAAAAATTACATCTATGCCTCGGTGTATGACTTTCTTCTGTCAGTCACAGTTGTTTTAATTTTTATCTTGGCTCATTTGAAATAATGATGTTGGGGTTGTGGCCCTTTTTATTTTGAAGTTTCATAAAGCACATTAATCCATCATAAAACTAACCTATATGCCGCCAGGCGGTTAAAACATGTCTTATGAACCAGACTGAAGTTTTGTGTACCAGACGTATTGTCACCTTACAATTATAAGGTTCTATCTGACATTTTGGCAAAATTGAGTTATTGACATATTCTTATTAAATGACAACTTATTTACATTTTGTGATGTTTTTTCATAAGTTCTTTACATTTTAAGACTTTTTATTTAAAAAACAAAAAACAGTTTTATCCACAAAGTCAAACTGTATCTTGGCTCTATAAGGTTCTTTCTGTGAGCCAATCAGCATTCGAATGCAGCAAGAGGACCAATCAGAATCAGCTTTCTTTGTCATTTGAGAAAGACCAGAAAGAAACACTAAATCGACAAAATAATGTTAAAATAATAAACACAAAATTGAGAAGAAACCTGAAACTGAAATAGTGTGTAAATGTGATGATTTAGAAGTATTTTTTGACATTGAGAAGAAATGTTAAATTTGACATTGTTGAAAAAGAAACAGTTTTTTAAAAAAATTATATATTAACATGTAAAATATTTTTATTTGTGTACATATAGTCAGTACAATATTTTCCAGTATTTATTCAACTCATTTGCTTATTGTCTGTTTTCTTTTAAAGTCTTTAAATTTGATTTTAAGCCTTAAAGGGCAAATACTTAATATAATTCACAGGGCATAATATAATAAATACAAATCAATCATTCTTATAAAGTATATAATTCATTAAATATGACCATATTAATTACATAAAATTAACATCTGCAATGGACAAAATATTTAGCACTGCCTTTTATGCTTAATTTGAAGAAACACATTTTTTTTCATCCTAAAACATTAAATATATGTTGTAGAAAGCAAAAATGTAACTTTCTCAAACATCAACATATTGTTACAACAGCAATTTTTATTTTTTTAAATTAAATTAATAAGCAGACTGATTGTATATCTTGAAAAGTAATGCGTCAATTAATGATCTGTCAGATAGAACCTTATAATTCCAAGTGGAAAATGACTTTTCAGAATAAGAAGGTTCTATCTGCATTTGCTCTGTTTTTATCCCAATTTGCAAATTAAAGAGAATTTTGATAATTTACATTTAGAATACGTTTAGGGTCTCTGTCATGTTAATGTATAAAAGAGAACTGTTACACACATATTGTTTGCTATAAGGAATGCAAAATCTTCGAAGCTCAAAATCTCAAAATCATTTAGAGCGCAGATAGAACTTTATAATTCCAAGGCGACGGTATTTCTAGTTCCTAAATAATAAACTCAAATCACTGACTTCTGAATGCATGTTCTTGACAACTTCTTGCCTGATCTCTGACTCTGACATATGACACATTTGTAACCGAAGCTCCGGGAATACCGGACAGTTTGTTAACCAAAGAAGATGATAAATATCAAGAAAACTAGTTGGCTTGGCAATACTGTTTAACGTTGGCCTCCTTCTTCTTCTCTCATGAGAACTTCAGCTACAAATGTACCTTAAGGCTGGCACACACTTTGGGATTTTTTATAATTCTCAACGATTGTAGCATGTCAGACTGCACGAACATGGCTTCCATGTCACACTGTAAGATCTCAGGTGTCATAAAGTCAGATTGAACAACAATGAAGACGCGCCAAACACGAAAGAAAACGCCCCTGGAGTTTGACGTCATCCACCCGTGACACTTTTACTATCCCGCATTCTGAAATGATTCCTCACAGTTAACGTAAACAATCTGTAACGGCAAAAAGTTTTGACATTTCCCCGTGGTCATTTGATTTGATTTGATGGTCACATGGATTGCTTCATCAGTTTTGGAGCTCTTATTGGTTCTTGGATTGACGTTCATCGCAGCTGTTGTCACACTCCAGGAAAGTGTCTGAAATCTTCTGACACTGCCAAAACTTCATCAGAGGAAAAATCTGATTGCAACGGGCACTAAGTGGCTGTCAGTAAACATGGCAAACCAACGATCAAAGATCACTGATTTTAGCCTAGGATTTCAGCAATCTTTTAGGATTTCCCAACTTTGTCTCAGATGACAAAATCGTGGCTGAAATCTCACAGTGTGAGCAGGGCTTTAAGTCATGTGTCATACCGACGTCAAGTCAGAGATCAACAAAGGAAACACGCCAATCCACTTCATAAGACATGCGTTAACTTACTGGTGGTGTATGGATTAGTTTTACGACAAATTTTTGGAAGCTTCAAAAAAGGTAAATACCATTATACATCATGGAAGAGTCAGAATTAAATTTAAAACTACTCTGTGTTCATCTAAAAGAAGAAAGTCTTATACACCGAGGATGGCTTGAGAGTGATTGAGTCATTTTCCTTTCTGGGTAATCTATTACCTTTAAGTCAGAATTGCGTGAAAGACTCCGGAAACTCTGATAGCTGTGAGGAAAAAGTTGAGGAATTGTGCAATTGTCAACTTTGTTTTCTCTGAATAATTTAGCGCTTTTCTATTTCTCATAATGTAGAATCATGGGTAATATAGTTTTCACCACAAATTTTGCAGTACAACTGTTTAAAGAAATTGTTCACCCAAATATGAAAATGTACCCACACTCAAGTGGTTCTTAACTTTGAATGACTATGAATTTCTGTTTTCTGTTGAACTCAAAACAATATTCATTCATTCATTCATTTTCCTTCAGCTTAGTCCCTTATTTATCAGGGCGGAATGAACCAACTATTCTGGCATATGTTCCAGCAGCAACCCAGTACTGGGAAATTGTTGTTCAACAAAACATAGAAAATCAAATAGTTTTGTTTACAAGTGGCGGAGGAGCAA
The DNA here is from genome assembly GCF_903798145.1 of Danio aesculapii. NCBI lineage: Eukaryota > Metazoa > Chordata > Actinopteri > Cypriniformes > Danionidae > Danio > Danio aesculapii. The sequence goes on from NC_079454.1 coordinate 8,045,507, forward strand.
ATGATGACAAAATGTGGATTTCTGAGTGAACTGTCTCTTTAATAAGTTGAAATAATGTTTCTTGATCAACTAAAGCACATAACGTTTATTAAAATCCTCATAGCGCACAAAAAGTTTAAAAATTTATTTCCCTTTGGAGTAAAGTGCTAGAATTTATACTTCCAGACTGCTGCACTCTGTTGTTCGAAGCTGATAAGTAATAATGTCAAAGAATTTTACTTCAGACCACTGTTATATTACAGAATTTATATGCTCAAATCATGCACGATCCCCTGTGAATTCAAATAACAAATCAAACACTAAATTAAACATAAAAAATCAATAGTAATAATAATAATAATGTTTACAAAAGACAAAGAAATGCTCATAACGTTTAAATAAAATAAGCTGAAGCAAAGTCTTTTGACTTTATGTAATATATTTTATATATATTGTAATATGGTGAAAATATTTGCTGGGCAAATAGCTGCCGGGCAAATGTTTTGATCCAAATAAGTATCAGGCTTCTGTATATAATATGAAAATAGACAAAACAATGATGTGAAATGAAGAACAACAGGTATATTACAGAGGAGGCCTGTCAGACCTACCGTATATTCTACGCCCCCCAGCTAAGCTACGGGCCCCTAAAATGAAAACAAAAAAGGTGATAGCTTAGTAAGAGGGAACTTTGAAAAAAAAAGAAAAAAAAAAGTAAACATTGTCCCTGAATCATCCATTGTGTCATGCACTCGCTAAACAAATTAACAGCAAACAAACAAACAAACAAACGCAATTAGGCGAATTCACAAAGAATTTCGTGCAGGCGCTGCTAGTGTTCAACCTCTAAACTATAGTAGGAAAAAAACATTGATAAAATAAATTAGGTACGTAACTGACATTGAATTTCTTTTAAAAATCAACATGTAAATTAGATAATTTATTTATTAGCGGTTAAATGTTACTTGTTCAGCTTTTTACATGTCTGTTGTTGACTACTGTCATATTTAAAATCATTTCTTAAATTATTTGGATTTTTATTGTTGAATTTTGAATGTTTGTCATTATGCATCTAGCAGGTTTTGCATCTACCACATTTGTTCTGTAAAATTCAGCCAAGCTTGCAGGTTTAACAAGAAAAAAACATTTCTATCATTATAAAATAAACACAGATTACAAAACAAATTTTAAATGATTGATTTAGAGTGTGCTTTAAGTGCTAAAGCTACGAGGTTACAAGCAATGAAGACAAAGTCTAGAATTTTGTAGAAATCACTTCTTTATCTTCTTCAAAATTACGGTACCGTTAATGCTCACATTTAAAACTTCATTATAATCATTTTAAAATGCTTAAAACCCTTCACCGTAAAATTGTGTTACATATATACACTTTTAATGTATGAAATTTCTTGAAAATTAAAAAAAAAATTGATTCTGATTCTGCTTATTAACTGGGTTGCTTATTGATTCACAATTTCAGCTCTGATGTTGATGATGGAAAAAAAATAAAATATTGTAAGAAAAAAAAAAGCATTAAGCAACATAAAAACTAAAGAGCCATATAAGGGTGTAAAAGCTGATCCTGTTTTAATACTTGTTGGGTGTGAACAAATAAATAAATAAATAAATAAATAAATAAATAATTAATTAATTAATTAATTAATTAATACATTTATTTATTTATTTATTTATTTATTTATTTATTTATTTATTTATTTATTTATTTATTAACAAATTAATTACTTAAGTAAAATGTATGCAAAGTAAATGCGTGGAATATTAGGGTGTTGGGAACTCAAATGTTTAACATTCATAGCGGTAATTTAACTTTTTTTGTTTTTAAGGCAAAAGCTGTAATGCATTATCGCACAGCATGACTGAAGCAGATCTGGCTTAAGTGCAAAAAGCACAGCACTGGATTGATCTGCATCAAACTACTTCATGAAAATAGGTAGGTAAATCCATAAGCAAAATCGAAATTTGGAATTGTGGGTTCTCACAAATTTGGAGCTGGTCCCTTTTTTATACCTGATAAACATATGAGATTTTATAATATTATGTTCAGTCTATAGGCATCTGTGAGAAGTTGACAACCAAACAACAGTGGCAGACTACAGGACTGAATGCATGCATGCATGCACTTAAAATCCCAGTATACTTCAAACAAAGTTTTTGAAAAAAACGTTGAAATAGCTGATTGATGATATACTGTTTTCAAACCTTCAGAAACCCCGCTTCCGACACCCTGCAACAGTAGCTGGGGTTGTTAATGTGTTGCACTGCTCATGTGTATCCCTAAATACAACAGTAAGGGTGGTTGAACAGATCGATAAACAAACAACTGTGAACAGTTTGATAGACGAGATGCACCACCACGACATGCCACATCTTTATATTGCTTTCTATTTGGCATGGTTATACACCGAATGGAATATTTAGTAACTTCATAAGAGGTACTGCAATTTGGTGGTACGACCCCCTCCATGTCTTTCAAATCTCTCTGCAAGCGATTGTACAGGTGTAGATACATATGTACCAGCTCTGCTGCTTAACCCTGCACTGTATTTATGTTGCTAACTTGGTGTTGTTGTTTTGTTGATGTTGTTCTACACTGTAAAACCCAAAAAGTTAAGGTAACTCAAACCGTTTGAGGAAACCGATAGCAACAAAACATTTAAGTTCAAAAACTAATCCTAATGAGTACTGTGAATTTAATCCATTTAAGTAAACAAAGCAATATGAGCACAGTGAAACCCAATAAATAAAGAGAACTCAAACCAACTGAGTACTGTAAAACCCAATAAGTTAAGGCAACTCAAACCATTTGAGGAAACCGATTGCAAAAAAACATTTGAGTTAAAAAACTAATCTATATGAGTACTGTGAATTAACTCCATTTAAGTTGAATTAATGAGGTATTTAATTAACTCATTACCTTTAACACTGAGTTCAAAACTCTATTCAAATAAGTAGAATTAACTTTCAGTCAATTTTGAGTTAACTACAGTCATTTCATTTGATAAAGTTGACTTGGGTTTTACAGTGTACTGTCTGACCTCCATGAATATGACTAGGAGTCATTCACATCAATTGTGTAATTGTCACAGAGCAGAAGTAGCTCAAAGGTGTTTGGGAGCGTAAATTTACTCCCCCAAAAGTTCACTTCAATGAGCTACCGAAATGAGGTCAATTCAAACTTTTTTTTCAGATTTTTTCAACTTCTTCATTTTTCTTTGAAATATACCGAGCTTGAAGTATACTGGGGTTCTTTACAAAATGACACCATCTACCGGCCTGCCATAAATATTAAAACATGTTTAGCCCTTTTCACAAATCTGTGAGCAGGAAGAGTTTTGACAGCCTTGAGTTATTGAAAAGTTTCACATGTTGGTGACCAATCAAAAACTTTCAGTTTTTAGTAAATTGCTGTTGTGTGGGTCTTAAAATCTCTAAGCAATCTAAACCAAGCTAAAGTTGATGTCCATGTGAATTTTAAGCTGGTGCACAACTGGCCTCTGAAACTCTCTATGTTACGGATGAAACTCTTGATCCCTGACCATGGAAAAAGAGGCAAGTTTGGCTTTCCACTTAGGAGACCAATCACTCTGTGTTGTATTAAAAATGGACGAATAAAAATTGGGGTTGAGGCCACTCATATTTAAGTGTTACTAATTCAGGTGTATGCTGAGGAACTAAGCATTCAGCTGTTGCATTAGGTTTGTGGTCATCAAGACATGACGTCTCTATTCTCTTCATCAGGAAGCAAGAGGTACATCTGTAACTAAGATGCTTCCTTTCATTTGTTCACTAGATGTTATGTCAGGAAGAACAGGTCGGGGTCTCTAAGGAAAATGTTACAAACACTGAACTAAGTTATCAGTTTGGGGTGATGTGGAGCAGAAAGGACCACTTATTGTGCAACCTTTCAATGTACCATGTGGCATGGAATTACCAGATTCCATGACTAATTTAGGTAAAATGTAATGACTTTTACCTAGCTTACACTAGGCTTAAGAGTTTTAGTTTTTGTTACAACAGTACAATGGGAATCTTCCCGTACCAAGTTTGCACTCACTGGTTCTAGTTCCAGTTTTCACCAATGTCCTCTGAGGGCAGCACTTTTAGGTTCACCAACACAATGCAAGATATAGGTAACCTGAATTCTAGGCACAATCATTGGCCAAAAATACCTCCAAGCCCCCTACCCTTTGACTGAGGTCAACAGGACCAGGAACGCAATAATGTAGGAACACTCCAGGAATGTAGTTGGAAACCGTATTTCAGAGATGCAATGTCAGACACAATGCACTCAGTGGAGCTAGTGATGTCACTGTGAGGGGTAGGGTTAGGGGTGAGGTTAAATGTGGACATTAAAAGCATTGCATGCATCTTAGCTTACATCTGCACCTGGTCTGCATCCAGACCTCTCTCAATGTGAGGGAGCTTAGAAAGTTTCTTTCATCCTTCTGGCACCTCTCTGGAATTGGATAATCAGTTTGTGCTTCATAAGCATCTTGTCATCAACTGCATCATGAAGAGCAGCAATAACAGCCACATAAGTCTTAAGTGTCTTTGGTGACAGCTTATCCCAAGGAAAAATAATTTATGATTTGGTGAAATTTCAGGAGTCTTTACATTGAGAAGAACACCATTCTTTTGAGACTCATTTTTAAGGTGTAGACACACTTTACAGAGAGGACTTTAGCTTGGGTGTCAAGTATCAGTTATGGTAAGTTACTTAAGTCTTCCATGTCCAGTCAAAAAGTTACAACTGAAGGTTCTAAAGATATGGAGATAGGTGCCAGATGATGTCACATAATGCACTGTCACTGAGAAGAAGGTCATGGTAATGTCATTTCCCTAAAGAGGTGCTGTAACGAGAATAATCTGTAGGTTTGGGTTGGCCAGTAAAGCACAACCAATGACACTCGTTTCTTGTCCTCTCTTACGTTTGTGAAACACATATTGGCCTCACTTAGGAAATAAAACAACTAGGAGTGGGAAGATTTATGGAAAGCAAAAAGGACATGGGTTTCCCCAAATCAATCCCATACAGCTGGACGACCATGGGGTGGAGTTTCCATTGTGTCTTTGGAGCATTTGCTATTAGAGCACACAGAGCCACACAATTGAACTTGCCCAGAATATGAAGGGCATTCAGCAATTTGAGCCATGTGTAACTCCAGAGGAGCAGATGGCAGACAAGCTATGGCACTCATGCTTGTAGAAAGGCAATGTCAAAAAAGAAACTGATTGTGCAGCAATACAAGGAAATGAAAGTTTCTCAGTGTTGTGGCGCCAGCACAGAACACAGCTTCAGATGCCATATGTTTTCACAGGAGACTCTTATTTGAAAAACTTTCAGTGGTAAATTGGTTCAGGTTGGGAAACACTGACTGACTGCATTTGATTGGTGAGCCATTCCATCATGGAGAAAGAGATTGGCTCCATCCTAATAAATGAGACACTCTGAACAGGGAGAGCTTGCTCTTTGTCCAGTTGACTTAAAGTCCTAACTGGCTGAGGTGCAGAAGCACTTAGTCCTTGTGTCCCTGATCATAGATCGACTACTCCCAGAACTATACTAAAATGAGCTGATGTGAAGTTGTGAATTCAAAGCCCAGTTCTGATAGCAGGGTAAGGGAACCTGATTTGGTAATAACCTGCGAAAAAGCCATGTATCATTCCAAGTAAATAGCTCTCTGGAAAGGGGTGCTTCCATCTCTAACCTGATCCCAGTGTCTTGGCAATCAACTCAGCACCAAACGCAGGCTGAGTAACTAACCTGGAGGGAGGAAGTTCATATGAACTAGTGGTGAAAGATGGAAGCTGCAATGGACATCTGATCCTGAGTATTCTTGAATGGCACCGTGTCTGGATGCCCAAGACTACCCTTTAAGGACAGGAAACCACCACATTCAGAAAAACATACATGGGTCGGTGTCTTGAAAAAGACACAAAGCAAACATGCTTGTTTTTTTTTTTTTTTGTGAATATGATTTTTTGGTGAAAATGAAACTCTTTTCATTGAAGTGCCTAGGGGCAGCACACAAGCACCCAGATAGCCACCACTGAATGCACATCGACACTGAGGGAAAATAGCAGGAAACTTTGCTCTTCACACATACGCACAACAAGGTGCTTAAATGCCCTTACATGGAATTAGCCTCGAACTTTCATCACCCCATTTTTATTCAACTCAGACTCTTCAAACTGTCATTCACGACATAACTCGTAGTAACCAACTGAAAATATGTGCTTGTCCACAATGTCCATATTAATACTTGCTCAAGCACCAAATATATGACATTGTTTGTTGTTTTGTGCACTCAAATACACTTTATTTCCAATGGATGCGAACTGATATCTACCTGGTTTTAAATTTAGAGTGTTTTTTGATCTTGGATGGACATCAGCTTATATAAGAGACATTCAAAAGAAAATTACAGGGCTGAAAAAAGCATAATAGAGCACTTTAATGTATGCCGATTATTAATCGTTCAATTAAAAAGTCTGAGAGGTGTATGCATTTGTAGTATTCTTTTTTTATTTGTTTTTGAAATCTGCCTATTATGTTAATATGTTTACTTGGAAAAGAAACATATCCTCAAAATGTTTCACTCTTTTTCTTCTTTTAAACAGTTCTTTTAGCACAGCAGTGTAGCTATGATCCCACATGAAATTCTGATGTCAAATGATTGGAAACACTTGTGCAGTCCATGTCATACAAGTTAATCATTTCAGTTTTTTTAAAGTTCTTTCTGAAAAGAAATAAAATGCATAAGGCATGTGTACATTGAAAAAAAAAATCAATATCACAGTTAATTTGGAAAGAGAAGCACATATAACAAGTTTCGAAGCATTACATGACCAATAACTTAAAAATACCTGATTATTTACTCACCCTCAAGTCATTCTAAAACACAGATCAAACAGGCTTGGTGAGTGAATGATGACAGAGGTTTTAAAGGACATTTTGGGGGTAAAGAATTAAGAACATTAAACCCCTGAACATTGGTATGAACATTGTTCCATATCTATTAATTCCACCCATTTAGCAAGAGACCATTCAATTAATACCAGTTGTCAGAATTTGCTATAAATAGATACATGTTTTGGATAAAAGGTTAGTGTTTTCTATTAAAAACTACTAGTAATATGTCTTCAAAAGCATTTATTTGCAAATAACAAATGCTAAGTAAAGAATTTTTCATAAAAAAAAAAATGATAATGTTTGTATACTGTACAGGAACTATACTTATTAAAAGTAAATCCTGATAACCAATAATAACTAAAGTGGTCTCTTATTTTTTTTCCTGAATGAATTTCTGTAAACAAATATGACATCTCATAATAAAAGGGATATGTGGTTTCATTAGCTTTCCATTTTAAGCAAGCTACATTTAAAAAGAAATTGGTTAGTCCCATTGAATCATGGCATCTAAATTTCACAGCTACAACATACATTGCCTTGTGTGTTCATAAGCATACTGTACATAATTGTTCTTACTGTAGTGACAATGGTAAAACCAAAAAAGTAGCTGCTACAGTATGAATTAGCATAACAAACAAACGCAAATACTTATAACAACATTATTAACAGCAACAAAGGAGGCAAAGGTTACAATAAATGCCTGAGATTCATGCAAGATTTGTCCAAAATATCAAAGGGCATCATTTCAGCAGTCCTCAGACTGCTGTTTAAAATGAAATAGACACATGCCAGTGATAGAAAACACAGGACTTGCATAGAATGAATGAATGTCTTAAATTGTGTGAACGTCTGCAAAATCATTAGGACCTTTAACAAACATTTTTTCATTCCCTGAACACGAATCAGAAACTGGTATAATCACCAATATATTGCACCTCTCTGTAGGAATATAGTATTGTGGTTCAGTAGTTTTATAGATGAAAACTCTTGTGAGTAATAAACCAGTCAGGTGTATCTGAATGCTGAATAACAAGGTCCAAGATCCCTTCTTACTAGGGGTGTAATGGATCACGGTTGATCTGGGATTCATAGGCTATGGACCACAACCCACGGTTCGGAACACACTTGACCCGCAGACTAGCAATTTTAATTTAAAAAATAATAAATTCTTGTAGATTAATCCTTCATTTGTAACCATCACAAAGAGAGATCGCCTCTGGCGTTACTCAAATCACATGTATGAAAGCATTTAGGCTTTCCTGTAAAACATAATGATGACGGAAGAAGTTTTTGTAGGTTGTGGTGGGTTTAATTAAAGGTGTTTTCTGTCACTACTTGTTTAGCCTGCATCAATGCATTCAGTGTAAGCTGCACGATTAATCATTAAAAGATCGAGATCTCAAAAATCACGCAACATAAATTATAAATGATGGTGATTTGCATATGTTTGTTAGTCCTGCAAATTGCTGCACTCAAATCTGTGTTTAAAAAATGCAAAAATCAAGAAAGAGATGTTTTAGTCTTTAGTTTACAAACAGTCAAATAACACAGAAGTACAGGGATAACACTTTATAGTTTAGATAAAACCACTGATGTTTATGGTAAAGATTAAAATCACCATCATATGCATTTAACTTGACGCTCAAAAATTAAAGTTGTAGGCAATAATTACATTATTTATCCAATAAGTGGCGACCAGGGGCAATGCTAGGGTCGAAAGGGATAAGGGGATAATGAAATAAATATGGGTTGTACAAATTATAATGTTAGATTTCTACATTTAGCGTTATCAGCAACAGTAGTAGTAACAGTGAAATTTTCACAGTACTGAATGTCACAATTTATTTTTATTCAGCTAATTATTTCTTCATTTTATTTTTAATAAAATTACACGTACTAAGGTCTGTTTGTCAAAACCAAAAGTGTCTTTGCAGTACTGTTTTTGTAATAAATGGGAAGCAAGTTTTATTAGTTACCTCCTCTTTGGCTGATCCATAAAAACCATAATGTGATCCGAACCGTGAGATTTGTGATCCGTTACACCGCTACTTCTTACATCACAATAAATAATGCATCATAGAATTTATTTACCAATTCAGTCGTCGTTTTTACTTGATTATATTTTATTATGGCTAAAACCCTTTTACTGGGTAAAGGCTCAGTTGAAATATACAACATACTATAGATTCCCATATTGTGGACATTTACAATATAATAGAATTTTCTGTTATGCTTCTAAATCTAAACATTTTTACATACATTTCCTGTCACTTTCCCCCAAAGTGATCCTCCTAATTGTGACTAATTACAAAAAAAAATCATTAAAAAAAGAGAAAGTAAAAATTAAAAAACGAACAATAAACTACTTTAACAGATAATTCACACCAAAAATGAACATTCTGTCATAATTTTCTCAGCTTCATGTCAGTCCTATATGTTTATTTATTCACTAATTACTTTAAAATTGTCCATAAAATAAAAGTAGTTTATAAAAGTAATTCTGGCAGTGATACCTTAGATAAAAAATAACAACCCAGGCTCACTAAAAAAAAGGTTTCCAGCTGAAATGAACACCAGAGGCAATACAACCCACAAAAATCGATCATTGAATGAAGACTCACTTCTTTATGGTTGAAGGGTTCAATAGCACATTTGGTAATCATTAATAATCAGTACATATCAAGCCATCTGTAACATAATCAATGGTGACCCATGATTATTAAAGCATTGTTACACTATTTGTGTTTATGGCATCCAAAATAGTCAGTACTGGATCTTTTCTTTTCAGTCTCTGAAAAGCCTGTTTAAACTGTGTCTTGTTTAAGAAATAAATGCATCCACAGTAAAATGAACACTCTCAAACAAGAACACAAGTGGTGTTTTGGAACTAAAGACAACTGAAGCTATTATAAAACAAGTTTTGTCTACACTTAAAGCAAATCCCTGTTTTGTTCTATTTCAGAGAAATGGAGAAATGGATTTGAAACATAACACAATAAATTAAAAACCGATACAATCACACAGAGAGCAATGCAAAATGGTTGTTTTTCCACAACTTTGCACTACACAACTCATTCTTCAGAGGCAGAGAAAGGTCTTATTATACAAAATATGAGTTCCTGATTATGTCCTATATATTTACAAGCGGTTGGATAATAGTGCTGTCAATTTCACAACTCAACAGAAGTGTGAAGTACATCCAGAGTATACATCAGTAAACAGTGCCCATGAACGTGCGCAATACACTGACCCTGAGGGCAAGAAACTGTTAAATAAATTCCTTATTTTTGTTTTATGTGGACTGTTGTGGCTTCATGATATTCAGATTGAACCACTGAAGGTTTCTAGTGGGTTTATAGGATGCTGTTTTTTTGGGACTGTTGCTGTCTTTGCAGGGTCAGAGAGCTCTTAGATTTAATCTAAAATATCTTAATTTGTGTTTGGAACAAAGAGAGGTTTGGAACAACTTTCAATTCAATTCAAATTTATTTGTATAGCGCTTTTTACAATAATTATTGTTTTAAAGCAGCTTAACAAAAGGTGCACTTTATTGCACTACAATAAAATTAGGTTAAAGTTACAATCAAATATAAGTTAATATATACAGACATAGTTAACCTGCAAATTTATTGCATATACTGTAGGTGATGTCTATATGTACATGTTTAATGAAGATTATTTGTGTATTAAATAAATATGTTGTCCTAGAAGTCCTCGATGGTTGGCATCATGAGGGAGAGTAATGAGTTATGTTTTAATGGGGTGAACTACCCATTTAAATAACCATACTATTAGTGAAATATTAATGATTTGAGGTTTGTTAGAAGTTTGTTTATTTACGCACACCCACAAACACACACATACAAAAGATCAAGGGAAAGTGCATTTCTCATTTCATGGCCACTTTAACACAAATAATTTAGTTTGTATTCTGTTTTCAAAAGTGAAAAGGCATTAGAAGGGTCATGAACTGAGAAATCAAAACTCCTTTGATCCTTTAAAATATCACAGTTCAATGAACTATAAAAACAACCTATATACGTTTCAGAACTTCTGAATGGAAGTTAGTCTAAAACAGCTTAAATTTTGGCCAGTCTGCTAAAACAGCAGGTTGTGGGACGTGCCACTTTATTATGTATCAGTAGCCAAACTCCACCCCTGAAATAGAAGATCAATGGCAACTTTTACATCACTGTCTGTTTAGCTTTGCCCACTGATTCACATTGCAGTAAATAACTAATGAGAAAAAATATATTTAAATAAATAAACAAGACACTGGGCAGTGTTGTGGAAAAACACAGTATCTGCATCCCCATCTGATCCCAACATTAGGGAAGAGTGGATTAACTTTATTCTTAATGATTCAGTCCAGAACTCGGTCTTTTGTTCATTTTGTTTTACTGTATATCTGAAAAGTTTAGATGCAAAAATGACACTTATTAAATTACTAAACTAGCATTTTTCTCTGATTCCTGTGTGTAGGCACAGTAATTTAACTTTTATAAAGACAAATAAGTTCTTTTCATCGGCTTTACAGTCAATTAACTGAACATAAATAAAGGATGCTAAGAAAAAAGCTCATTTTAGAAGAAACTTTCAGATGGCCTTTAGAGGTTTTTGCATCCGAACTCTTAATTTGTTTATGATCAAGATATTATTCAATAATGGATTTTCAGAAAGATTGAAAATTAAAGACAATTCTGTGCTGACTATATTGGATCTGACAGTAATGTCACACCACACTTCACGAGTTCACACTTGCAATAGTTTCAGAATAAAGCGTATTTGGCGTGCTGTCCAGGGGAGAGGGCTCTGAGCTCGGGGAAGACACACCAAACTCGAGTTATTCCTCTTATCAGGAAACAGAGAGGAATAGGGGTTCGAGCGAAGTATCTAGCCCGGCCCCAGAACGCTCCCCCCGGGATTGTAATGCTTAAGAGGTGAGGTGACGGGGTGGTGGAGGGATGCTAAAGTCGTAAGATGCTGCAGGTAAGACAGCTTTGGTATATATAGGGGTTTGGTCAAGAACTGATTGGATAATAGAATAATTGTCAATGACGTATTTGATACTGAAACTTCTGCGCGTGCTCCTCCCGAAATTTGTTTATAAAACATCACAAGTCACTATTCCTTCGCATGTCCATACAGATCATTTGATATGAGCTGAATAATTTCAGAACTTTTATCAGAAACATCAAAAGAAAATTTCATGATTACTTTCCTGGCCTGTTTACACCTGGCCACCTCATGTGTTTTTTTCTGACTGATTGGATTTGATCTTTAATCCGGTCAGTGGATGAATTGCTACCGGGCCAAACAAGAAATCATCAATTATTTTGGTTTTATTTATTATCTGAGCCTGAACAATCTTTTATTTTTGAAAACTGACCATATTCTCTTGGTTACATCTCGGTCACTTGAGCGCCAAAATGTAACCCACAAGCAACTAAATTAATAAGAAACAGACGTCTTTGGAAAATTTCTTTGCGAAGGGGAAAAGGCCCAGTGAAGGACCCGCAAACTGCCAAGTGATAGATCTGCAACTCATTTTTCAATAAATCAGGTGAATCCAGCATGTCTGTGCAAGAAGACCAACTGCTGGTGATCACAAATAATGGCGGCCTTTTAGGGGTCATTTGTGTTTAGCATCTTTTCTAGAGTTTGCACAACTTCGTTATTTTCAATGTAGGTGCGCGGCATGATGGGGTTTTTTTTCCTCTCCGTTGTTGCCACTGGCTTGCATAATTCGGGATCTGTAGAGCTGCGCATCGTTGGATTTGCTCTTCAGTGTTTGGAGTAGTGATTTTTAAACCACACTGAACTGAGCTAAACTGAACTGAACTTAAACACAAAAAAACTGAACTACACTGTTCCAATTTACTATGACCTTTTATGTGAAGCTGCTTGGACACAATCTACATTGTAAAAGCGCTATACAAATAAAAGTGAATTGAATTGAATGTGCTCCTGCCTTTCAGATGCACCCAGTTGAATGAATGCCGCCAGCGCATCATGAGTTACGAGACAAGAACTGACAGATCAGCTTCATACTTTGTATGGAATATACACATTCTGGTAGACTAATTATCTCAGACAAACATTGTACTCCTTTTTAATTTTCTCCATAAATAAAACTTGTATCAGAGTTGCAGCAATGTTTTGTCAGCTTGTCATCCTCTGAGTTAATGATTGCCTCCCCCACCCCCCATTCTGCAGTTAAATTGTCAATCGTTAACCGGTCCGCGGTGATAAAAAGGTTGGGGATTATTCTAGACCTGTTCTAGACCACATGCTGTGGTTTGAGCTATCAGACTTATGTCCGTCTCCAATGTGTTTCTGAAGGCATTTATACCTGTCCTTTTTATGATCAGCTATCAGATTAGAAAAAAAGAATATGAAGTGACCAGTTGTACACAGCCTCTTAGATGAACCAACATATCTATAAATCTTGCAACAATCGCATTTATCTGTTTCAGAGAAAACTGAATACTTAGTGTGCATCTTCCCTGAGACATGTAATGTATTTTAACAAAAAAAAAAAAAAAACATAGAGATGTTTTTTTTAGGAGCCTGGGTGGCTAAACCTTTTAATGGGCAAAAAACAAACAAACAAATAAACAAACAAACATATAAAGTAACTTGATTGACATTGAAAGTTCCAAAGTCTTGTATTCCCTAGTAACACTCTAGAGTTTTTCCAATGAGTATTTCAATGATACCACTACAGAGAGTTAAAAGGTTTGAGACAAAGCAAGGCCTTAATTACAATAAAAACACTTTTTGCGATGAGAGGTGCCTTTTTGAATGGTTTTCTAATGACTAAAACAGTTATTCTTGCCATTTTGTGTGCCTAAAGTTAAAAAAAGTTAACTCTGAGCAGAAAAAAATCGATACATCAGTCACGTCTTTTTTCATTGACCAATCAAATGAAAACAGAGGCGGGGTTTTCATTGTGGTGACAACAGTGTTTGTGTTGTCAAGACTTAAGGATGGAGAAGAAACAAATGGTCGCTGTGTCAAGTTATCCTGAGCTGTATGACTTCACAAATCATGAATATCACAATATTAGTAAATATTACAATTAGAACAATATCAACAGAATCACGCGCGGAGCTGATTCAACGGTTGCCTAACGACATAAAAAGTGCAGCACACTTTTTACTTGACTCTTGTCAACAAAAAAGTATTGAGAATGTTAAAGTGCATTCAGTGAGATGAGCCCCTAATGCTGCCTTCACACTAGACGCGGAAGAAGCATCAAGCGCGAGTGATTTACATGTTAAGTCAATGCAAAGACGCGTCTATTACTCAGTGAATTTGACGTGCGAATTAAGCGAGTAAACTCAAAACGTCTATTTATGTGTAAATAGTGCGATTTATCCGCGCGTTCTTTGTCTGGTGTGAACACAGCATTAGGAAGGTAAATGTCAGAATGTTCAGTTTTGATTGAACTTACTCTTTAACTTGATTTGCCAGCCTGATCTCACGAGAAAACGTAAGTATTTTACGTTTTGACAGTTTAGTGGCTAATTCGTACGAATTCGTACGAGTTCAGACGTACGAAATGGTATGATTTTAAAAAGGAGGCGTGGCACCTAACCCCGCCCCTAAACCCAACCGTCATTGGAGGATGAGCAAATCGTACTAAATTGTACGAATTAGATCGTACGAATTCGTACGAATTAGCCACAAAAAAAAAAAGTTACGAATTTTCGTGAGATTGTGTTGGATTTGCACCGCTGTATTGAAACACTTAAACAAAACAAAAAGCTAATTTATTCATATTTGATCAAATCATTACAAAATTTGATCATCTTAAATTATTTAATGCCAACTGAAACCAGTATAAATCTATATCTCCCATGTGCAACAGGACACACATCAGCAATGAGTTCAGAAAAGCCTAGATATTACATCACTAGTGATGACGGCATCAGTACATTCAAACCAGGCCACTCTGGACATTTGACAGTGTCTTTAACGCCAAATAATTGGCTAGACAATGGCAAAATAAATAAAAAAATAAAAAAAAAAAAATAGGTGGCTTATAGCTAAGGAATAAGATGCATTTATTAGATAGCTATTTAATTGGATGCTAAATTAATTTAGAAAAATACAAGAAAAGTGCTAAAGCTCAATCATAGAGCTAATACATTGCGGAATTTAAAATGTGAATAAATATACATTTAAATGACACTCCAATGAATTCTGTTATTTCTTAAACATTTATAAACTAACATTTGTTAATTAATAACAAGATTTTTGGTTACCAGTACATAAACACTGGCAAATATAAATAACTATTTTATTTAGTTTTCATTTTTGTTCATTTATCTTGCTTTTTGCATTTGTACTGACATTATGGTTTACAGTAATGTACTCTAAATAGATATATGGTGTTATTACAAAGAAAAAGGCAAATGTAATATTGTAAATATAGATGGAATTTAACAGTAAACTTTCAACCATTTTTTGTAAAATCACACTAGTTCAGCAGTCATTTCTTATTTTTTTAAACCCCTTTTGACGATTAGTTATTTTTTAGTAAACAAAATAGATAGTTTCATATAGCCTCTGTTTTAAATAAATTTCTAGTAAGCCTAGTACATAAAAATATATTGTATTAAGGAATGTTTGTATTATATGTTGAACTTAATTGTTATACGTTAACTACAGTACACTTAAAATTGGAGGATAAATATAATTGTCACAGTGTCTCATTTAATTTAGTGGCACATGGCGATTGAATGTTCTGTAAGCAAACCTTTAAATATATAAACAAAGAAATAAACACAAGTTAATTACATCATGTGATTCAAATAGACTTTTTTTGTGCATGTACAATGGTTCCACATGCTGTGTGTGTCCTGTGGAGACAAATTCAGATGGTCCCTTAAATGCAGAATAAGTGACTTCAAATGGAAGAGAAACACCATCCAGGGCATGAAACGTAAATACACACATTATAAATGCACATTGCATTTTGCATTTGGATTTCAAATAAATAAACATTTGTGTGAATATGGGAGTCAAAGTCACAGTAACAGAACATTTAGGAGAAGTACTGTATGAGATTTGCAATTAGTTTTTTTTTTAAGCTACACAGAAAGTTAAAAAAATTCAGTAGTGCTGAGCGATAGTCAGTTTTGCTTCTGTGATTCAGACACCACTAAAAATAGTTAATGAATATCTAAATAAAATTTGGATTAAAAATAATAAAATGTGAAATATTTTTGCCTTGGGGATGTGCATGTACATCACATGTAATGCATCTCTTTAATTAAGAGAGTGTAGAAGAGCAGCAGAATTTTGCAAAGATAATAAAAATGGAATATAAATGTATAGTTTCAGAAAAGCACCGAATGATTTGATATTCAATATTAAATAACAGTCAATCAAAATATATAGTCAACAATTTAAGTTTGCTTTTATGTGAATTTAGGGGACAACTGTCATACAGAAGTGTCTAAATGTAATGTTTCAATAAACTTTTGTGAAAATAAGATGTCAAAATATGTGTAAAATACAGTTATGCTCTAAAACAGATGAAGCACAAAAATACTTACATAAAGCTGTTTTTATAATATAACTTTATGGTGGCTTGAGAAAGCCTGTTGGAAGTTGTTTATTTAGAATGAAAAAGTATCAAGTTGGCTAAAAGGATGTTTAAGATTCCAGCAGTCAACAATGTAACCACTTTAAAAACCGAAGCAAGCCAGTAAGACGCTTTAAAGTTGATCCCTGTGTCTGTGGTTGGTAATAGCATGATACTAGCATGATTTTAGCATGAATTAGCATGTTGTTAGCATGATACTAGCATGAATAAACATGATTTTAACAAATTAGCTTGTTAGTAGCACGAACCTAGCATGAATTATCATGTTGTTAGCATGTTTCTAGCATAAACTAGCATGTTGCTGGCAAGTTTCTAGCATGAATTATCTTGTTGTTAGCATGATTACTACATAAATAACTATTGTTCTAACAAAAATTATTATGCTGTTAGCATGATTCTAATATGAATTAGCATCTAACTAGCATGCTTCAAGCATGAATTAACATGTAACTAGCTCAAACTTGCCCTAACACACCTGCCTGGGTGTTTCAAGTATACCTAGTAAGAATTTGATTAGCTTGTTCAGGTCTGTTTGATTATAGTTGGAGCTAAAATCTGCAAGACACCGGCCCTCCAGGAACAAGTTTGGTGACCCCTGAATTAGCATGTTGTTAGCATGATTCTACCATAAATTAGCATGTTGCTAGCATGTGTCTAAGCATGTTTTTAGCATGATTCTAGTATGAATTAGCATATTGTTAGAATGATTCTAACATGAATTAGCATGGTTTCAACATGCTGTGTCAACGAGAAAACAAAAACTGCAAAAAAAATAATGTAGCTCCTGGAATGTATTTGGCGCTCTCCAGAAATGTATACAGGAGTAGGTAATTAGAATGAGCCTGGGTTGGAAACGGAATATTGAGTCAGAGGCGGGGTTTCATTTTTGAGCTCCTCCTCTCATCTTTCACTCGCCGCAAACTAACAGTTTGAGGGGCGTGGCTAAGCATATTTCACCCAAGTCAGAAAAGAACTGCCATTCCGGAGCAGAAGCATATTTAAATGACCAAAACAAACAGTTTTTAACTTCAATGGATTCATGTTTCATTTTAAGACTAACGATGTGCATTAGCAAAATAAACATGGTAAAATTAGGATTCATATAGACTTTAAAGTCTTTTAATAAGTACTCAAATTATTATTTTTTATTCCAAATCTGCTAAAATATTGTAACACTGAATGACATTTTGGTCATTGACTTCTGTAAATCATGGTAAAATGTATGACACTACTACTTTTTTTCATGCTTGGAAAGTCCTTTTTTGTCTCCGAGCCCATATTCTGACATCATGATTACAAAAGTGACATCATTTTTGCCAACGTAATACAAATGCAAGGCACAACAAAAGTTTATTCTAGTGTACAAATTCTATATTTTTACTGTTGGCAATGATTTACTTCTGATATTTTGCACAGCTGTTATTATATTTGTTGGATTATGGGTCTAAGTCAAGAATCTGAAATTGCCCTTCTTTGTATTGTTTCAGAAAAGTATATTGCATATCTTTCTATCCTCGAATAAAGTATTTTTAAAAGAAGATACCACTCAGCACTACTTGTAAACAGTCCACATATGCTTTCCATATACTGTATACTGGCTGTTAAACACACACTGCAGATGTAGAGTTAAAATATACATGGTAAGGGTTTATGCTTGAGTGAAAATATCTTTTTAATTTAGTGAATTTCTTTTCTTCAAGGCTCTCCTGAGAAACTGAGAGCAGAAAGTAGTTTTAAAATGAGCCGAATGCCATTCTGATAACCCTAATGTTCCACTCTTTTGTTGTTCAATGTAATTGCTGTGCAAAGGGCCTTCATTTTCACTTGGCAGGAAAAGCCAAAGTGTTGTGTGACAGCTGTTCAATTTGTAGACCGATAAAATGGGTTTTCTTGAAAAGTTTTTTTCTGAATAGAGGAATTTGATGTCAAATAAGTTCAGATATGAAGTTTTATAACATAAATTACTCACAGCCATTGCTGAAACATGAATTTTGAAAAATAAAACAACAACCTTAAAAGGTTTCCACATACTGTAAGATTATACAACAAGATCCTCTTCATCCATTAACCCCACTTTATATTAGGTGCAGTTAAAGTCAGCATATACTGAAAGTAGGGGGTGGCACAAACCAACCTTAGTTCAAAGGTGTTTACCAGTAGATGTAATGATGACAGAGGAAGATGAGGGAGAATCAGGCCTGGGACAATTTATGTTTGGTTTTGGTTTTAGTTTGGCAGTAATCATCCGTGAGGGGTTACAGTTTTCATCCGTTTTTTTTCTTTTGCTTTATTTAAATCTTTAAACACACACTGGTTTCCCATCTCCTTCCCTTGGACCATGACTTTTGAACCTTATTACAATGACTGTGTGCAATTTATGCTATATAACAACATAGCTAATGTTAAATACAGTTCTGTCTTGACAACTCTCTAAGAGATTTCATTCATTCATTCATTCATTCATTCATTCATTCATTCATTCATTCATTCATTTTCTTTCAGCTTAGGTCCAATCCCAATTCTATTTTTGCACCCCTACCCCTTCCCCTTGGCCCTTAAAACCAAGTGTGAAAGGGAAGGGCTTTTCAATTTATCCCTAAGAATTGGGACAGCACTACAGCACCTGCACACGTCATCATATGTCATCACGATCTCTTGCTTCATATGAGATCAGACGATGGCGACTGCTGTAGTTATTCCAGTTGCTTTATTTATTGGTATTTATCCTCAGGAAATCACTGAAGGCATACATTATGTTATCTTAAAGATCAAATATGGCAATAAGATCATAAAACTGTGCATTTAACACAGTGGCCATATTTATCTATGTAAATACACCAAAAACAACATTAACATTATAGAAGACACTGTAAAAGGGTCATTCCCAGCCACTAGACATTACTGACAGGGTATTCGAGTGTCATCGGGTGTCAGAATGTTGTGGGACTGCTGTACAGGAGTTATTATTATGGATTAGAGATAGTGAACACGGTAAAACACGAACAATGTTATGAATATAGTAAAACATTATATGAATATATATGTTTGTTTCTTGTAAAAATCCATAATAATGACAAAAAAAATAAATAAAAATTGTGTATCTCCTTACTTACGGGTTTAACTATCCTGCTGTTGTGACTGGTGTATTCTGGGAAACTTTCTTACCCCTTGGTTTCGAGTGTGGTCTTGAAAAATCTTCGTTCAAAGGGCTATTCACCCCTCCCCTTAGCCCTACGCCTTCAAGCTAAAGAGAATTGAGACACCCTTACCCCTTCACAGGAACGTGCAAAATAAGTGGTAAGGGGAAGGGGAAGGGCTAAGGGGTAGAATTGGGATTGGGCCTTAGTCTTTTATTTATCAGTGATCACCAAAGCGGAATGAACCGCCAACTATTCTGGTCTATGTTTTACACAGTGGATGCCCATCCAGCCGAACCCAGTACTGGGAAACACCCATACACTCTCACATTCACACACACGCACTTATACATTGCAGTCAAATTTGTTTACCCAATTCCCCTATAGCGCATCTCTTTGGACTGTGGGGGAAACCGGAGCACCCGGAGGAAACACATGAAACTCTACACTGAAATGCAGTGCTAACCACTGAGCCACCGTGCCGCATGAGAAATTTAGTATAGTAATGATTGTGAATATAGCAGTGTTTACGTATTTGGTATTGGTGGCAAAGGTCTGCAAAAATGCTGCTGCTTTGATTATTGGTGCAAAGCAAGTACTGACACTTCCTGCTTCCAATATAAAAACTTTTTCTTCGTTGCTGCATGGAGTCTGTGTCAATAATTTTTGAGTGGCTTATGGAGTGTTATTGTGATGCACAACTTTTATTTTGAAAGATTATTATACTTAAAGCTGTTATTCTTCTGTTCAAGTGAAAAATGTTTCCCTAATTCAGTGTTTTCCTAATTCAGTGCCATCAAATAAGATTCTGAAATTCAGTGTGTGTGTTCCCTACATGTCAGCTGTTATACTGCGCTCAGCAGGCACTTTAATGCACACACACATCACGCGCAATACATCATTACATTATAGAGGAAACCAGATTACTGGCATGAAACTTAACAGGTATGTAAGCCATGCAATTTCCAAAAAATACCAAGTACATTACTTATACTGCTGGTTGTTTGCTTGTTTATAAATTAATTAGGAACTGTTTAGGTTTCATTTTGTTAGTTTGTATTGTGTAGTATTTACGACAGTATGTGTTTTTCTCATTTCAAAACTCCTCTGTAATTTCGCTTAGTGCTAGTCTTTCAATCAATGTGTTAAAGGGGCCGTATATGTGACAAACATTTTAGTTAATTACATTTGTTTGGGTTGGTTATATATTTGCAACAAAAGAGAGAAAATGTTCACTTTAGTGATGACGATGTTCATTTAAATGGCACAGGATGCGGTCTGACGATAAGGTTAAAATGCCCTGTAGCGGTCGTTTTTTATTTCAATTTTAAGTAATCAGTCCAGGAGGTGCTGCTGATCGACAGCAGTATTAGTTAAGTATTAGTTCAAAGACGTTAAAAGCAAGTAAAACAGATTACTGTTTAACCCCTGTTGAAGTGACAACAACCAATCACCTGCACCATGCAGTTTAAAACAAATTGAATAGGACTTATTAACCTTTTCTCCAAAGAGTTTCATGACAGAACTTTGTATTTATCATGCAAATTAAAACTAAGAATCCATTCAAAAGTAAAGAGGGAAACCCATGGCGAATTAGAATTGTGAGTTGGCCTACAAGTTGAGGTCATAGCTTTGTTTAACTCTTTATTTGTAACTAAAGATCTGCTGCTAATGAAATTCCATATTTTCATACATTCCATCAACCAAGACTGCAAAAAACAAAACTAAAAGAAGACAAACAAATGAAGGATAAATTTGAAGATTTGTACATAGCTTGATTTGTATAAGCCAAAAATACCTTGTGCAAACGTCAACTACAGTGAAGCCCGGAATTATTTATACCCCCGGGCTATAAATATTTTCGGGCTTGACTGTATATTCATACCCTCTTTTGGTCAGTTTAAGTGGTGAGATGACCCACCACTGTGAAAGAACTGCTTTAGCTATGGACAAAACATTGACATTGACAGTCAGACAAATTGTGACATTCCATTAAATGCTAATGACATTCATGAATCATTTCTGTGGTGATGTAAACAGATTTGATGATCCGGCACAACAGATGGTTCCATCTGGAATAGCTACACTATCCTTGTTATGCCAAAACGGCACCTTCTCCTGTCAGGATCTTTGCTAGGAGAAGAGGGGCAAGCTCTTCTCCAGGTGCAGGGTTTCCCCAAGGTGTATAGGGTTGATTCAGAAAAGAATTCGATGCCTTTTGCAGTAATGAGAATGATCAGAATGATAAAGATAAGTAGGACATTGGTCCACTAGTGTACTTTCTGCACCAGAGTTCAAGGCTGGCACTTCTTTGACCGTCCGCTCGACTGCAGTTTTTTTTTTTGCCGGTGTCCAGTTTTGACCTTCCCAGCGGTTTGGGCAGCGGTCGGCCGGTGGTAGGTCTGTCAGGACTAACTGGGCTAGTTGGACTGTTGGTAGCAGTGGTTCCTTCGGGTGTTCCTTCAGTGATCTCAATGCGCGGAGGCTCCATCAGGTCAAAAATGTTGAAGGCAGCCGGTTCAGGCTGACACATTACTGAAGCATCTGCAGTGTTTTGTCTTACCAGACCATTCGCTCCAGTCTGGACGCCAACAGACACACGTTCGCTCAACTGAGAGGAACTGGTGCCAGTGGCAGCCTCCCGGCACATCGTCCACATGTTATAGCACTGGGTGAAATTAAAGAAGTTGCTGTTGAATGTTTTGAGTTCCCCGCAGACATCCCTACGCAGCTCTGCAAGCTCATAGCGCATCGCTGATATTTCCTCTTTCCACTGCATGTTAAAGGCAGCCACCATGTTTGCAGACTCTTTGAAAGCCTGAATAGCCTGCGGGACAGGAGGATCTGGTGGGGGCTGGGATGGGGGCGGACATGGGGCTCCGCGGTATGGATGTGTGGAGGTAGGAGGAACAGAGATAGCTGTGACCGTGGAGCTGGTGCTGTGTTGACTTCGTGCCGCATTTTCTCTTTCGAACCGCTCGATTTCCTGATAAGCTGAGGAACTGGCGCCATCATCATCCTCAATCATATCCTCATTTAGCAATGAGGTGCCCTCCATTGCATCATACCCCTCTGGAACACAAATTTAAATAGGGAGATACAAAGGAATGAAGAGCTGTATAATTTGGCAAAGCCTCTCACTTGGTTTAATGTCAACACTTGCTTGGTGTCTCAAAGTGTGTATCTGTGTATCATCAGTATGTCAAGAAGGACCCTGTACACACAATTTTCAACTGCATCCTCAATTCAACTGCATCCTCCTGCTCCTGGAGACACAAGATCCTTCAGAATTTAGTTGCAACCATCATCAAACACACCTGAAGAATCTAATCAAGGCATTCAGGATCACCTGAAAATCATGTTTGAAGGCATGTTAATGCAGGTTGGAAATAAAATTTTCAGGACAGCAAATCACCAGGGGCAGCTCCTACTACACTGGTCTCTAGGAGTAAATTCAACTGTCACGTTTAATAACTCAGATGAAGAGCAATTAGATTTGGTATTCATAAGGCGAAGTAGAGGGTCTGTCTTTAGAGGGTTTGACTTCACAGGAAGCAAGTAAATACGCTTAGCTCTAACTAGTGCAGAGGTTTTCCTAGACCTTTTTTTTAACCGGGGCATGAGCTGAGGCCCAGTAAATGATTGCTAATGAAACTTCAATGGATTGAGATATATCAAGCATAGGGAACCTATCATAGAGGGCCACTATCCTGCAGAGTTTTGATCAAGGAAATCATGGTCTTTAAGGTTGAAGCAGAACTCTGCAAGACAGGGGCAACTTCAGAACAGATCTCCCCATGCCTGATGCACATCAGACCGAGAAGCATGTTCTGTGCGACTGTTTCAGGAATCAAGTCAAGCGTTATAAATATCATCAGTTTCAATATAAACAAACAATGCCAGATTTATTAATTATAACTTAATCACTTTAACAGGAGTGTCAAAATCTGTTCTTGGAGATACGGTGTCCTGCAAAGTTTCTCAAACACAATTGTCTGGAGATGACTAGTACAAGTTTGGTCCTGAAAAGCAAGGGTTTTGCTTCAACCCATTTCAAGCACACCTGAACAACTTAACCAAATCTAACGGTTACTAGCAGCATGTTCCATTTGGAAGGGTTCATACCTATACCCTAATCCCTTTGAAGGGCTTACAGTTTCAAAGGGGTTATTGCATAGTAACACGTCCTTCTGAATGAAGCACACTGCGCACGACTTAAGGATCATGAGTGCCCATTGTGGCCAGTTTTGAGCACCTCAATTTGGAACAACAGTATGGAGACCATGATTGTTTCCATTCCAAGTGCCCATCAGAGGGTGATATACAGTGAAGCCCAAAATTATTCATACCCCAAGGGTATGGATGATTTCTGACCCGACGATATCTCATTTGAAAGGTGCTGTTCAAAAACACTAGCAGAATCAAAAATTGAAAGACTGCGGCTCCCCAGGACCAAACTTGCCACCCCTTGGTCTAGTATCTGTGTTTGGTTGAATCTTTTAAAGACAACCAAACAAAGGATGTCCCAATTCAAGTGTTCCTTCAAATGCATTCTTGAAATACATCCTTTACTTTAAAGTCAATGAACAAACAACAAACAATGTTTGTGTTCAGACGATTAAAAAAAAAGGCTACTACAAAAAAGACAGATCTTATATATAGAGGTGAAGCTGCCTCATTTGGTTGCCCTTTGTAGACTTTGAAGGCAACTCTCTTTGAAGTTCACATCATTAAAAGGATGCAGCCTCTGAATTGGGACACAGCAAGTGAGATTGATGACCTTGGCTAGAAGGTTCAAATGTGTTAATTTGGTCTGGAATTCAACACTGCAGGAAAGTGGCCCTCAAAGAACAGATTTGGTCCTTGTTCCTAGAGGTACAAATTCATACAAATTAATAACCAATTTAACAAACTGGAAAATGTTTGTCAATTGCCATAATATTGTGTTGACGTTTAGCTAGAATTCATTCTAGGAAGGAAAACCTGCAAATGTGAAGTGGATCTTAGAGCATGCAGATATACTATCAAAATATGAGCACTTTTTTGATGGATGGATGTGGCTGTGCTCCAGCATTAATGAAAGGCTAGAAACACCCCTGGTTTAATGAACATATAATTTTTTTGTAATACATTGATTGTAACTTTTATTGCAGTTGACCATGTTGTGTTGGCAGGGTCTTTCCGTGTTTTACTCCCATACATATAGTTTTTAGATGTGTGTGTTTACACTGCCTTCTCACTCACATAAATGAACATCTCATCTATTCAGCCTTTCCATCTCTTCACAGCATAACCAATAGAAACCAATGCTATTAACCACCTTTTATCCATTTATCAGATCACAGAGCATCATAGCAAATGCCGAGGCTGTTTTTTGAACTTTGAATTTTAGCGATTTCTTGCTATTGTGCAACAGAAAAGATGAAAAGGTAATAAAATGTCAAGCAATCATATAGGCAAGGAGATATGAACCCTATTGAATATTTTAAAAGCCCATCAATCGAGCTGATTGGACCATGTGAAATTAAAATGGGAGGAATTAAGAAGAAACACGATCCAATAAAGTCGTCGGGTCTTTGTGAGGGCTGCACCAGGCAGAGGCTGCAATCCCACTGTCCATCACAGCTGAAATCTTCCACACCAGCTCTTACTTCCAATTGCATTTTGCTGGCCACGTTTGTCCTCCAGAAATGCCAAGGTTGGTAGAAAAATTGTAATAATGTAGTTTTTGCAACATTTTTAAACATTCTAAGAAAAAAACCCACCAACCCACTGCAACACAAATAGAAGGAAAATTAATAGGAATGGCCTTTTCCAAGATTCAATTTAACACTCAGTTTGTAAAAATAAAATAAATAAAACAGTATAGTAATACACTTACAATGGATTTCTATATGGCAAGCTACTGTAAAAATGTGTTTGTAAAAAGGAGGACAGCAAATATGGTCTTCATATTTGTACTTTCATACTCTTGTCTCATAGATTTCCATTGTAAGCGCAAATTAACTGTATCAAAAAAATAATCATAAAATAAAATAAATAAAGCATGGCTGCTTTGGCAACTAAACACTGGTTTCCCCTATTCTGACCTATAGTGATGTATAGTTCTTTCAAAGGACTAGTCCTGATTTAGTCTGAGAAGGCAGTGCAAAAACACACATATCCATTGAAAGATGTATGCGTGTTGACATTATAATACCTGTAACAGGCATCCCTCCAGCTGCTCTTTTCCCCTGGATCTCCTTCATGTGATGGTCAATCACAGAACACCCAACACCTTACTTATTTCTAAATGATTTTAGCCGCAACTAAATTTAGCTTCACCTACTGAGTGAATCTTTGGGGTATGCTTGATAATATTTCTCTGATAAGTCAGTGTTTTTGAATCGAGAGCATCAATACTAAAGCTTAAGCAATTATTAGAATTTCTTTCAATCATTAAGGGAAGAAAGCATCTAATTAGCTTCTAGCATGTGCACAAAGTATGGTATCTCTTTGTAAAACCAAAGTAATACAGAACTGCTGAAAGATAAAAAGTCCTCCAGAATGAATGAAATCCTTTTGAGATAATGCTTTTGTCCTACAGCCAGTCAACGGGGATTGCATACAGAGCCATATGTGGTGAAAGCACTTCAGCGGAGTGAGACGGTGGGATTGGAGAGCTCTCCTTTCTCCTTAGAGTCTTTGTTGTGTCATCAGTATGAGTTTTTGACAGTATGAAGGTCCAATCAAATCAAACTCCAGGTTCAATAGCAAACACAAAGAAGCCCACAGTAAATGAAAGAAACAAAGTTTGCCTAGAGTGACCAAACAAAATCATACAAAACAAATTAGCATTTTGAATAAAATCAAATGAAGCGAAAATACAGTAAGTTGAAAAAAGAAAGGTATTTCCAGTGTTGCGATATTTGACATCAATTTGTGGAATTTCAATAGGGTTCATAGCTTTACTCCATGTGTACACCAAGCACAGCAGAGGTGTTGGGGCAGGGTGTGAGGCGGCCGTTCTGTCTGCACAAGTTTCTGACAAGTATATGTTGCAAAAAATATCTCCATATCTGCCAGGATGTCTTCAACTCATTAGCTGGTATTAATGGTAAAACTGGTTTAGGATAATGGGATTTGTTTTCACCTCCAGTTTTTAAATTCACAGGGAGATAATATAATCATAGTGCTATGGATAATTCAATTAGTTAATTAGCAAGCCCACTAAATCAGAACTGTTTCTCATTTTTACTATTTAACTACTTTTCATCTCCTTATACAATCTTTTTTATAATTAAACAAAATGACCTGCCAATATGGTGACGTCGGTTTAGCATACAGAAAATGCGATCTAATAACTACATTTCAAGAGTTCACACTTAGCTTTGATTGATAATAAAGTGTGTTTGGCATGCTGTCCCGGGAGGGAGCCCTGTGCTCAGAAGATCCTTTAGCCCGGGGCTTATTGGGAGAGAGGGGAGTCTGAGCTCAGGTATGTCTCGAGAGCTCCCCCAAATTTGTTCGCTCGGCCTTGATTACTAGGGGTTGCCAAGACGGAATGAATCTCCAACTATACCAGTATATGTTTATGCGGTGAGTGCCCAGTACTAAAACACTCATATACTATGCCAATTTGGTTTATTCAATTCACTTATAGTGCATGTCTTTGGACTGTGGAAGAAAACTGCAGGGGGAAACTCACGCAAGCATGAGGAGAACATGTAAACACACAGAAATGCCAACTGGCCCAGCCAGAACACGAACCAGTGACCTTCTTTCTGTAAGGCAATTGTGCTAACCACTGAGCCACCATGCCACCCTGTCCTGTATTAATCTAGGAATGGGGGGATTCTTCAAGGTCATAAGTCTCGAACCTGGAGGACTTCAGCTCTGGACAGTCTTGCTCCAACCCTGATCAAACACAGCTGATCCAGCTAATGAAGGTCATGACTCATTTGAACATCTCGATTGTTTGGATCAGCTGTGTTTGACAAGGCTGGAGCAAAACTGTCTCCTCCAGGAATTGAGTATGAGACCCATGTTCAAGGTGAAGAAGACTACGGTAAGGAAATCTGGTTATTTATGTACATTTGGATTCGTCTGATTGATTAATCATATAATAGACAATGCAGAACCAGCCGTGGTCAATCATAAGCACATGATTCTCTCGAAATTAGTTTATGAATAA
Organism: Danio aesculapii; assembly: GCF_903798145.1. Taxonomy (NCBI): domain Eukaryota; kingdom Metazoa; phylum Chordata; class Actinopteri; order Cypriniformes; family Danionidae; genus Danio; species Danio aesculapii. The sequence continues at coordinate 8,073,346 of NC_079454.1, forward strand.
ACTTCGCTTAATAAGCTGATTCAATATATAGGTATATATATATATATATATATATATATATATATATATATATATATATATATATATATATATATATATATATATATATATATATTCATACAATTCTCATGCTTTGACAGCCAAAAACTGCAAATGATAATGTAATTTCTGTGCAACGCAAATGTAATGTCTGTAGCTTCTGATACATTGTGGTCTCGTGAAGTGAAATGGTTGGTCTGTAACATGTAAACATGTGCAAGAAAAGTCACCCACATCTTTCTATACTTGAATTGTACTTAGTTGACCCCCAACTTGGGACATTACTTTCTCCTCACAAAATGAAGATGTTTTATGCAACACATAAAATCACTAATGTGGTTCACAGTCATCATGACTTTGTGCATTCAGAAATGAAACAGCCTTTAGGTTTCAAACCTGAACTTACAAATATAGAATTCACACTTTTGTTTAATATTGTGAATACCTCTAAAGCCAGCCTCCCTGCCCAACCGTAACCTGACTCTTTGTGCTGCGTGAAAACACTTGCCCACGGCGTGTTGCATGCTCTGTAAAACTGCTAGTTAAATGCATGCTTTTGTTGCATTGTGTCATTATTATGACCCCAATCTAGCCTCTCAATACCATCAGACTTAAATGATCCAGAAGCCCAGAAAAGGACGCATGACTCGTGCAAAGGGAATTGCAAGCAATCGTCTTTCAACACAAACGCAGAGAAGCAAACACACATAACAGACATGAGCCGACGGAAAGACATTCAAGTCAGTCATCTCTCAAGCACAAGGGAATCCCACTGTACATATGTAGGTATGCCAGAGTATGTAGTTCAGCATGTGCTGAATGTATGGCGGGTATGTGCTCTAAGCTTGCTCTCTCTCTCTCTCTCTCTCTCTCTCTCTCTCTCATTCTCTCTATCTCTCTCTCAGGTGGGATTTGAGGCATACGGTTACCTGTTGTGGATCTGAGAGTTGAAGTGACAGTAGAGGATGTCATTGAAGGCAAGCAGTCGTCATCTTGGGAATACCCAGCCTGAATTGCGCGCAGGTAACTGTGGCTTCGAGTGCGGAAAGAGCCGGGCAGGTCCAAGGCCTCCACGGCCTGGGATTCTACTTCGCTAAAAACGGACTCGCAAACTGACTCAAACTGGCCATTGACCTCAGTCTCACTCACCTGAGAGACAAAAACAGGAATAGCAGTCCTTAATTTTTCCTCTTCCTTTCTCTTTCTCACTTTGATTCTTCCCCTTTGCACAGTAAATATGAAGGAGTGTTAGCAGGAGGAATATACCACTGGCAATTTCCGACCTTGAACGTCTCAGTAGAATTATGTCAGAAAGCAACAAGATAAGAAAAAAAAATACATTTCAGGCTGAAATATCATCTCATAATAGGTAAATGAAGAAAAAGCATATTGTTTGGAGAGGGAAAATGACACAAACAGTCAACAGCAGTCTAAACAGCACGTTTATGAAAAAGTCTATGAAATTACTGCTTCTGTGTCAACCTAGCACTACAACAGAAGATTAAACACTTCATCTACCCTAATTAAAAACATTTCCAACATATTTGATAGTCAGATTGTTCTAAAAAACCTTCATTTAACATCTTAGTTGTAACCTACTCCATCAGTAAAAGCCTGTAAACAGCCGCCTACCTAAAGCCCACGTAAATTCACAGCACCGCGGCTCAACAGACCTTGACTTCAGCTTTCTGGCATCCTGTTTTAACAATTGCTTATATGAAAAGAAGAAAATCTAACATCAGTCATTGAATGCCTTATTGCCTCTGTAACCAAACAGTGTGTTCTAATGAATATCTCTTATGATCTTGCTAGGAAAATGAACTCATACAGTACTGGTTTAAGGTGGTTAAGTTGGTCAAGTTGTGTTCTTAGAACACAATAAATCAAACTAATTCTCTACTAGTTTAGCAAAGATCACCAGGATGCCCAATCCTGTTTCTGAAGAACTCCAATGAAGCACACCAATCTTAATGAGCTAGTTTGGTAGTGTTTGTTCAAGGCTGAAGCTGAACTTTGCTAGAAGATAACACAGAGCTCCTGAAACAACACTGAGCACCCCTGCACTCAAAAATGCATTTGTTTAGTCTACTTGTTTGAAATTAGCTGAAAAAACACAGTTCTTGATTTTTTTTTTGGACAATGAATTGTTTTATGTTGGTTTAAATAAAATCTGTTAACTCAATCGTTTTGTGTTGGGGCAACATGATACTTTAGTTGGCGTAACTAACTGGTAAGTGTATGTGTACACGTGTACCAGGCTTTGCATGGAATTGCATTATGAGGGAGAACTCTTAAGTAATCTTAAGTGTTTCAAATTAAGAAAAAAACTTACATTTTTCAATTTCAATTCAGGTTAGGAGTTTTGAGGTTACTGCTTTGTAGCAGAGTAGCACTCTTGTGCTGACGTTGTACTTCAGGTACTACTGGTTTTCTGGACTATTGCATATGATTAATCAAGCCCCTCTTATATGACCATTACACAACTGGTAGACTGCAAGTACAGATGCTGGCAAGATATATGCATACACTTTAATTGAGAATGGTCATAAATCAGGTGTTATTGGTTGCATAGTGTGGAACATTTTCATTTTTAAATACCATTTTAAAGGGCACCTAGGTTACCCTTTTTCCAGATTTAATATAAGTATTTGTGTCTCCAGAATGTGTCTGTAAAGTTTCAGCTCAAAACACCCATTAGATTATTTATTATACCTTTCAGAAGTTTGATTGATTTTTAGCTCTGAGCATCTTGTAGCTGTTTTTGTGGACTGTGCCTTAATGCTAGTCCTGCCCGCCCACCGTTCCCACGTGCCTGTCAGTGTGCCTTAATCTCTGTCCTCGGCTGTGTCAGACAGCAGATAGACATGAACGAAGCAGATCTCACGTAACGTTTGTGAGAAATATTACAGGATGAACTTTCCCAATGATTATTTGCTGTGGAGTTGCAACGATGAGTCACACACAATGTTGTTACAAAGTTCACGCACACACACGGTTACAGTGCACGCGTTTAGCTTTGTACTGTTTTTGCATGCAAATGTGACAGGATACAGGTTAATATCCACTGCTGTATGGATATCTGTTATGTTAATGTACAAAATAAACCTGGTTTAACGTCCACAAAACAGGATTGAAGCATCTTCTTTTATAATTGTACTAACATGTGGCTGTGGTGATAAATTAAAGCTTAAGTAAATCACTGTAATTCATTACAAACATGCACTGTTTTACAAACATTTTAAACTTGTAAAACTCACTCTTTATCACATTTGATGAGGATTGATGATCACAGCGAACTGAACAGATCTTTTATTCCCAGTAGCTTAGCGCATGTCCTGTTTTGTTGATATGATTATTTACGTTAATACGGAGCCATGTTAAAACGCAGCTGTAAATCAATTTGGTGGGCGGGGAAACCATCAAGTTGCGGTCGGCCTCAAAATGGTAGGGATTTGGATGCTATTTTAAGCTCGGAAAATTTTAAAAAGATGACTTATTGTCTTTATATTACCCCATTATGACTGTGGACACACTATACCTAGACACAGTTCTGTCCAAACAGCTTGCAAAAGATAATTTTCATCATAGGTGCCCTTTAAAACAAAAATGCCCTAGTGTAAATGCAGGCTCAGTGAGCCATAATGATGCTAATCTCAGTGCTGAGAATCTCTTTCATCCCAACAAAATCACATAAATTAAGCTGGGATTCGATAGTAATCAGCCCAACCTATTCTATAGCTTGACCATGTGGATCTACAGCACAAAATTTCACACAGATTGACCAAGATAACCTACCTTTTTGTACAAGACCCCACCAGCTGTTATTTCAACTGTTTAACCCCCTAAAACCCTTTCAACAAACTTGGATCAGCTAATAAACAGTTAACACCTTAAAGTCAGTGTGAACCAGAAGTTTATGAGACTTTTGATGACACATTCTCAGAAATAAAGGTACAGGAGCTGTCTCTGTGGCAGTACCTTTTCAAAGGGTACAAATTTGTACCTAAATGGTCCATAATGGTACCTCGAAGGTACTTTTTAAGTAAAATTGGGTACTAATTTGAACCTTTGAGGTAGCATTGTTGACTCTTTGGGTACAAATATGTATCTTTGTCCCAGAGACAGCTCCTGTACCTTTATTTCTGAGAGTGCAGTATGTTGATGTACTTTCAACTGAAATTGAATTTTTATAGGGGGCAGGGTTATCTTTTTTTGCATCAATCCCTTATAGCAAATTACCAGCATGAGAGGCATGGTTAGGAATATTGAGAAGCTGTCAAACTGACGTCAACAAAGAAGGACCGCCACTCCAAAGCAGAATCAAATTTGAAGTCAGAATTTGAGGGAAGATTACCAACAAAAAAACTTTATCCAAAAAAATTCTTTATCCATAGAATTAACTTTCATGGATTAATTGTCCACATAAAATAATCACAATGTGCGCTAGCAAAATAAACATTTTACATTTTGATTTCACACAGACTTTAAGCTGTTTTTAGAGGAAACTTCATCATCAATCATAGATAATTTGACCTAAGGTAAGCATAAAGTCTACAATAACTCTTACTATTCAACATCAGCTTAAGACAGTCGGAAAACTGAGCAGGATAAAAGCTAAAGCCATCTACTTGAATTCACTTACTGTAGTTAGATTGTCTTTCTTATACCTGTGTGTTAGTGATGTGTGGTGTTGCAGGTGGTTGGACTCACCTGGCTGACACAGCTTGCCTGACTGAAGGTACTGACTGCACGCATGTAGCTCTGGTTTCTGGAGCGAAACTGTGGAGGGTTGAAGTTGGTTGATGGATCCAGAGTCACGCTGGGGTGAGGGCGCATATCTCTCACTGTTTGCAAGTGGTAGCCCGAGCTAAATGGAAGGAACAACCAAAAACCAATGTAGCCAAAGAGAATCCTATGCAATATTAGACTGAAGGGTCACTCTTGAATAGCCATCAATTGAGAACTTTCTGCACACTCTTAGATGACTGAGATGAATGACTTAAAAGCATTACCTTTGAAAACCCAGATGTGACATAGTTTCAGATGTATAGCAAATGGGGCACATATAAAAGCAGAACCACAATGTATTTAATATGCTGTGTATTGTATGTAATCAATAAATTCTCAATAACACATTTACCATGCGTTTCAGCTTGGGTTTGGATTCATCTTGACATGTCAAAGATAATTTCCTCATGTTTTTAACTATACATAGGCTATTTCTTAGACTTTATATAGCCTTATGGACTAACCCAGAGCACCTGTCATGGGAAACAACCATGTGGCAAGTTACAGTTTTGCTTCAGACCACACATTATAAGCACTTCAAATCTCAGATCAGAACCAAGGACAGTAACTATTCTGCAGTAGAAAACACCAGATAACAATATGGACACATAAGTAAATGTTTGAAGCCTCTTCCTGAATGAAACATTCACTTCCTCACAGCCAAGACATCTCACTGACTCCATCCCATTCATTAATATGTGAATTCTTACTTATTTGTACTGCATATAAACTACAGTATGACTCTTTAAAGTTTTTTTCTGACCACTGTTTGGACAAACAAAGACTCTCCTGGGACAAAAAGTACACTATCAAACTAATGCCCTTGATTGAACTAGTGTTGCAGTGTCAGGATGTTCAGGATGATCAAACAAACATTCCGGGAAATAAATGTTTGAAAAGGTCAAATTATGCTTTTAACTCTTTCAGCTCTACTCTTTAAAATCTCTGCTGTTACAAAGCACAAAGTCACTCCAAAGACAACTTTGTTCTCTATATGCCATGATTGTAGTCCTGTTACAATATTTACATTTTAAGTAATTCCCACCCAAGTGTGCCTAGTTGAGTAGAGTAGAGTTGAGTTGAGTTGAGTTACGTTTTCTTAATGACATACTGTACCCGTCATACCTTGAGTAAGCAGGTTTAGGGTTAATAAAGGTAGAGTTAAGTTTTTAACAAAGGGTAAGTTAACTTTCTAGAATACACCCCAGGTCTAATATACAGTAATAATAATATACTAATACACAATTTCTACCCCAACTGTTTATAAATATTTACATAACCAACATGTGAACTTGTGTGCTTCCTCTCGGTTTTAACACATACTTATGTGTATTCAGCACTTAACATTAAGGGGTTTCAATAAGTTTTGTTCTTGCAAAATGTGAAGTAACCAGGCTTTCTGTGCACTCAGAATTGTCGTATATATATTTGAGATTAAACTCTTTAAAATGTTATAAAAAATACATACAGATATTTAGTTTGTTATTGCTGGAGTAATCATGGCACAGGCTATAAAGGCTCCAACCTCTTCTAGAAAAAAGAGGAGTGGGGAACAGCAGCTCATTAACATCTAAAAACACACACAAAACGTCTTGGTTACGTACTTTACCCGCGTTCAGGAAAACACGGGTCTGCCTATGTAGAGGGGTTATGTAGAGAGCGTGGCTAACATTGCGTATGGGGTCACCTGGAGAGGGGACCACTCATAGCTGGCACCATACCTCAGAACGCATGTTGACCAAAGGGGCATACCAACAACATAATGGGCCATAATGAGTCAGGTAAATGGGGCCTTGAATGAACTCTCTAGAGTTCACCAACAAGGAACTCATGCTAGCAGAGCACTATAATGTGCACGTAGCTCTGGGTTAGGGAGGGTGGCGCAGCAAGCATTTTTGACACAGGGCTCAGATTTCTCCCAACTGACTGGGTCTCCAAACCCAGCACTCGGGAGGAAACTGGCTCTACTTGGAGATTGTAGAATCTTGCAAATGTGCAAATGTGTCACCCAGCCTACAATCTACAGATGTCTGTTATAGAGGCTCAGTGTGCTAATGCCTTCTCACCCCTGCGGGACTTACAGCAGAATGAGATGGAACCCACAGATGGGATACAGCAGCAAGAGGGCTGGGTCTGCCTCCTACAGGGGCAACTCTTGCAGGTTCACTACCTGGTCCCTAAAAGGAGGGGTAGAAATCTTCGGCACATAGTCGATTTGGGGTATCAGGATAATGTCAGAGTTAGCCGGTCCAAATTCTAGGCATGATTCATTGACCGATAATGGCTCCAGGTCCCAGACCTTCTTGAACAATGCCAGCGTGCTCAGCAGAGCTGTCTTAAGACACAGGATCTTAGTAGATTCTGACTAGAGTGGTTTGTATTGGATGTCTCTGTAGTTCAGAAAGGACTATGAAGAGATCCCAAGAGAGTATGAGAGAAGCACGAGGCAGATTAAACCTTCTAGCACCTCTGAGGTATATCAACCGATCATGATCGGTGGCCGATCAATCGGAGCATCACTACTGTGAACCAATCCCAGGGATGGACACATGTGTTGATGTGTTTCTGTGTAAGCACCTGAATGGTATCTTGTACAGAGACTGGTTCAAGATGCACAGATCCAGGATAGATCTTGACCCACTGCTCTTTTTGGGCATGATGATGTATGGGCTGTAGAACCCGGATTCATCTCAGCTGGAGGGGCAGGGGGAGCATTTGCTACAGCTGCTGGGAGCTTAACTGTCTTTTGCCGCTGGTTGGGCCTCCTTGATAGGAGAGACAGCCTGCTACAACGATGTAGACTCTGGCTGTGAGCAACGCAGAAAGCCTACACACTTTGGACGGGAAACTGGGCACATCCTATTAGGCGCAGACGACTTGCTGACAGTTTGCCTTCTCGACCTAAGAAATGGCCAAGTACCCCCTGGTGGAGTTGAAGCGCTTACTGGCCGGGCTGAGAAGGGAGCATCCAAGCCGGCATAAGCTCCTCATGCACCTCCGGAAAGAAGGGGACGGGGCACAACTTGTGGCACCCTCCTAAACGGTCTGGCCACTGGAGAAATCCGATTCCATTACCGATTTTAGATCTGAAGCCGTATGCATACTGGAGTTATATAGATAACTCACCCTCCAAAACCGTAATAGACATCTGCTAACCTGATTCATCGAATGATGAAGCAACAATCTAGAAGAAAGTACCAGCAAAATCATCTGAATCAGGGATGAGGCGCACTGATCAATAGTTTTATTTCCATTGACGAACTCACCGCAATGCAGGTAGGCGCAGAGGGGGTTCGCACATGTAACTGTGCAAGCCATGACCATGCCCTCGCCTAACTTCCTTTGAGTTCAACAGAAGAACGAATTCAAAGAGGTTTGGAACAAGTGCAGGATGAGTAAATGAGGACAATTTTCATTGTCTTTCATTCAAATGATCTTTTTTAAAAGAATAATATGACCCCTTTAAAACAATCAGTGAAAGCATATTTGACATTTAGAAAATTACTCACTTCATCTTTCATTGGTAAATAATCCCAAAGACCCAGACACAGTCACACAATCTCAAGATCTTCCTACTCAATTTTCTTTCACAACACATACCAGCCAAGATTTGCATTTTTTTATTCAGAAAAATCCAACCAGATAAGGGAACAAGACTTTCACAGTATTTCCTGTATTATGCAAACTCATATCAATATCATAATGCAACCGAGTTGTACTAGTTCCACCAAGACATCAGTCCATTTCCAACATACATATTCAAATATTTTATACAATACTATATGTGCTCTAATATATTGAAATATATGCAATATATTCATATTTGGATTTCACATATGCAAAATATATGTAAAAATTGGCAGTTTACATACATATTTTCAACCATTGGAATTAAAAATGTGTACGGCCATATAAAGTATGAACACATATACAATTATAACTAATATATTTCAACAAAGTTACATATTTGTAATTCCAATGGAATTATTAAAAAAGACAGACAGACAGACAGACAGACAGACAGACAGACAGACAGACAGACAGACAGACAGACAGACAGACAGACAGACAGACAGACAGACAGACAGACAGACAGATAGATAGATAGATAGATAGATAGATAGATAGATAGATAGATAGATAGATAGATAGATAGATAGATAGATAGATAGATAGATATGAAAACTACTGGATATGTATGAACAGCATGACAATGCAATGAGAAGTGGCTTAAAAACAATAATTGTACATTTCTAACAATAATAATTTAAAAATTATGTCAACGCCATCAGCAATGAAAAAAGATAATGAAATGCTGTGGGAATATGCCATATTTTAATAAGGAAGGAATGGAGATCATGGTACGGTGAGAGAATGTAATAAAACAGAAACTGTGATTTGAGTCTGTAATTATCTGTAATAATAGACATTAATTCCCTAGTTGTTAGCTGATTAATTAGACTGAAATTACTGGAAAGTAGAAATTAACATGAAGCTGGTGCTTTACTTTCATGTACCTAAAACCGTAAAATGACGAGCTACAGCTGACAGACTACAAAATGTCAATAGTTTATTTTAAAATTAACAGCCTGTGAACTGGAAAGTTATTGAGATCCTTTTTTTCTGTGGTCCTTGGGTAAGATACCAGATTTTCCTAGGCCTGTCATTCCTCAACAAAAGTACTAAGGATGTTAAACATCTGCTAAATGACACATAACTAAACAAAACAGCTCAGCGTGAGCCGATAATGATGATTTAAAAAACCTTTTCTAATGAGCTTTCTGACATATCAAGCAAAGCAAGAAAAATGATCCCAAATTAGGAGAGTTTTTATCAATTGTGAGCCATTTTTAGCTGATTAAGTATTTACTTTCTTAATAATGACCAAAAATCACTCTTCCTCTCAGTCATGTACTGCACATAATGAAATGAGAGAGAATGAATGGTAAAATATTCCTTAAAACAACCCATTTAACAGCAAAACAAGAAATGTTATCCATTTATTCATTAATTTTCCTTTGGCTTAGTCACTTATTTATCAGGTATCACCACAGCGGAATGAACCGACAACTATTCCACAATGTTTTAAGTAGTGGATGCCCTTTCAACCACAACCCAGTATTGGGAAACACCCATACACAGTCATTCACACATACATTATGGCCAATTTTGTTTATTCAATTCACCTATACAACATGTCTTTGGACTGTGGGGGAAACCAGAGCACCCGGAGGAAACCCACGCGTATACAGGGAGAACATGCAAACTGCACACAGAAATGCCAATTGGCCCCGCCAAGACTCGAACCAGGGACCTTCTTGCTGTGAGGCGACAGTGCTAACCACTGAGCCACCATGCCACCACAAGTAATGTTAGTTTACTCTAAATTAGGGCTGGGCAGGTTAACACATTATTATTAAGTTAACGTATTAACTGATGTTGACAATTCTGTTTTCACATTAACACATTTTTTAAATTTATTTATTTATTATTATTTTAAAAGTACATTGCTCACTGGCTCTGAATACACATAAATTCAAACACTGGCTTTGGGGAGAGTAATATGATGAACTGGGATGGACGTCTCCAAACACCTCAACCAATGAGAACCTTTTTAACAGGCCTAATGCTGAATTACTTAGTTCAATTACTTGAACTTACGCAAAAGACATGATTGAGGCAAATTCAGCATTCAAACCATACCTGTCAACATTGGGATGTAAAAATAAGCAACATAGGCACATTCTGAAAACGTAGCCCTACAGATGTTTCTGGAGACCGTGAATTATGTAGCCAGAGGTACGTATGGCTGCATTTCATTTTTTTAACGACGCCAATCCTTTTCGCGCTTACCAGCTGACCGCTTACCAGCTGACCGCTTACCTCCGTATGGATGGCTTTCCGGCTGTAACCAGTTTGTCCCGTTAGCGCGCCATGTACGTCGACAGACTTGAGACGCAGAGAGTAGTTGACCACGACGAAGTCCAGTAAAGAACGGTTCCAGAAAGTTCAAACAAAAACAGAATCCAAAAAATAAAATAAACAAGTAAATAGCAGGGTGAGAAAGTGGTAAAAATCGGAAAACGTGGTAACAATCAGATAAGGGTTTTTCTTTTTCTGGATTGCTTTCGAAATGTGTTGGTTGGGTTTAGGGAAGGGGGAGGGTGGGTCAGTCGATCGGTCAGTTAGTCAGTCAAAAAGTCGGTCAACAGCGGCCTCTGGTTGGTTTACATGAGAACAGCAGGCGCGAATGGCACTCGCGAGAGAAATTTGAGATCTCAAAAAGCGTACACAGCGGCCTCTAATGGATTGGCGAAAACAAAAACTGAAGAAAAGCGTACCGCCGGGACGTATTTCGCGGTCTCCAGAAACGTATGTAGAGGTATGTTTTCAGAATGAGCCTGGGTTGAAAATAAGGTATATCACCCCCACTTTAAAAATGCACACATCTGTAATGAAAGCATTCGATTGCTTTCCTAACTGTTTATGCTCATTTAAGACCCATCAAGATCTACATGTTTAGATATTACTATTATTATTATTATTATTATACACACCCAAAATCCAGAGTGTCCTCAAATCTCATGTACAGAATCCGTTTGGGAAACAGCGTCTATTTATCATTATGGAGCTTGTCTGACAGTCACGCACCACTACATGAACTCACTGTTTTGAGGATTGCATAGGAGGGGCAATGGCACCTGTAATGGAAAGGAAGGGAATCCCTCTGTTTTTAAATTTATTGCAAAGGTGTTTTCATGCCTAAATATAAGCTTCAGTGGTATGGGTTGCGTATAGGGAGGATCGACTATTTAATGTTTGTCACCCTTCATAGAAAGATGAAAAATACAGGGGAAAAACAGAAAAAAATAGCTTTACTGGATGATAGCGGGATAGAATTGTAAAATAGAGGAGAATCCCAGGAAAACCAGGAGGGTTGATCTCTCTCTTATGTGCATGTGAACGTGGCACATGTACATGTGCAAATGGTGGATCTGCGAGAATAGTGGTGCGCAGTTGTACAAATATATATATTTGTTGACAGACAGTTTGGGCTACTTATCAGAATTATGGGAATTATCGGCCTGACACTATTTAATTCAACCCAGGCTCATTCTGAGAACGTAGTCCTGGGGACGTTTCTGGAGAACGCGAAATACGTCCCGGGAGGTACGTATTTTTGCAGTTTTTGTTTTTGCGAGTCCGCGAGAGGCCGCTGTGCGCGCTTTTTGAGCTCTTCCCCGAACTCGAACCCGGTCGTCGTCGTGGTCAGCCCCTCTCTGTGCCTCGAGTCCGCCAGAGTACACGAAGAGCTAACCGGACAAACTGGTTGCAGCGGGAAAGCCCTCCAGACGGAGGCGAGCGGCCGGCTGGCCGGCCGGCAAGCACCAAAAGAAACGGCGTCACACCGCCCCGCAGCGTTCGCTTAAAAAAATGAAATGCAGCCGTACGTACACCCGGCTACGTATTTCGCGGTCTCCAGAAACGTCCACGGGACTACGTTCTCAGAATGAGCCTGGGTTGATTTAATTGGATGAACATTTTTTATTCTTATGCCTTACCTAGAATATAAAAATACATATAAATGCATTTAGATAATTTACTTTAATCATTACTATTGGAATGTGAAGAGACTTTCAACCAACACAACAAAAAATGCCTCTGAAAACAATCAGCTACTGCACCAGCTCTTTTTAAATTAATCGTGTGCATTTTAAATTTATTGTTAAATTTTGTTTAAGAATGTGGTTAATCACAGAAAAATCATGTTTTAATCATTGCCCAGCACTACTATAAATATATCTAACCAAATACTGAGCAGCATAAAGTTAAAAGAATTTGCGATCATAATTGATACCTTCTCCGTTTAAAGTAAGCGCTCACTTAGAACACCAATGTAAAAAAAAGATGCATTTCACTTCCATATGAACCCCAGCTCATGCATTTCTGACTGTGCAAGATTTATGGGCATCAAGGTGAGACACCAAGCAGCTATTTTGGGAACTAGTAAGTTTGTTGGTGTCTCTGGGGCATCCTAGACACCTCATGTTGTTTTCCATTTTCAATGGTGTCGCTGCACCCAAACAGATGCCCTTCTTATCATCAGTGTGACAGCAAGTGTAAGCGTCTGTCTAGAAAATGTCTAAACACAAGCATCCACATTGCACACAGCTTTCGGCTAGCACTAAGGAAGATATTAAAAGTAGTAGTCGATTGCCAATAACCTTTTTCTAGATCACTTGTCAATCGTGACTTTACTAGTTATGCTGGCTGGACACTCTCAGAAATATACGGTACGAGAGCTGTGACTGAGTGGAACATTTTAAGACTTTTTGTACCATTTAGGACCTAATATGTATTTTTAAGATTCAAAAAAGGGACAATTTACATGCAAAAGTGTACCTTTTAGAAAGCTACTGTTCCTGTAACTTTATTTCTGATAGTGTATAGAGTGTATTTTTCCCATTTTTTTACACTGTGTCATATTCTAAAACAAACTGCAAGGGCTAATTCATGCGTTTTTTTTAACAGAATAATAATTCATTGGGTCCATTTTGACTTGGTAGAGATCATTTCTAAAAACTGCATAGTTTAAATAAGAAAATGTACATTTTGAGCCTTTAAAACTATTTATTAGAGATATTCGGATACACTTACCAGCCACTTTATTAGAGACAAATTTACTAGTACTGGGTTGAACCCCCTTTTTCCTTCAGAACTGCCTTAATCCTTCGTGGCATAGATTCAGCAAGGTACTGGACATATTTCTCAGAGATTTTGCTCCATATTTTGCTGCACATCTATGATGCAAATCTCTCGTTCCACCCATAGACTGTAAAATATATGGACGGAGCATCCGTGACGTCACCCATAGGTTTCTGAACACTGCAAAAGAAGCTACAAGTAGGCGCGGCCAACCGTCGCCATTTTGTTCGCGCGTCATCGCACCCACGGCGGGATACCAAATAAGGGCAAAGAGGCGGAGAGTGGGTGGAGCTACAGACGCCCGCTGGCACTTTGCTTAGACCTAGCAGACAGACTTTACTTTGGGAGAAACGCTTGATACTTTATTACCTGCGACTCGTTTGTGTTCTGACCACATGTGCTTGGCTGTACACTATATCAATAAAGTGTTTAGACTTTCAAAAACACTGTAGTAATACATTGAGCCACTAAACATTGTTCTTATGACGTTTTTCTACAGGAGGAAAATGCAAATTACTTCCAAACACTTCAAATATAGTCTGTGTTAGTAAATGCAAGACTATTGATGAACTCCAGCATAACACTGTATGATAACGCTTCAGATGACTGTTCTAGAGCCTACAGCTAATCAATCTGGCACATTCTGGAGTGCTTTACGGGTCTAAAGAAAAATATTAATGATAAATGATCTTAAATAAAACAAATACATTTATAGAGATGGTATACAAGTATATAACTTTACTCACATGGGAAACGAGGCCACGTGAATGGTTTGTGAGCACAATTAAATGCACACAGCATCCCATATCATCTGATAATTGTAAGAAATAAGTCCAAAAGGCAGCTGACTGTGTAAAGCCACATAAAACAGAACAAAAATACGATGAATATGCCGAGATTAGTGGCTAATCTGCCGGATTCAGCTGAGGTGAAGTGACGGCGACCAGCGAGACCTAGCTGTCACTCAAGTGGCCACGCCCTTAATTATGCAAACTTAATATAACCTAATATAAAGGAAATGGACGAGTTATAAAAAAATTCACCCCCCTCACAGTTGTCATGGAGGGTAATAATAGCTATATGAACCAAAATGGTTCTTTGTACCAGGCTGTAAACACCTTTTTTTCTGTTGTAAAATTGGCCATTCTAACAGTGGGCTCAATTGCAACTTGCTCTATTATGGAGCCAGGACTAGCGGAATTTTGATGAATTGCAGTTTCAGTTACTTCCGTATTGGCTTCCCGAGAGAGAGCGGGAGGTTGCCGCTTGGTTCCACCACATCCCAAAGGTGCTCTATTGGATTGAGCTCTGGTGACTGTGGGGGCCATTTTAGTACAGTGAACTGAGTACAGAAACCAGTCTGAGATGATTCATGCTTTATCACATGGCGCGCCATCCTGCTGGAAGTAGCCATCAGAAGATCAGTACTGTACACTATGGTTATAAAGGGATGGACATGGTCAGCAACAATACTCAGGTTGGCTGTGGCGTTGACACGATGCTCAATTGCTACTAATGGGCCCAAAGTGTGCCACGAAAATATCCCCCATACCATTACACCACCACCAGCAGCCTGAACTGTTGATGCAAGGCAGGATGGATCCATGCTTTCATGTTGTTGACGCTAAATTCTGACCCTACCATCCGAATGTGGCAGCAAAATTCGAGACTCATCTGTGTGAATTGTAGCCTCAGTTTCCCGTTCTTAGCTGACAGCAGTGGCACCCGGTGTGGTCTTCTGCTGCTGTAGCCCATTCGCCTCAAGGTTGGACGTGTTGTGCATTCAGAGATGCTCTTCTGCATACCTCAGTTGTAACGGGTGATTATTTGAGTTATTGTTGCCTTTCTATCGGCTGGAACTAGTCTGGCCATTCTCCTCTGACCTCCGGCATCAACAAGGCATTTGCACCCACAGAATTTCTGCTCACTGGATATTTTTTCTTTTTCGAACCAAATCCCATTAGATCAGAAGTTTCTGAAATACTCAGACCAGCCCGTCTGGCACCAACAATCATACCACGTTCAAAGTCACTTAAATCACCTTTCTTCCCCCTTCTGATGCTTGGTTTTGACCTGTCTACATGCCTAAATGCATTGAGTGGCTGCCATGTGATTGGCTGATTAGAAATTTGCGTTAACGAGCAGTTGAACAGGTGTCTCTAATAAAGTGGCTGTTGAGTGTATATCATGTTGATGTATAAAACTTTTCATATTAATATTTTGAGATTATAGGTCTGAATTTGCACAAAACACTTTACAATAAGATTTCATTAGTTGATGTTAATATATCTACTAACATGAACCAACAGTGAACAATACTTGTATTTATTATTGATAGTTCAACATTTACTAATGAATTATTAAAATCCAAACTCAAGCTTGTTAACATTAGTTAATGCACTACGAGTTAACAAGAACCAACAATGAACACATTTTTTTTGTTAACAAATATGAATAAATACAGTAATAAATGTATTTTTCATTGTTTGTTCATGTTAGGAAATACATTAGCAAAACATTAATACAATCTTATTGTAAAATGTTACCAAACATGTAATGAGTAGTAATAGTAAAGCAATCTACATTGTTTCAAGAAGAAATAAAAAATGTTGCTGTTTAAAAATTCAGGAAGACATCAGTGATATGACATTCGATTAAAAATACAAATCAACAAACTCTCTGACGTTCTTATGTAAGTTATAAACATTAAATTATATTAGCTCACTATAATATCCTAAATGCATCAAAATGTAATATTCTTCAGCAGTCCATACAGGGAATTTCATTACTCATCATTGACTCTTACGAAATAATGTCATGTCTGAGATCGCTGAGCACTGAGTTGTTAAAATTAAGTGTCCCTGATGTTGTCTAGTGACGTCTTTAGTCCACAACATCTCATAGCGCATTTATTATGGGATCAGCGCCCCTGAGGTGATGTGGGTTAAGTGTCTTATACAGAAGAGCACCATGATGAAAATAAAGGATGAACTCAGCAACTCTCCAGTTCCCGGAGCTCACCTGCATCTGAATCTACAGCACAACACAAGTCTGTCACCAGCAGTCATTTTTTGCAGTCACTTCTCTCTTTCTCTCTCTGTTGGATCTCAAAGAATTCTGTCGTTCATGAATACTGAGAGTGAGCACTGCCACCTTTCTGGTTTAGAAGTGACCAGAGTAAAAGAGCTCTGGAAAAAAACCCAGTCAAGGGTTTGTTTCATGTGAGAATGGTTTTTGGTTGGTTGCCAAGAGTTGCATTATGTTTTTAAAAGGTTCTGAGTGGTTTTTGCCACTTTAGTAAACTGGTAGGGTGATGTCCCACATGAAGAAAAAATACTATAGTAATTTATATTATAAAATTAGGGATGCCACAATACTCTGTATAATATTGAACAATTCTGTATGACTCCCACGATATATAAATTGCCTTTTCGATTTAGCATTTAAATGTTAAAATGCATTTTTATTACTCTCTGAACTGTTTCTTTGCGTGTTTGAATGTTTCTCCATGTGCTGAGACATGTACATGCCTCCCTACAAGTAAATAAGACAATAAGAGAGTGCTAAAGTTAGGGAGACATAATGCTTTGAATTAGGGGTGGAATTGTTATCAGTAAAAAATATGAATTCACTGAAATAGATAAATAATTGAATCGTCTCATTCTCCACCCACGTTTCAGAACGTTTTTTTTCCCTACAGTTCATTTGGAATATGATGACCTGTTTAATCTACAGTGTAGAAAATAACAATATGTAAAACAGAGTTAATGTTTCACTATCTCAATGTGTATTCTGGCTATCAAATACATTGCAACGGCACTGATCAAAAAATGAAAGTGAAACTGGCGTGCGTAAACAAGTGGAATCTGTACTATGTATTTTTTCCATCCCAATGCACAAACAGTGTGTGTTCGGTGAGATTTGAACACACACAAAACACCATGAACACAAACCTGAAGCAGTGGACAAAGCAGTCAGACTTTGTAAACTTTGTTCAATCCATCTGCCCTATATTCACACAAGGGCTGCACGATATGGAAAAATCTGATATTTTATTTTTCTGCAATAAATACTGCAGTTTGAATACAGTTTCACAAGACAGTTTGAATAGCTATTTGATGGTTTTCTGAAGAGTCAAACATTATCCAAACACAAAAATTAAATAATCACAATGCAAAAAAAAAAAGCGTTTCTTACTTTGTTTTGTCTTGTTTCTAGTCTAAAAATCCCCCCCAAAAAATCTATTAGATCAAGTAAAAATATTGATTTGTTTTAAAGAGTCAGTAAAATAAGGCAAAATGAAAAGTTTTCCCTAAAACAAGCTAAATAATTATCTATGGGTAGTTGGGTAAGTTAAATAATCTCCTTTTCGCTTTGAAATGTGGGTCTCAAGACTTCAAACAAAGGCAAAAATTAAGTAGTAAGAAAAAGTAAAACGTTTTTGTTTTGCACAAAATCGTAGAATTTTCATATAAATACAGTGATTAAATACAATTCTGAAGCTCCTGGTTAACTATAATCCAACCTTAACTGTGATGTGACTATTGCGGATGCCCACATTGTGATATCGATGCTGAAACGATGTATTGTGCAACCCTAATCCACACTGTTATCCATGCCCGAGTTTTAAACTCATCTAATACTGAAACACTTGAAATCACCCAATGCTGTAGTTTTCTTCAAGTATAGGGTATATTAAGCCACAATAAAGCACATCCTGCTGTACAAAAAAAATAAGTATACAACAGTATCTATTACAGTTTCTCAGTTCACTGTACTTAATACTACATTATGCTTTACATAACACTTTATATAAACACTTGATTTTAGTTAGTAGAACACTGTTTTATAAAAATAGCCAAGGAACTTTAATAAAAATCCATTGTTTTGTTGAATAGTCACCCATTTTGTCTTCATCTGGTCAAACTGCTGTTGGACAATTTCAGTCATTTTAGAACAGCCAGTCTGATCTCATGATGAAACATAACTATTTTACGTTTTGTCAGTTTAGTGGCTAATTCGCTAAGTTCAGTCTTACAAAAATGTAAGATTTAAAAAGGAGGCGTGGCACCCAACCCTGCCCCTTAACCCAACCATCATTGTGGGACGAGCAAATCATACTAAATTGTACAACTGTGATCCTACGAATTCTTACGAATTAGCCACTGAATCAAAAAGTTACGAATTGCCGTGAGATTGCGTTGGAACAGCTCATCATCTTGCAAAGTCAGTAAAAACTGGAAATCTGAATAGGGTTTGTTAGATAGATGAGAAAAATAACTAACCACCATCAGGTGCAGATTAACATCTATAATTGGAAGAAATCTGAAAGTGGTCTCTAATATTGATCAGTGATGTTTTACTAATATATTGCTTAAGTTCTTTTTATTTACTGTCCTTCAGAATGTATATACAGAATCTCAATAAATATGCTTTAAAACTCCTATTAGGATAAATTGAAATTGAGAGAAATGGTTGTTCTCTAGTATTGATAGATGTATAAGTAAAGCATTTTGAAAACACATTCAGGAGCGCCGATAACTGGTATGGACCCTATGACAACATTCTTGAGGACTTTGAGGTGGGGGTGTTTTGATTAATTATGATTATAAAATTGGTTTTGATTAAAATTGTTAAATAATTGTTATAATAGATTATGGTTATGGTTAAATGCAGAAAATGACAAATATAAAAAAGGACAAAATAAAGTGATTGTGGCAATGCTTTAGCACACACTCAAATATGCTGGTGTCAACACAGTAATCAGATCTTCATGATAACAATAGCATGTGATGGTATAATGTGCAATGAACAGGATTTTTCAAAACACAATCCGCCAATCTTTACTTCATATCCTAAACCAAGGTTGCCCAATTTCTACTGTTGACAGCCACTGTCCTGCTTATATTAGCTGCTACTCTAACTCAACACACTTAAACCAGCTAAACAAAATCTTTCTAGTCATTCTACAAACTTCCAGACAAGTTGAAGCTAAACTGGCCCTCCAGGATTGGGTTTGGACATACCTGTCCCAAACTATGCAAAGCCCAAACTGAACCACCAGAACAACAAACGATTTCAATCTTTCAACAGCAACTGAACAAGTCATAAACCAACCATAAAACTAACTTAAGCATTAAAAACTTACCTCATGCACAATGAGGAAAAATCACATATTCAGTTCAACAGTCACACAGCTTTTTGTGAGGTCAGGCAGGAATGTAAATTATCCTGTGGAAATCTGCACTTCAACTGAGTACTAATGAAACTGAATCTTTTTACTTCTCTCAATTAAATGACATATAGAAATTGTTTTACTAGACTGAAGGGCTTTATTCTGCCAAAAACAACCAGCTGGGTGTACTTTATCCTGCTTATTACACAGCTACTAACTAAACAATTAGAAACAACACAGTGATGTGAGCTGTAATTACACTAGTCTGGTGGTTTTAGGATATTTTAATGAAAACAATTGTGAATATTGTGCCTTTATGACGCTTTGTAGTTTATCATCTGTATTGCGCTCATGATTCTGTGGAGTGAGGCTATAAAGCTCTTGTATTATGGAATAAGAACTCCAATAGGGAACTATAGTGCCAAAGATAACATTTATAATAATTTTAATATAACTGGACAAAGTGGTCCTGCCTGAACTGATCCTCCATCTATGGCTCCTCATATGCAATATAGGCAACATAGGCTCATTCTGAAAATGTAGGTCTATATTTCTGGAGATCACGGTTTATGTAGCCAGAGGAACGTAAGGCTGCATTTTGTCTTTAAAACGAACGCTAAAGGGGCGGTTTGACGCTGTTCCTTTTCGTGCTTGCAGCTTTACCTCCATATGGATGGCTTTTCCACTGTTTGTCCAGTGGCTTATCACATATGTTGGAGGATTTGAGATGCAGAGCTGAGTTGACCACGATGACGGGGTTCGAGTCTGATGAAGAGCTGTTCCAGAAAGCAGGTAACACAAACAACAAAAGCCAAAAAATAAAACAAACAAGTAAATAACAGGGTGAGTATATGGTAAAATCTCAAATAGTGGTAAAAATCAGGCTGCTGCGAGGGCTTTTTTCTTTTCTAGATTACTTTAAAAAACACTGTCGGTTGGGTTTAGGGAAGGAAGTGGGTGAGCGCTGGTCAATCTGTGCTTTCGAAAACACTATTGGTCAGGTTTAGGGAAGGGAGTGGGTGGGTCAGTCGACTGGTCAGTCAGTCAGTGAACAGCAGCCTCTGGTGGATTTATGTGAGAACAGCAGGTGCGAATGGCACTCGCGAGAGAAATTTGAGATCTAAAAAGGCGTAAACATCGGCCTCTGGTGGATTCGCGGAAACAAAAACTGCAAAAAACATACCTCCTAGGACGTATTTGGTGCTCTCCAGAAATGTATATATGATACACAATCACAATGAGCCTGTGTTAGATATAGGCGGCTGAGGCTGGAACTTCTTTGTGTATGCATACGTGAAGTAGTGGTAGAAGTCGAACAGTGGCCACAGCCATATTTCCAGCTAAAACCTATAAGTACCACTCCAATTGTACTTGTTGTTTGTAATAATGGCATAGATACGCTATTGTGATTATGTACTTTGATCAAAAATAAATTCTGTTTCATTTTTAACCAATAAAGCAGCAGCTTTAATTTAAAATTATAATTGAAGTCAATACAATAGTTCTGCCATCCCTGCCAGGCCTAATAAGCAGTGTTTGATAAACTGAATACAGTCTAAACCCATATAGACCATTTTGAAGGATGTAAACAAAAACAATGGTCCCAACATATTTCCTGTTTTACATTTTTAATTTCTATAGCTTCTGACAATCCAAAAAAAGCAACATATTGATAAATAATGCTGTGTTAACATTAACTATTTCAGAACTGTAACAAGATGCAATTCAATCATAACTTAGATAACAAGCAGGAAATGTTCATGGGCCAATGACATCACCACATTGAAATGGTCTATAAGACCAACGCATCTTACATAAAACTGTCCATCAACATCTACACATAAAAACGAGAGAAAACCAACTTCTATTGAACACCTCTGCACCAAAAGCTTCTAAAATAAGAGGATAAAGACCGATAGGATAAGCAGGCTGTTGGCAACTCGGCAGGTAAAATGAAAGCAATTACGATGTAACCAGACTTACCTTTGGGTGTCTATGTGTGGTCTCTGCAGGGCAGATTTGAGGACAAGGGCATCGGAGCGAATGGTCTTCTGAGGTGATGTCTTAGGGCTGGAATCGGACTCACCGCTATCATCATCTCCCATGGCTTTGACGTAACTACTGCTACGCATCCGGCGACAGGGAATCTCCTCCTCCCCTGGATAACCTCCCCACTCGTCCTGAGGCACCTGCAGATGTACAAACACACCGCATCAAAGGCTGCTCTTGCACACAGAGCGAGGGAATACCACACCTCTCATTACACACCACGTCAAGCTGTTCCGCAAATCTGCCAGCTGCAGCTCACTTTCTGCCAGAGGATCTGTGGGAATTAGGGGCCATTCACACAGAACGCGTTTTTTTTTTTTTTTTTTTATCTGATGCGCTACTTTACATCTCTCGTCTTTTGCAGTACAATGCATTAGGGCTGCACGATATTGAAAACAATAAATGACATTGTAATATTTAGTTTTTCTGTGATATATATTGCAATATATATGCAAAATAAAAGAAATTAAAGCACAGATGAAAATAGAACATATTGGATTTATATCAGGTGATTGACTGGGCCATTCTACAGCTTGATTTCTTTCTCTGAAAGCATTTGCCTGCGTTTTGGATCATTGTCTTGCTGAAATGTCCCACATGGTTTATTCTTCATCATCCTGATAATGTAGATGGTGGACTGAAGCAGCTAATGTTAATTTACAATGATGAAGGGCAGAGGGTTGCTGAAGAACTACTGAAAGATTTCAGCTGCTGTCTGAGCCTTCACTGCCTTCTACACCTCCATTTCTTCATGTGTTTAATACTTTGTCCCTGTGTCATTTCTTTTAATTACACATAACTTAATTTCTAAACTAATTAGTTTTGTTTACTTTGCATACAGTATATGGATTTCTGTGGTTGTTACCAACATCTGGTGAATTTTTCAAGTCAACAGCTTCTTTAGAAATATGTTTTCTGTGAGAAATGGTGACATGTTCAATTTTGGTTTCAATTTCAGGTTTGTGACTTCTAATAAAATGGATTAAACGTGTTGACGTCACCTGATACTTCTCATTAAATCTTCTGACCAATTAAATGCTCTCTAGCTTTGACACATTCTCCCCATTCAAGATGCTACTGCTAATGTAGAAATCCTTTCATATCCCAGAGCTTTCAAGCTGAGGGTTTGTATAAAAATTTGCAAATAAAAGAAAATTATAAACGGTAACCAAAACTGTGCTGATTGGTACTAAAGTCTAAAAGGACTTTGTCTGAACTTCTTTTTAGTAATTTTAAAATGGCAAGCCCTGTCCAATAACATGATAATAATAATTGAGTCATTTTGCTTTTAGGTGGCATTTAAAGGCTGTTAAAAGGGCATGAAGTGAACTAAAAGAGCTTGAATATTAAATCTGGATCATGAAATTCCAAAAAAAAATCCCATACAAGCTTATCTTGCAGTCTCTTGTTTATAAAGCAATGTTAGGCATGTTTGTTTAGGTGAATAAATATATTCTGACTTATGTATAGAAGAAATAGTCGGTTTTGTGAATTAATTTCTATATTATTAAATGACACCTCTGTCTACTAAAACCCTTATAATTCAAAAAGGGTTGGGTTGTTATTATGTTTAGAAGTGGCATATACATTACCTGACAAAAGTCTTGTCACCTTTCCAATGTTTTAGGACTTCTAGTTGATCATTTGGTATCTGAAGTGGCTTACATGAAAGGCAAATGCCTCTAGATTACGCTTATTTTAGCAAAATAAAATATGATCATGCCTTGATTTTTAATTATTTCATTAGAACAGTAAAGTCTGACTTTGATTAGACAAAAGTCTTGTCACTTAACAGAAATAATGTTCAGTATAGAATATAAAGTCATGGTGCAGTGGAAAAAGAATTAATATTGTGTATGACTCCCATGATCTTGGATGACTGCATCCATACATCTCTGCAATGACTGCAATAACTTATTAATAAAGTCATCTGGAATGACAAAGAAAGTGTTAATGCAGGACTCCCAGGGTTCATCAAGATTCTTTGGATTCATCTTCAATGCTTCCGCCATCTTACCCTAGACATGCTAAATAATGTTCATGTCTGGTGACTGGGCTGGCCAATCCTGGAGCACCTTTACCTTCTTTACATTCAGGAACTTTGATGTGAAGGCTGAGGTATGGGAAGGAACGCTATCCTGCTGAAGAATTTACCCTCTCCCGTGGTTTGTAATGTAATGGGTAGCACAAATATCTTGATACCTCACACTCTGGGTGTCATATTAGACAGCAATTGAAAATCATATATGCCATGTCATTAAAAACTGCATTCCTTCATCTGAGAAATATCGCTAAGTTACGAAGTATGCTATCCATCTCAGATGCAGAAAAACTAGTCCATGCTTTTATGACTTCTAGGCTGGATTACTGTAATGCTCTGTTTGCTGGCTGCCCAGCATCCTCTAATAATAAACTTCAGCTAGTACAAAATGCAGCCGCCAGAGTTCTTACCAGGTCTAGAAAATATGATCACATCACCCCAATTTTATCCCTCTTACACTGGCTGCCTGTTAAGTTTCTTATTGAATTTAAAATATTGCTTCTTACCTATGAAGCTTTAAATAATCTAGCTCCTGTTTATCGAACCAACCTTCTGTCTCGCTACAATCCAACTCGCTCTTTAAGATCTCAAAACTCAGGGCTTCTGGTAGTACCTAGAATAGCAAAGTCGAGTAAAGGAGGTCAAGCCTTCTCATTTATGGCTCTGCAGCTCTGCACAAGACGTTTGGCCAGTGGAGAAATGGTCATGCCCAACTGAGCCTAGTTTCTCTCGAGGTTTTTTAATTCTTCACTTTCGCCAATTGGCAAAGTTTTTTACACTGTTCCCTGTATTCATATCTATTCAAAAGTAGTACTGCCATTAAAACGATATTATCCATAATGCAAATGCCATTAACATACAACTAATAAACATTATATTACTAGCATTCGTGTTGTTATTGTTACAACTTAAAAGTTCACAGTTGACCTTGCTATCTAGCTAACCCATTGCAATATTGCACGTTCCACTATTGCACAGTGTTGCCATTTGGCAAAACATACATTTGATCGATTTACAAAAAAAACTGATTTCATAAAACTTTGAGTTGTGAATATGTCATCACAGCTTACTGGAGATGATGTTTCAGATTTTTTTGTAGTTCTGACATCATTTGATCCTTTGTTATTATTGACGTTTACATTTGCATTCAGCAATTACGCCAGTCTGTCAGAAAACGCACTACAGAATAACACTGCATGTCACGTGACTTAACCAAAGCACATCATTGGCTACACAAAGGTCTTCTCTTTCCAACAACAAAAAAAAATAATTAAATTTGGTCTTAAAGAAACAGTGGCAGGAAAATGAACATAAATATAATGTTGCCATATGGCAACACCATGAGGTAGAGGGTTAAATGATGATTCATGTATTAATATGGAAATTATTCATAAAATCACTTTGCCTTTCCAATATCATTTAATTTTCATACGTATTGTAATAAAGAAGGAGTTGTCCAACACTTATGTACCTTATAAATGAGAACAATTGTGTACGTTCATTTCAATTGGCAAAAAACAGTATCATAAGAGGTATTTTCTGTACTATATAAGGTACAAATTTTACAAAGGTATAAAACTGTTCCTTAAGGAGCATTGGATGTACCACCGCGTACCTTTCTTTGCTGAGAGTGTGGGTGAAATATCCCTTTAAAAATAATGGTGTGAGAAAGCATTTCAGCAGATGATGTCAACCACATTCGAACCACTGCCACTTGAACAAGCACCATTATAACTCAATGTGTAGCAGTATATTTGTTAGCCCACGGCTCACACCAACTGCTACAGTAGCAGCTTTTTAAATGTCATTTTCTGGGCTTAGACAGGTCCCAAATGTAAAATATGATTTATCAGAACACTGGTATTATAAAATCACTGTCCTCAAGCTTATTGGCAGGAAATCTGCTGTGAGAAAAAAAATGGGTCAGTGAACCTAAAGACCTCGTAACCTTAAAAAAATCTCTTGCATCTGAACACAGCATGCGTTAACACCTCCGGTTTGTTTGAAGGGATAGCGTTAGAAATCTGTGTAGGATGTAGCCATGGCAACCACACATGAATAAACATTGCAGCTCAGATTTCAGATGAGAAGTAGAGATTGTTTATACCAGAGGCAATCAAATCAATTTATTAAGAGCAAAACAATTGAAAAATTTTTAAAATATAATTTTTTAAACTTTTATACATTTGATTTTCCGCATTGATATTACTCACAAAATGTGGGTGTGTTTTAATTTTTACTTCTGCTTTGATAAAGAAAAAAAGTCTATTATCCTGTGGCATAACCAAAATGGCGTTTTTGGTACCCACACAACCCATAGATATTCATAAACTTAAACAGAACTGTGGGAATGATTCGACATAGTCTCATTCTGAAAACGTAGCCCTATATACATTTCTGGAGATCGTGAATTATGTAGCCAGAAGTACGTATGGCTGCATTTCATCTTAAAAATGAATGCTACAGGGCGGTACGACACTGTTCCTTTTCGTGCTTACCAGCTGACCGCTTACCTCCATGGATGGCTTTCCTGCTGTTACCAGTTTGTCACGTGGCACAGCGTACGTCAGTTGACTTGAGACGCAGAGAGGAGCTTACCATCATGACGTGGTTCAAGTCTGGCAAAGAACGATTTCAAAAAGCAGATAAGACAAAAACAAAAGCCAAAAAATAAAATAAACAAGTAAATACCAGGGTAAGAATGTGGTAAAATCTGAAAATGTGGTAAAAATCAGGGGGCTTTTCTTTTTCTAGATTGCTTTTCAAAACACTGTCGGTTGGGTTTAGGGAAGTGGGTGGGCGGGTCAATCTGTGCTTTTTAAAACACTTTTGGTTGGGTTTAGGGATGAGGGTGGGGGATTGGTCGGTCAGTCAGTCAGTCGACAGCGGCCTCTGGTGGATTTATGTGAGAAGAAGAGTGGCACCCAATGGCACCCGCGAGAGAAATTTGAGATCTCAAAAAGCGTACACAGCGCCCTCTAGTGGATTTATGGAAAAAACAAAATTAGCAAAAAACGTACCTCCTGGGATGTATTTGGTGCTCTGTGGAAATGTATACAAGGGTATGTTTTCAGAATAAGCCTGGGTTGGAATGGTTCAAACTGTTTAAAAATCTTATATGTAGCTATAGAAAAAGATTTTGGGGAGTTAATTGTTTTGTGTGGGACAGCATGAAGTAATTGTGTTGGTGAAACTATTTGGTTTGTGGATATATCTTGGGTGTTTTAAGTTAAGGAAAAGTATTTAATCCTCACTTGGTGTAAATATTTAGAAGGGTTTCATGTAAGGTTTTGAAGTTACGACATTGAAAAGTAAAACATAACATAAAACATAAAAAAGTAAAAACATTGGCTCCAAACGAGTACACTCTGTTCCAGGCAGGTTAAATTGACAAGGTTCAAGATTAATTTTGTTTGTGGGTTCTATTTGAACAAAATTCAAATAAGTTGAATTGACTCAATTCAATTTAGTTTTCTTTAATTTAATTAAGTTCGTTAAGCAACTTTTTTTCTTTTTTTGTGTGTGTCGTATCTGACACCAAAGCCTCATTCACACTATAAGCGACTCGCAGCGGCAAAACGACAAGCGACCGCTCATTTCAACGGAGAGCGAGCGACTTCCGGTGACCTCCATCTACGTGAGCGACAGACCTGCGTTTGAAGCATGTCGCCAACCAGAGTGACAGGCAGCTACAAAGTCGCTGCTAGTCTGAATGAGGCATAAGGTGTAAACAGTGGTTTCTTAAAGGAATAGTTCACCCAAAAATGAAAATTACCCCATAATATACTTACCGTCAAGCCATCGGTGCATATCACTTTGTTCAAACGCAGGCTCATTCTGATTGCGTACCACTATGTACTTTTCTGGAGAGCGCCAAACATGTCCCAGGAGCTGTTTTTTTTGCCATTTTTTGCGAATCCACCAAAGGCTGCTGTCGACTGACTGACTGACCGATCGACTGACCCACCCTTCTCCTTCCCTAAACCCAACCAATAGCGTTTTAAAAAGCACAGATGACCAGCGCTGACTCACTTCCCTAAACCCAACCAACAGTCCTTTCAAAAGCAATCCAGAAAAAGAAAAGCCCTTGCAGAAGCCTGATTTTTACCACATTTTCAGATTTTACCGCATTCTTACCCTGTTATTTACTTGTTTATTTTATTTTTTGGCTTTTGTTTTAGTCTTACCTGCTTTCTGGAAATGTTCTTTGCCAAACCCCGTCATCGCGGTCAACTTCGCTTTGCGTCTCAAATCCTCCAACGTACTGTCACAGTTTATGGGTCTGTGTGTCTTCCTGTATGTTGTGTTATGACCAGGGCTTGACATTAAATTTTTTGATCACCAGCCACTGTGGATAGTAGTTTTCCCACATTACTAGCCACAATTTTATTGTTGGGAAAATATATTTTATACACATAAACATGACTTCGACATGCTAAAATAACTTGATTTAGATTTTGCGTTATCTCCACATGCCTTCTCATTAATTTCACTTTTTGTGTGTCATGTATGAGCTTGCTCAATAATCATGAGCAAATGGGTCATGGTTTCATAGTATTACAATTAGTTTTTTATTTCACATAATTTTTCAGAGCTCAAAATGAAGGATTTACCAAATTTAGCTCTGACCACACCAAACATAAACAATTAATTATTTCTTAGCCACAAATTTTAAATGTGTCAAAACAAGAAAAATATAGCTGTATACTATACTTTTTATTTAACAAAACTAAAATGAACAAATCTGTCCTGGTCCCAGATCACCAATTAACTACACAAAAACGGGGAGTTAATCTCCCATTAAAGCAATGTTATTGTAAAAAAATGATAATTAAACCATATTAATGCAAAAGAAAGCAGGTAAAAAACATACTGTGTGATAATGAAAGGATGATCACACACACGGGTAATGTTAGACCCATAAATATTCTGTTCAAAGAACAGCGAAAGCAAATGGCGCTGCTTACGCCATAAGTCAACTCTGGAAATCTTGAAAGCAGCAAGACTGTGGGTGCATGTTCATAACTTTTTGTCTAGACTATTTGAAAGAGAATCGATCGCATCAGTTGTGTTTCTAGACATAGTTGCTTCACGAAAGGAAACAAGAGCGCGCACGCGTTATAAACAGTCGCCCGCATCACCTCAGCTGTTAGCGCAAGTAATTATCCTCTCATTCGGTACCTGCTTTGCTCGCGTGAAGTTGCAAATGCAATTATTTTTTTCAGTCGTGTTGCTTCTCAATTCTAAGATTGCCTTTGCATGCATATTGGACCATTCTTATTGTCGAACCCTGCTTTTATGAATTACTATCTTACCCGGCAGCACTGAAATCTACCCGCATTTGGCGGGTTGGCGGGTGTTAATGTAAAGCCCTGGTTATGACCTATGTGTTGTGATGTGCGTGCATGCGTGGATGGGTGTGTCTGTAGCATGCGTTTTGATTAGCTAAACTTATTAGAGAGTTTTATATAACAGTCTGTGTTTCACTGCTGGTTATTAGTCCGTTGTTGTTTTCATGTTCCTGTCTGAGTAATGTCCAGGTTTTCTCTCTAGCCTAGAGCGTCGGATGACATGTTCATTTGGACCTGTGGAAGCTCTCTGTTTTGGACATTCTGCTAGTCTCTTTATCCTTTTTGAGCACTTTAAGACTTATATTGACTGTTGCAATTCATTAAACTGTCCTTCACTCGCAGTTGGATCGTCCCTGTTTCTTACGTGACACGTATGCCACTGGACAAACAGGTAACCGCAGGAAAGCACTATAGCATTTGTTTTAAAGACAAAATGCAGCAATACGTAGTTCTGGCTACATAATTTGTGATCTCCAGACATGTATATAGGGCTACGTTTTCAGAATGAGCCTATGTTGCTTTGTTCACATAGCACATTCGGATTAGTTTAAAATTTTATTCTGGCCATACAGGGTATATAACCTATAGGGTCATATATGTCACCTTACATTGACAATTTAGCCCTTATCAAGGTCACTCAGGACCACACTTCCTCACATTTATGAAGACAACTGATTTTGTTTGTTTGCAATCTAATAGACCCAGACCTTATTATGTGGCTATGTTAGGAGATGACCAATCGGCTGTAATTGGTCATAGAGTTTTGGTTAATCAGTGTATTTGGTATTTATATCTTTCACTGGCCCACTGTTAGTCACATAGCTTTTATCTGTTTGGGGTGCCCTGTTTCTAGAAAATGTGAATTACACATGGCACACTTTGCATGGATATATAGTGATAACAATGTTTTATGTATTGAATTTAGCTCAAAGGGAAATATAAAAAAATGTATTTTAAATATATTTAGATCTGCTATAAACATTGCTTTGATTCACAATCTCAGTGTCTGTCGATTGTCTTTCAGACTGAAGGTCATTAATTGTAACATTATGGGCACACTGTGACATTTATTGCCTGCACTTATTGGCAGTGATTTTGAGACCTTTTGATATTCAGGCCCAAGTAGTTTTTCCTGGCGATGAGCAAATTAATGATCAAAATCACTCCCTGACAATAGATGGGCCTTGAAAATGAAAAACAGATATACCCTGGTACAGAAGGTGGCACAGTGCAATTGGTGCATGGCCATGTTTGTAGTAAGTTACCACTGTTTACCTGCTTTGTAGTTCAAGTACAATTTATTTCGATAGCATGTTTCCAACTGCCACAAGGCTGCACAAAGTGCTTTACAGAGAAAATATAAACAAACAGTATGGGCGTAATAAACAATATCAGCAATAGGCACATACTGTAATATGAGAGAGCATAAAAGGTATAACAAAAAAAAAAGCTGAACAATTTTGCCTTATTAAAAGATACTACCACAGTTGACCGCACTGACAAGATTAGGAACAAGACTGTTTGACCCCCACGCCCCCGCAGGGAAAGACTTATGCTTAAAGAGACCTAGAAAATAAATTAGTCTTTAATTTAGACAAAAAAAAAAAACGCAGTGACGAAGTCTTTTTTAGTTCTTACGGCAGCATGTTCCAGAGGCTAGGACCTGCTATGGCAAAAGCACGTTCGCCCCTATTGTAGGCGAGCAATCTGAGACTTAGCAGCCCAAAACAGAGAAAGTAACAATAGTATGGCATTTTCTAGAGAATGTGAAAGAAGAGAGGACTTCATTTTAGAAAAAAGGCAGAGTTGGTAGAAACTGTTTCCAACCACATTTGAAATATTGTAATTTTATTTAGGTTTGGTACATAGAAATTTTATTTTCAAAAACTATTTGCGAATCTAGCCGGTTGGATCATTCCGCTGTGGTGACCAGTGGTGGAGTCGGGGCTATACGCACATATACTCAGTATGCCTACTTTTTTCCACAAGCTGTTTGGGTATTACAACTTCTGAGGATCAATAATTGCGTATACCCTCGGCATACTCACTTGTTTTGCTGATTAGACTTGCCTAATTTATGTGTATTCGGATCCCCTTTAACTGTATACCAAATGTTTTTTTAATTCTCATCTTATTTTGTTGCAATTGGTGCATTCGTGAGTTTTTCGAAGTCAACTGAATGATGTCTCGCTGAAACATTCAGGTGAAATTGTAAAACAGCATGGGTGGGTAATAGTACACCACATTTTTTTAGGACTACACCACTGGTGGTGACCCCTGATAAATTAGGGTCTAAGCAGAAGGAAAATGAATGAATGTATGAGTATGCGAATCTGGACGCTGCACGTATGCATTTATTGCGTGATCCTTTCCACTTCTGTTTAACCACTTTCACTACAACACCTGCTCAAAAGTTTGTGCATAAAAGTAACAAACCATGAAAGAAAATGAAGCAAAATTCAATTCAAACACTTGTGTAAAAACGCGCAGATGATACTTCATGTTTCAGTTAATCAAGCAAAGTTTAATTTTTACATATCTCGTAGTTTTGATGTGATGCGCTTAGGTTTAAGTTGGTCTATTCTGAAGCTGGTTAATGACAGAGAACCGGGTTGATGCAGAAAGTCTTTGAAGGATGGAAAGACAAGCCTGAAGCCTGGCACAAGCTTGGGGTGCATTTGAAGGCCGTTTGCTCAGCACCTTTTCTAATTCCTGACTTTTAGAAGGTGATTTCATGATCTGTGATTTTCAAAAAGTGTGAGAATCGCCCTCTGAGAGTGAACAAGCCAATAAGAATGTATTTTCTGAGGAAAAGCTTACAATACTAGCAAGTTGTGTTGCCCATATAATTTGATTGGATGTGAATAATGAAACTATTAAAGATTCGTACAATACTAACATGGTACACATGCATCAACATATAATGTAGATGATCATTCAGGAAACTAAATTAGATTCCCACAGAAAAAAAATGTGTATACCTGTATAGCAACAGACTATAAACAATCATACAGTACGATTACATTTACATTACATACATTTACATGCACAGCAACTTTAATGACAGCCCAATCCCGTGGCTTGTCACAAGGATTTAGGAAAGTATTTACAGGGAATTTATAGGGAATTCCTCAATAGAATAGATGTCTAATGTTAATCCAAAAATAGACTAGTTATCAAATAAGCAGGAATGAATGTGTGAAGTCTGTCTAATCTGTGTATTCAATGACTAGTCTGGTTTTGGGCTATTCCTAGACGTCTATTAGATTTTCACTGACAGCCCAGATTTAGCATTGTTTTAGCTGAGACATCTATCATATATTTATAAAAAAAATTTACATAAAAAAAAAGCTTGGTGGGGAATTGATTTCAAATACTCTGTTATTTTTGGTCATACAGATAAGAATAAGACATCTAAAACTTCAGCTTCATTTGTTCGAACTGTGACACTTAGTTTGCTTGTTTGCTAAGTCTTTACATTTAATATCAGGACTATCCTTCAAATATGGTCTGATCTGTATTTAAGTTATCTTTTTTTTCAAATTGAAGCGGATCGAACATAAAACAAAAAAACTGGCCAAAAAAATGACAAGAATTGTGGTATTTCAGTTCATTAAAGAAGTAGTTTGTAGTTTGAAGCATCAATTGTTTTTGATAAAATAATAAGATGATGTACAAGAAGATTATATTCATGCCATTCTCAATAATCAATCAAAAAGCCTTTATTGACCATTACAACAATCAAACTCTTCATCAGCCTTGCATGTCTCCCGTATATTTTGCCCGTTCAACTCTTTTAGGTTAGAGGGTCTTCTTTCCATCACCCTGATCTTTATCTTCTGCCACAGATTCTCAATGGGATTTAAGTCAGGACTCTGGGTGGGCCTTTGCCAAACATTTTTGTCTGCTAACCATTTCTTCACCACATTTGTTGTGTGTTTCGGGTCGTTTTTATGCTGAAAAGTCCACTGAATTGTTGCGTTTCAGTAGGTTTTGAACAAGTAGTTTGAACTAGCAGCAATAATCTTTTTTTTTTTTTTAAGTGCAGGGCATTTTCAGGCTCTTGAAGAGCTTTTGGCAGTGCGTATAAGACCAACAGCAAACAATCATATTAGGCATGAAACTAAATGTTTTGGCACATGTGTATTCACGCAAGAATCAATCCAAGTAATTATTTGTATGAGTTTATATGAGAGACATCTTGTAGAGTTCATATAATTTATAAATGTCACTCCAGTCCTGACTTCTGATTGGTGAAAATAGATTTCCAGTCAATCTAAAACACCAATAGCACTGACTGGATCATTATTTTGCTGTATAGCAACATTTTGTTAGGTAAGGGACTACAGTATATATCCTAAGTAGGGTTGGGTTATGAATTTCGGTGCCTAATTCCGGTGACACTGGTGCTCCGACAAGAACGTAAATGGGGAAGTGCACAATTATTTAATTTATCGATTAATTGAACGCATCAGCGACGATCGAGCATGAAAACGATGATCGATTGGCTTTCATTCTTTCTGATTAGTTATTCTGGTATTTTGGCGGTAGTTGGATATTTGATTGGTTATGGCTGCAGGGAGTTGCGGTCTGGAGACGAGACCTGAGCGCAGATCGAGTATCGAGTTGGGGTCACACAACAGAAGTGCCGTGTCGCACCACGGCCCACGCAGCGCCATGCATTTCAGAATTCTACAGTAGGTTTCTATCAGGATACACAGGGGTGCCCAGCCACGACTCAGGACACTTCATATTTCTGCCGCACCACAGAGCGCCAGTTCAAGCTCACATGCATTTTATGTAGATAAACACATTTTGTAATATAACATTTTCATATTGTGTCTCTAAGCTTTATAATTACTTTTATTTACAATGCGTCATGTAGAAAACCTACATGCCTCACGTCAGTGGCAGTTCTAGTTTAAATGGCACCCTGGGCTAACCACCTGCTTTTAGAAATGTACTTAGAAATAAATGTAATTATTATTATTTTTATTATTATACAATTGTTATTTTAATTATATAATAACAGAAATCAATATATATAACTATAAAGACACAGCTATATAAAAATAAAGACACAACTGGAGTGATGCTAAGATCTCTTAAGAAATCTTTTGCTTGAATATTAAAGGCAATTCTATAGAATTCAAAAAAATATCTTTTATGTAAATTATCTGTTGTTTTAGACCCAACTCATGGTTGATAAATAATGTTATTAACTCTTACCTCCCTGATTCATCATCTCTCCGTTTTGCTTCATAGCCCTATAGTCAAAATAAGATCATCATCATTTATAAAGTTTTGTCGACTTGCAAAGCTCACTGCGTGCCGACACCTCTGCATAAAATTTAGTCCGGTTTCACAGTACATAAGCTGTGTATTTTGTACTTTGTATTTTATCGATGCGCATGTAAACAACCGGTATTCACACCAGGAGCAGAGCCGCGTGTGAGGTGCACGGGAATGTTTTTTTGAGCGCATGAATGCGTCAGTTTGCTTTCACCACCGTTGTTTCGGTTGCGAATAGAGAATAACAAACTTGTGAATGCAAAATACGCCAAATGTGAATGGCCTCTAACATATTTATTCGGGGATTACTACTTTATATTAATACACTTGCATAAAGTAAATCGTATCTCAAAGCTTTTACTGGGGCTCGTTTTTTTTCACACCGTCTCCCTGTGCCATTGCCGAGCAAGATGCCGCCCTGGGCATCGACCATATTGCCCATGCCTAAATACGCCACTGCTTACACTTAATTAAATGTTTACTGTGTTAACCAATATTGATGGTGATTTTCAATAACCCAACAGCGTTGATTTAATTGTTTTCTGAATCATGCCATAGTTCTATCAACAAGATTTTTAACAGGGCTTTAAGTGAAGTTTCACAAACTAATTTCGAGAGGAGCACGTGATATGATTGACTACAGCTGATCCTCATGCTAATCATTGGCTAGCCTATCAGATCATTCTAAAAATATCCTGCCTAAACTTCATTCCTTATCTTCGTTTTTGGAGATCTTCGTTTTTTGGAAATGGAAAACTGCTCTGCATCAGCCAACTACATCTACCACGACAACAACTACTTCTTCACAAAACAACATTAACCATATCTCCAACGATAACTTCAACAACCTAAAAAACCTTCCTCTTCAACTGCCTCACACAACACATCAGCCGGGTATCCAACCCTATTCTCCAGCAAGATTAATCCAAAAACTCAATCACCGTCCACAAACTCTGCCTAAACTCCTAAGACGCCGACGATATACACCATGGCAACAAAGCCAAACTCTCACTGCTATCCTAGCGGTGCACTGGTGGTAACGTATATAGCATGCTTAAAGGACAAGCCTCACAAACAATAACTAACTCATGTATAGAATGATTTTAACGAAAGAAACTCACCTTTCAAGCTTCCCCTCTGTCTGCAGATCCATAACATTCCAACAGCTTATAATTTGATTGCAAAGGTCCAGGCAATCCATTAAACATTAGTCCACAACATCTTTATTCTTTGATAAACATCCATGGAAACCCATGTCATCAAAACTAGTCGCTGGAGTGCGTTCACTAAAACAGCCTTCCAAACATTAACACTAGTGAAGTTTGGTCAACAAAATGGCCGCCGACCTTTGGTACTTTTGATTGACACTCAATTGAACCAATAGCTGAAAGAAGTGCCACCATCCAATGAGCTACCAGAACTTGCGATGGTCCAGCCCTCACCCTCGACTGCTATGAATGACTCCAAAGACTTTGCGAATATAATAATAATAATCATATGAAAAAAAAATTAAATAAATAAATAATAATAAAAAACAATAATAATAAATAAAAAAATAAATAAATAATAATAAAAAAAAAATTATAATAAATAAATAAATAAAAAATTAACTTCTGAAAGTTGCTTATTAGCTAGTGGAAAACACAATGAGCATAGAAGTTTAATCGTAATACACCATAGTGACTCATCACGTAAATACATAAAGGTTGTTTCTCATTACCAAGTACGCAAAAATCGGACTTGAGTCATTGAAAGTTCAGACTTGCCAAGTTCACACTTGGAGGAACAAACTACCGAAGACGTAAGGACACAAGGCGTACTTCTTCAAATGGAACAGCAGTGTACTTATAATGTCACTGACCTAACCATGGATTTATCAGTTTCACCATACATTAACAATAAAACCATTTAATTATTTAAAGCATGGCCCTATAATTAACATTGTTATGAAAAATACTTATGATTTAAGAAAATATAAACGTAAATAACCATAAATGCAAACTTAATTATACAAAGTTATTATACAAAGACTCGTGTCTTTAATTATCAGATTTATTAAACTACACTTGACATCATACAAGTACAAAGCACAAGATGCGAGTAATAGGAAACAAAGATAACATTAAGCAATTTGGTAAACAAAGACAAACTGTGTCCTACACAGAAACATATTTAAAGACAAATATAAAAGGTAACAAAATACCAACAAATATAATACACCCGAGAGAAAGAAAAAAAATAAAAGACTAAAAGACTAAAAAGATGGACTGTCCGAAGTAAAGCTGCTCTCGGCAGGGGAGGTGATGACGAAGCTCCCGCTGGCATGCTAAGAGTCAGAGTTCGCATAATCTGAGGCACATCGTCAAAGACGCGCCATCTTTGTGAATAACTGCCAATTCCAGTTTGAATCAACTATGTTCTCGCCTAAAAAACTGTTAAAACTTTATTTTGTGACACCGTAAAGGAGTATTTTAAAACCTCGAGAGTTTTCTCCTCTGCCATTAGCTTTCGCTGGTTACATATGCAAGTTTATAATGGCAAGTCGGTTGGATGTAAAAACGACAAAGAAACAAACTTCCCGCTTGCTATGAATAGGAGAACTTTTCTAAAAAACGGAGTAATGTTATAATCATTGATTCCGTATTAGATATATTAGTATTTTAAACAAATTTCTATATCATAAATAGGGTTTACACTCAACTCCACTATCACTTCACCTACTCGGTCTT
The DNA here is from genome assembly GCF_903798145.1 of Danio aesculapii. Lineage (NCBI taxonomy): Eukaryota > Metazoa > Chordata > Actinopteri > Cypriniformes > Danionidae > Danio > Danio aesculapii. The sequence goes on from NC_079454.1 coordinate 8,110,516, forward strand.
CAAGAGGCACGTCTAGGACCACCAGACAAGTCACCCAATGTCCTCAGCTCTCCAGCCAGCTGCCATCTTGTGGAGGGACGAATACTCCAGACACTCATTTAGAATTGGATCTGCCACCACAGCAGCACACAAAGAATTATCACAACAGCACATACAAACACTAGGAAGGTGGTCTTCTGACGCTTTCAAATCATATATCCGCCTCAACCAAAGCCACCTCAAGGCAGCCAAAAATGACACCTTCCAGATGAATTCATCATCTTACATCAAGAGTCTAATATGCCTAGATTGAAGCTTTACAGTTATTGGCTTTAAAGAAATGGGCAATATAGCCTATACTCCTTTTTCCTTCCAACTATGCTTCCTTCTATCCAAATTCCTTAGTTTCCCCGCCACCAAGTGCTCTCAGGAGTCTCCCCTACTCCCTGACTCCCGTAAGAGCCAGCCTTTGATAGCTCATCTTACCCGAGCTGTGACTTCGTGCTCGAGTCACGTCACTGCCCCATTCCCCCCCCCCCCCCCCCCCCCCCAGCTACATTCGCATGTGTTTGCAACAAACGAGTATGCATCCGCGTGCACTTTTGCACATCAATGCATGCACATGCGAGTGACGTGGACGTACGTCCATTTACACTCATGTGTTTCGGACACACGTTACACACTATATAAAAAAATTAATAAATAAATAAAAAAATAAAATAAAATGCTGGCGCCCCTAAGCTAACCCTCTAGTGGGAGTCTTCACCACCAACCGACTCCCGCTAGAACCCGCCTTTGATAGCTCAATTGCCCGAGCTGTGACTTCGTGCTCGAGTCACGTCACTGCCCCCTTTCCCGGCCCAGCTACATTCGTATGTGCATGCAGCAATGAGTATGCGTCCGCGTGCGCTTTTGCACATCAATGCATGCACATGCAATTGACGTAGATATGCGTCCACTTGCACTCAAGTGTTCGGACGCACGTCATACATCATGCTGGCACCCCTAAGCTCACCCTCTAGTGGGAGTCTTCACCGCTAACCGACTCCCGCTAGAACCAGCCTTTGATGGCTCAATTGTCCGAGCTGTGACTTCGAGCTTCGAGTCACGTCACTGCCCCTTCTCTAGCCCAGATTCATTCGCATATGCATGCAGCAGGCAAGTGCGCATTTGCATGAGAGTCTGCATATACACGCCATTGATGTATATATGCGATCGCATACACCCATATATCTGGACGCATGTCATACATTATGCTGGCCTTCTCAATCTCACCCTCTAGCAGGAGTCTTCACCGCCCACTCCCTTCTCCCCGACTCCTGCTAGAGCCAGCCTTTAATAGCTCAACTGCCCGAGCTGTGACTTCGAGCTCGAGTCATGTCACTACCCCTCCCAGGCCCTAGACTAACATGTTTTATGCATGCGTGTGTATATATGTTTGTGCGTACGTGTGTGTGCGTATGCACACACTCTGCAAAATCACTCTGGATGCCTCACACCCAGCACACTACCTGTTCGAACTGTTACCGTCTGGTCGGCGCTTCAGAGCACCAAGCACAAAAACAGCCAGACACAGGAAAAGTTTCTTTCCTCAGGCTGTCTACCTTATGAACAGTTAAATATTCCCCTACTGTGCAATAAATATGTGCAATACTTTCTCATACGCACTTGTACACAGCACCTTATATCAATATACAATGCAATACTCTCTACATTCGCACTTGTACACAGCACCTTATAACCTGTATATTTATAACAATCTGTACATACAACTCAACATCCAGGTTTCTTCACTAACCGCATCTGTTTAATGTTCATCATTTTTTATTATTATTTTATTTTTTTTTAGATTTATTTTGTGTTGTCACTTGTCACTTTATGTACACTGGAAGCTTCTGTAGCCAAAACAAATTCCTTGTGTGTGTGAAGCACACTTGGCAATAAAACTGATTCTGATTCTGATTGTGATGTTTGTATGTATGTATGTATGTATGTATGTATGTACATATGTATGTGCATATTTATATGTACGTGTATATATTATGCATCTCTATTTTTCCTCGTTTCTTCCTTTCCAGCAGCCGGATATAACACCCTTTTTGCCTTTGGGGGGCGTTCTCCGAATACGCGGCTGCTGTCCCGAGTAAGGTAGCATTTTGGGGGGCACTCGAGAAACTCCTGATCTCGTATCCCTCCTAATGCTCATTGACCAGGCGGGAACCTTGGACTCATCTATCTCCGAGCTCAGGGTTCTCTCCCGGGACAGCATGCCAAACCAGCTATCATAGTCGAGCATTATCTAAGTGTGAACTCTTGAAATAAAATATATACATTTTAAATTGAATGTTATTTAATTGTCGCTATGATGCACACACGCCCCGGCCTCTTGCTTAAGCTTCACCTTCGATTAATTGTTTAATCGATTATCAAACCTGTGGATAAATCAAAATGAAGAATGGTCAGAAATGTCCATCCCTAAACGTAAAGCCGGCCGTACACGCAGCACCATGCATTTTAGAATTCTAATCATAGGTTTCTATCAGGGTACACACACTGGCGCCGCAAGTCGGCGGCTGTCCGTTGCGCCCAGTCACAACTCAGGACACTGTTTATATTTCTGCTGCGCCACAGAGCACCATCTGAATACTTTCATTTTAAATAACATGCGAATGTGCACGTCTGGTGTGTGATACTTTCAACTGTCATGTGCGCCGTGTCGCAGCTCTAAAACGCCCTTAAGAAGCATCAAGGGGTGCATCAAAGGCACAAATAAGTACGCGTTGTGTCACACCATCTCTAAATATTTAATTCTAAAAGCTTTGAGGGATACGGACAGTCACCGATGTTAGGCGTTTGTTCTTGTTGCTTATAGAAGGCAAAGCGCGCAGTAAGGCATAAGTGACTCCCTTCATCAACACGCATGATCGCATTCATCTAATTTACTTAAACTAAGCATTCTAAAGTACGGCTATATTTTACAAGCAAGGATTCTGACATGCCAACATGCAGCAGATGCTTTTCAAAAGTTGCGTGTAAGTGGGGAAACACGTCAAACTTATGAAATTAGAGGGCTCATGGAGTCAACTTAAAGGTGAGGAATGGGCTGTCTTTGACCGTATGTGACATCATCTGGCACTTTCAGTGAGTATGTTTACATGGACACCAATATTCTGATTTAATATGATTAAGACAATACTCTGATCAAGAGTCTACCACGTAAACAGTGATTTTTGATTATCTTAAAGGACCAAAGACACAAACTGCAGAGGAAACAAGACTGGTGACGCAATGATGTTAATGGATCTATATGCTATAACACGTAACTGGGAATCATGAATCATATTAATGTCTTATTCAGATTAAGGAAAATCATTACATCACTGATTTCCATGTAGAAGTAGTCACAAGCCCCAAACCCAGAAAAAAAAGTTGTTCCCTGATTTTGATGACAGCCTAGTACAGGTTAGTAATGAGCTAATGTAATGTTAAATGTTAAATCTTGCATTCATGCTAACAAACAAATGATCAAAAGAAAAATATATTAATGCAATTCAAATATATAAAATATGAATTGATGTTTACTTTAAACTTATTATAAATATATATTTATATTGTTCAATTATAAGGATAATTTTTTTTTTTTTGTCAAATAATTTTGTGGCTAAAAAGTATCGGTTCATGCACCGGTACCATTTTAAAAGTATCAATTTAGCACCGGTATCGAAATAACCCCAAACAGTACCCAACCCTAATCCTTAGTGGACATAATTTCATGTAACTGTGAACACCATATGATTATTTTTAACACTGTATAACTGGTTTAATTAATTGCTTACAAAATCATCTTTTAAATAAATCCTAATAAATCCAAGGTGTTGAAGTGTTTACATTTGTGTTAACTAGTAACAAAAAAGTTACTAAATGTTATTTTGCATAAGAAGTGCATTGGTGCATTAGCACCCCTCATGGGAGTGGGCAGAGCTAAAGACCTTTATTGACTCTCACAACAGGTGTATCAGTTATTGTTAAAATTATATTTCCATATGAATTGAATGGAGTATATAAAATATGTAAAATATGCTAAATATTGCTCTGGCTTTTTATCATTTTCCTGTTCATCCATTTAATTCAGCTTTGACACAATCTAATGAAATATGGCTATGGCTTTTTATCGTTTTCCTTTTTATCCATTTAAAGCAGTTTTGATACAAGATTAGGCCTGTCACAATAATCAATATATTGACTTATCGCACAACACATGGACATGTGCTCAATCTTTTTTGGTGATGCAATATATTTGGCTTATACATAAAAACAATTCTAGCAACATTTTAGCTAATTGCGAAGCCTCTTTATGTCTCTTGGAGGTGTCAGTGTCAGTATGGTTAAAAAACACTATAGTATTTATTATAACTTGCTATTGTATATTTTCATATGGGTGCCTGACAAATGAAAATTATTATTATTACTATTATTATTATTATTTATTTGTTTAGGATATGTTTTCATATTCTGATTCTAATGCCTGATTATTAAATTGTTAGAAAAAGAATATAATAAAAATATTCATACATTCATTCATTTTCTTTTTGGCTTGGTCCCTTTATTAATCTGGGATCGCCATAGTGGAATGAACCGCCAACTTATCCAGCACATGTTTTACGCAGGGAATGCCCTTCCAACCGCAACCCATCTCTGGGAAACATCTATACACACACTCACTTGCACTCATACACTATAGAAAATTTAGCCTTCCCAATTCACCTGTACGGCATGTCTTTGGACTGTGGGGGGAAACCGGAGCACCTGGAGGAAACCCACGTGTACGCAGGGAGAATAATTAAAATATTCTTAAGTATAAAATATTGTATTTTTTGAAAGAGTGCACCTGCATTACGATGCTATTATTGTGTCAAAATGGTCTTAAAATGACAGTAATATCGTTTATCGCGATTCATTTTGGTGCAATATATCATACCACAAAAAAAAGCTATTACAAAAATTCTTCTCTAATTTCCAGTAAACAATTACATGAACAATAATAACGAAGTGTGCTCAAATTATTACAAAAATAATAATAATAATAATAATAATAATAATAATAATAATAATAATAATAATACAAAAGCAAATTGTCATGAATAAACTGAAAAAAAGCCCCCCGACAAGAAGGCATAGAGGCAGTGTTTTTTTTCAATTTATGTAGTAATAATTGTAATATTTTAATCCTTTATTTTTTTTTCATAAGTAAAGATATGTGTATTTCTGAACATCCTGTGTGTATTAAGGAATATGTACGCATTTAAGACGCACAACTAATGCACTCTGTGCTGGACTTTAGACCTGCTTTCAGCTGGTCAATTGCACGGTTTATTTTAGTTCCTCAAAATAGAAACATGGCAACAATGCGCCTTAACACATCTCCATTCTAGACCGGCACACCCATGAGTCCACAAAGCGGCGCAAGTGGATTTGCTATTTAAACAATGTGGTGTAAAGCGGGAAAACTAGGGTCGTGCTGGTCTGAAAATATCATAGGAATATCATAGCATAGGTTTGAAAATAAGATAGGGCCTGAAATCATTGAGAAAGCTATAAAAACTAGCAACTGACTTCTAGAAACAAACACCTATTCGAGACCACAGTAAAGACATATACACTAAAGCTTTAAAAACCTTTCCTCCACTGCATAATTTAACTGGAGTGCTGGATTGAAAACTGTGAACAAGAGACTTTTGTCTGTGTGACAAGTGTGGAGGACAGAAAAACATTATAAGCTAGGATTTTTTTTTTACAAGCTAGTATTTTGAAGCATCACAGGTTTGGCATCTGTAGTAGTCTACAATGATACAATTCTGAGAGTACTTAAAAAGGATAAATGTGCTTGACAAACCATCTCTTTTCCTCTTCATATGCACCAGACACTTTACTACAAGTTATCTGTTACAATGACTCTATTATAATTAGAATAATAAAAGCTAAACTAACCTAGACTTGCCTTGTCATCTGGAGTTGAAGTCAGAATTATTAGCCCTCCTGAATTATAAGTATTATTTTCACACTTTTTTTTTAATAAAGATGAGATTTCTCAGCATATTTCCCAATATAAGTTTTAATAACTCTAATAACTGATTTATCTTTGCCATGATGACAGTACATAATATTTTTAAAGATAGTAGTATTCAGCTTAGTGACATTTAAAGGCTTAATTAGTTTAACTAGGTAAGCAAGTCATTGTATAACGATGGTTTGTTCTGTAGACTATCAAAAAAACAAATGCTTAAGGAGGTGTCACGGTCACACAATGAAGATAAGGATGGTTATATCTTTTCGTCAATTTGTTCAAAACAATGTGGATAGTTCAACAGGAGAAGCAGGTAAGTGATAATTGTGGGATGAGAGCAGTCTTGTAAGCAGATCATAAGGTAAAAAAGGATCTTCATTCATCCACCAGAGTAATATAGTCACTTCCCTTAATCACAGCATGTTTAGGAGAAATGTCCACAGGAGCAGGGAAACATCCACGGAAGAAGGCGAGCAGGGAAGAAGGTGAGGTGAACCATCTGATTTCAGCTGATGATCAGCTGGAAAAGATGAGTCTTTATAGGGAATGGTGATTGCTGGTGCAGGTGTGTGTAGTTAAATAAATTCCTGTGATTGTACACTGGTGTGGTGAGAGGTGGCTGGAGAGGGAGAGTGATTATTGGAGCTGCAGGAACGAGCCAGGGATGTGACAGGAGGCTTATAATATTGATCTTATTATGAAAAAAAATTTAAACTGCTTTTATTCTAGCCAAAATAAAACAAATAAGACTTTCTCCGGAAAAATAATATATTATAGGAAAAACTGTGAAAGATTTCTTGCTTTGTTAAAAATCATTTGGGAAATATTTGAAACAGAAAAAAAAAAAAAAAACAATTCAAAGGACAGATAATAAGTTGGACAAACTATATACAGTTGAAGTCAGAATTATTAGCCCCTCTTTGAATTTTTTACTTTTTTATATATTTTCCAAATGATGTTTAACAGAGGAAGGAAATTTTCACAGTATGTCTTATAATATTTTTTCTTCTGCAGAAAGTCATTTTTGTTTTATATCGGCTAAAATAAAAGCAGTTTTTAATTTTTTAAAAGCCATTTTAAGGTCAAAATTATTAGCCCCTTTAAGCTATTTTTTTTTTTTCGATAGTCTACAGAGCAAACAATCGTTATACAATAACTTGCCTAATTACCCTAACCTGCCAAGTTAAACTAATTAACCTGGTTAAGCCTTTAAATGTCACTTTAAGCTGTATAGGAGTGTCTTAAAATATCTAGTCAAATATTATTTACTGTCATCATGGTAAAGATAAAATAAATCAGTCATTAGAAATGAGTTATTAAAACTATTATGTTTAGAAATGTGTTGAAAAAAATCTCTGTTAAACAGAAATTGGGAAAAAAATTAACAGGGAGCTAATAATTCAGGGGGGCTAATGATTCTGACTTGTATATCACTGCTTTCTGGTGATTTGAAGTGCTTCTATCCCCTTTTGTGTGTTTCTTTGGATAAAAGTGTCTGCTAAATGAATAAATGTAAATGTTAATGATACATCATGATACCCACTGCTATTTACAAGTCACCCTGGGTCAAATGAATCGTGCTGATAATCATGCTAATGCAGTGTAGCCTGAACCTGGCATTAAATGCAGAGTTTTCACAAAAGCCCAGGAGCTTTCGAAAGTCTTTGGCAGACAAATAATAATTTTTTTTTCTGACCAAGCAAGTAACATGGCAAGAGAGTAGACTCTATTCTTTTAAATACTCAATACAGACTATAACAACATCAAGAGTGCAATAAATCTGTAAAATTGCCCTTTCAGTGTGTAAAAATAAAACAGTAATTCATATTGTCCTTCCGTCCTAAGATTATTTACATTATACATTAAAATGCTTGTATAAGGTAACTTTTGAAAGTAAGTACTGCACATAAAGGGCAGATCATTTATTCAGATTGGACTACGGTGGAAAGTTATCCCTGGATCTTTTAAAAGTGCATTATTTTGGCTTTCTGGATGTAAGCCAAAGCTAAGTCAAGGGATGTCTCTCTGTACAGTGCTCAGTTTCAATAAGTACACGCCATTTTGATAATTAATATGTGTATCCATTTCTCAATGAATATAGGTAATATATGAACAAAGCAGATTTATTAAACAGATATATTTATTCAAACAATATTTTAGTCACTGAACATCTTTAGAAATAGGAAGATAATACATTTAAATTTATGCAAAATAAATTAAAAACTACAAAATTTCAACAAAATTTAATATGCTTTTTATTTAATATTTTATGCTAATATATAAATTTGGGCTACTAAATTTTGGACCATTATCATAAGTTAGTCTGTTAGATTAGCTCCAGATTTGGCTTCAGTACAGACTAATATAATGCATATACACAAATATAATATTGTATAGCATCCTAGTCATTAATTTAAATCAGAGATTTGTGTGGGGTGTACTCATCTACACTACCTGACAAAAGTCTTGTCATCAATCCCAGTTGTAAGAGCAACAAATAATAAATTGACTTCAGGTGGATCATTTGGAAAAGTGGCATAAGGTCGATTTTTCAGATGAATCATGTGTTGAACTGCATCCCAATCATCACAAATACTGCAGAAGACCTATTGGAACCTGCATGGACCTAAGATTCTCATAGAAATCAGTGAAGTTTGGTGAAGATAAAATCATGGTTTGGGGTTACATTAAGTATGGGGGTGTGTGAGAGATCTGAAGAGTGGATGGCAACTTCAACAGCCTGAGGTATCAAGACATTTGTGCTGCCCATTACATTACAAACCACAGGAGAGGGCAAATTCTTCAGCAGGATAGCACTCCTTCTAATACATGAACTCAAAGATGGGAGTCCTGCAAGAATGCTTTCTTTGCCATTCCAGATGACTTTATTAATAATTTATTTGAGTCATTGCAGAGAGATGCAATTTCTCTCTCTTTATTTCTTAGTTTTTTTATTTAAGCGTAATCAAGAGGCCTTTGCCTTTCATATATATATATATATATATATATATATATATATATATATATATATATATATATATATATATATATATATATATATATATATATATATATATATATATATATATATATATATATATATATATATATATATATATATATATATATATATATATGAGCAATATCACACGAGTAGCAGTGAGATATGGCTGTACCTGTATATCAGTATTGGTGGGAGGCGTGCGTCCCACCAGTGCTGATATACAGCCATATCCAACTGCTACGAGTGTGATATTGCATTTATACAACAGTTCGACGGCACAATCGTGTACATAAATAAGAAAATCAAACACAGTCTAAAACCCCTTTTTATTAGAAACTACTTTCTTCCGCCATTCATTCACATCTGCAGACGTCTGAATGACTCTCTATAGCCTAATCTCAAAAGTAATGACAAAAGAGCTGATTTTGCTCACACTTCAAGATTATAAGGCTGAACGTGGCATGATATGCCTTCCGTCTACAGAGATATCTTCTTAGTGTTACAGTCTACAGTATTTCTCTGTTGCAATCGGGATATCACAATAATTAACCCCGAAAAAAAGCAACGCAATCACCACCAGACTGCTGTTGTGTTTGTGATAAGCAAAAACGCTAAACACATGCTTTTTTTTTCTGCCAACACAAGACACATTCCTGATATGCGAGTAAATCGGTATAAATACAGCACTACAACATACAAAAGTGAGAGATCATTTAACCTGCCAACATGTCTCTGAAAATCCAAGAGACCGGGAGGAGCAGGTGTTCGGGTGTGAATAACACTGTCGAGAACCAGGATAGGATGCAGCGGGTTTTGGGCGGCCTCTGCGATCGGGTACTGTATCAAAGTTGGCAACCCGGGGGTGCTTGCAGACTGTACCAAAGAGGGGGGTGGGTGAATTTTTTTCCGGAAGAAATAAATAGATGGTTGACGGAGATTGGTCTGAAATACAGGATACTTCCAGGAAAAACAGTAATGTTGGCAGGTATGCTTACCAGTTAATAATGATTTGATCTGCTATAGTTAGAAATCAGACTGTTATAAGCTGTAAATGGAAAATGTTGAACTGAGTATAAGTTCAACTCAATTCATAGCATTTGTGGCGTTGGTGTTGTAATGTTGGTGATTATCACAACAATTTATTTCCACTTATGCCTCCTTGTCCCTACATAAACAGTATGCAGTTAAAATGATTTTAGGGTTGAAAAGATTACACAACCTTTTTATATCCAGTTTTATAACTACACTGACATGAACATGCAACACCTTCAACCAAAAGGCCTAAAGCAACTGTTAAAACCACACACAAAAAACTTACATGCCATTCCAGATCAACTACTACAATAATAAATGTAAGCACTTTTAGAAAATTATAAGCTTAACATTTTTGCTTTTGAGTCCTCCAAAAAAATAACCTTGTGAAAAATAACTAGTTTTACTGTAGTAAAACCGATAAGCATGATTTGTTACTATTTACATAATGGAGTGAAATTTAAATTTACAATGTTTATTTAGTTAGCACACATTGTTATTCTTTAGGTGAACATTTAATCCATAGAAGTTAATACATTGAAAAAAATTGTTTTGCTAAACTTCAATCAAAGTCCGACCATTTGATTCTCTGTCCTGCTCTGCTGATGAAACATTTCATTCATTCATTCAAAGTTAAAGACAAGCATCCTCAAAAGTGTGCAAGTCCAACTAATATTTTGAAGTACTCAACATTATGCCAGTCTAGGTTTTACTCAACCCAGACTATTCCTCTAAACTGATTTAGACTAATTCATCTGACGTTTTCAGTGTCAATGTTCTCTGTCTTGACTGGATTCTGAAGCCCATCACTGTGATAAAATCAAGGAAAACGTCTAGACAGTGTCATGAGAAAAGCAGTCATTCATTCATCTCCTCGGCAGAGCGTAACAGACAACAGGTTTCTGCTTCCAGCTCAGAGTCTGCCCTACAGTCTCTTTTAATAAAATAATAAATGAGCAGTTTTCTGTGTGATTTCGTGTTTATTTTTTAATTGCTTTATGAGACCTTAATCTGTCTTCCAACAACATTTATCCTTGAAGTTTGAAAAGTTGACTTTTATTAACATTTTTAATAGTTTGACGTAATATACAGTATAGTCTGAGTTAATGTTGTATATTACAGTACAAAAATCTTGTAACAAACTGCCAGTACATTTTCTGTTATTATACAGACTTTTTCTCTTTATATTATGTCATATGCATTATATAATTTCAGACTACTAAAATGTCAATAAAAGTCACTTTGTTAAAATGTAGAGTTCAATTTTCAACATCAGAAGTCGACAAAGCAGAGATCGAGGTCCCATGCAGTTCACAACCGTAAATATAAACAGAAAACACTTGTTAATCCCAAAATACAGAAACTGTTAATGACAGATATTTTTTACAGTGTAGACTCTATTAAATTCACTTTCAATCATCATATTACTGTTTTATGTGCTGTTTTTTATCATGTATTTCATTATTATTTTGTTTATTTAAAGCACTTTGAAATACACTCACCAGCCACTTTATTAGGTACACCTGTCCAACTATTCGTTAACGCAAATTTCTAATCAGCCAATCACAAGGCAGCAACTCAATGCATTTAGACATGTAGACATGGTCAAGATGATCTGCTGCAGTTCAAACCGAGCATCAGAATGGGGAAGAAAGGTGATTTAAGTGACTTTGAATGTGGCATGGTTGTTGGTGCAAGACGGGCTGGTCTGAGTATTTCAGAAACTGCTGATCCAATGGGATTTTTACCCACAACCATCTCTAGGGTTTACAGAGAATGAGAGAAAATATCCAGTGAGCTGTGGTTCTGTGGGCACAAATGCCTTGTTGATGCCAGAGGAGAATGGTTAATAGACAGTTTGAGCTGATAGAAAGCCAACAGTAACTCAAATAACCACTCGTTACAACCAAGGTATTTGGCATCAACAACATGACAGCATGGATCAATCCTGCTTTGAATCAACAGTTCAGGCTGGTGGAGTAATAGTGTGGAGGATATTTTCTTGGCACACTTTGGGCCCATTAACACCAATTGAGCATTGGCTCAACGCCACAGTCTACCTGAGTATTATTGCTGACCATGTCCATCCCTTTATGACCACAGTGTACCCATCTTCTGATGGCTACTTCCAGCATGATAACGCACCATGTCATAAAGCATGAATCATCTCAGACTGGTTTATTGAATATGACAATGAGTTTACTGTACTCAAATGGCCTCCATAGTCACCAGATCTCAATCCAATAGAGCATCTTTGATGTGGTGGAACGGGAGATTCACATCATGGATGTGCAGCCGACAAATCTGCAAAAACTGCTTGATCTATCATGTCATGTGTACCTAATAAAGTGGCCAGTGAGTGTACATTGTGTATAAAATGTGCTATATAAATAAACTTGCCTTGTCTTTATATTTCTATCTGGTGTGTGTATTAATAAACCTTTCTCATTTTCATACTATACTGTATTATCTTGTCAAAGAATTTGCTCTTGTTTCCTTTAGCTAGTAACTTTTAAATATTCAGAACTTGAACATAACTAGGCAAAAATCCTTAAATCTATTTCTCAGCATTTATCTGTACTGTAAATATGAACAAAAAAATCAACATCTCGGCAACTCTATGAATGGATTTTTCTTATCAGCATCCAGCAGGATTTTACATGATCCAACCACAGGGAGGCACTATAGACAATACACACTCATATACATGAAGTGAGCTTTCATTTCGCACAGTGAAGAACTGCAGATAGAGATATAACACCACTCAAGAGCAGGATTAGAGGAATCAAAATGAGAAAAAAAAACTTCCGATGCTGAAGCAACAACTGCAGAATACTTTTAGACATTTCCAATCCATGGGAGATTGTGCGTTATCATTACAGATTCAGATTGAGTTTAGCACTTTCACCACATTTTCGCTTGCTCTTTTTGCTAGGAGATAGGAATGTCTCGCGGGGTTTAGAGTTGATAAGGAAGTTTGAAATGAACCAGGGGTACTTCAGAGAGCTGTGCTAACATTGATGAAGCTCGAGCTGATTAATCAGACTGCTGTTTAGCTGAAGACCTTTGAACTCATCCTCTTTGTACAGTAAATTAGGCTGAAAAATGCTTTAATCGTGATTTTTTTTTTAAATCTGACAAAGGCCATGATATTTGTACTAGTGACCAAGAATATCTATAATTTTTTAAAGTTACAGCCTTATTCCACAATGGATTCAATTCATTTATTTCCTCAAAATTCTACACACAATACCCCATAATGACATTGTAAAAAAAGTTTTTTAAATTGTTGCAAATTTATTTTAAAAAAAAGTATTCACAGCCTTTGCCGTGAAGCTCTAAATTGAGCTCAGGTACATTCTGTTTCCACTGATCATTCTTGAGATGTTTCAGCAGCTTAATTGGAGTTCACCTGTGGTAAATTCAGTTGATTGGACATGATTTGAAAAGGCATACACCTGTCTATATAAGGTCCCAGGGTTGACAGTCAAAGCACAAACCAAGGATGAAGACAAAGGAATTGTCTGTAGACCTCAGAGACAGGATTGTCTCAAGGCACAAGACTGGGGAAGGTTACAGAAACATTTCTGCTGCTCTCAAAGTTCCAATGAGCACACTGGCCTTCATCATCCGTAAGTGGAAGTTTTTTGGAACCACCAGGACTCTTCCTAGAGCTGGCTGGCCATTTAAGCTGAGTGATCGGGGGAGAAGGGCCTTAATCAGGGAGGTGATCAATAACCCGGTGGTCACTCTGTCTGAGCTCCAGAGCTCTTCTGTGGAGAGAGGAGAACCTTACAGAAGGACAACCATCTGTGCAACAATCCACTAATCAGGCCTGTATGGTAGAGTGGCGAGACGGAAGCCACTCCCCATCTGGAACATGCCAAAAGGCATCTGAAGGACTCTCAGATCATAAGAAACAAAATTCTCTGGTCTGATGAGACTAAAATTGTCTCTTTGGAGTGAATGCCAGGTGTTACATTTGGAGAAAACCAGGCACCGCTCATCACCAGGCTAATATCGTCCCAAAAGGGAAGCATGGTGGTGGCAGCATCATGTTGTGGGGATGTTTTTCAGCAGCAGGAACTGGAAGACTAGTCAGGATAGAGGGAAAGATGAATGCTGCAATGTACAGAGACATCCTGGATAAAACACCTGCTTCAGAGTGCTCTTAACCTCAGACTGTGGCGACGGTTCATCTTCCAGCAGTACAATGACCCAAAGCACACTGCCAAAAAAATCAATGTAGTGGTTTCACAACAACTCGGTGAATGTCCTTGAGTGGCCCAGCCAGAGCCCAGACCTAAATCCTATTGAACATGTCGGGAGAGATCTGAAAATGGCTGTACACCGTTGCTTCCCATCCAACCTGATAGAGCTTGAGAGGTACTGCAAAGAGGAATAGGCAAAAATTCCCAAAGACATGTGTGCTAAGCTTGTGGCATCATATTCAAAAAGTCTTGAGGCTGTAATTGCTGCCAAAGGTGCATCAACAAAGTATTGAGCAAAGGCTGTGAATACCTATGTACTTACATAAATTTGGAAAAAGGGATGCACTATGAATACTTTCCGGATGCACTGCATGTGAGTGAATAAGTGTGTATGGGTGTTTCCGAGTACTGGGTTGCAGCTGGAAGGGCATCCGCTGCGTAAAACATATGCTAAGTTGGAGGTTTATTCCACTGTGGCGACAACTGATGAATAAAGGGACTAAGCCGAAGAAAAATGTATGAATGTTGTCAATATATGATCCATAAGAAATATGGCCATTAATTTGTCATTAAATTAAATTACTGAGAAACTAAGTTTCTTTTCTGACAAAGTAATTGGAAAAGTAATTTATATACAATTTTAATCATTAGTAATAAATTACTTTTTGAAGTAACTCAAATTGCTGAGTTTTGCAATTATTTACACATGCCTACAGATTTATAACTCAAGAGTTATTAGAAGAACAGGTTAAATAGATATACTCTAACCAGTACTAAGGAAATATGAATTCCTTATCTGTACATATATACAATATAACATGGTGTTGTGGTTTCTGTTGTTTTGCCCCATTTAACAGTCTATTGTCTAAAATTGTACAACTTAAAAGTGTAAGGCAACTTGCTGCACAGCTTCTTTTTTTTTTTTAAATGTGAGTTGAATTAAGTTGAGTCAACTCTGTAGCAAGTTGCCTTACAATTTTTTCAAGTTTTTTTACAGTGCATAAATAAACCAACAATATTTTTGTGGAAAATGTATACTACAAGAAAAAACAAGAGACTAACTTTATTCAAATATTTTATATGCTAACAATACGGAAGAAAAGTGAACAAATTACTTAAGTTCCACATGAAACTGAAGTTGCTGAGTCTTCAGTATGTTTATGTTCTTCTAACTGAAATGAAATATTGAGTAGGGGCGGGGCTTTCTTTTAGCACATCATTCCCTCATAGCAACGGTAAAAGAGGTGTGGTTAAGAATATTGTGGCTGAAGCTGTCATACTGACGTCAACAGAAAATGACCACCACTCCAAACGCAGAAGCAAATGGTCAGACTTTGACTGAAGATTCCTTTTTTTTTTTTTCCATTGAATTAATTTACACAGATTAATTCTTTGGTTTTGTGGTACAGGGTCACATTGTTATGTCCCCAAAGAAACTAGCAGTGAACTTTACATTTTAAATGCACCGAAACACAGTTGACTTACAATGAGACCAAATTTGAAGTTCGCTGTTATTCCTGAATGATTCATTAGCATGTGTATCTAGTCTAATGTCACTTACAACTCAACCAGGCTGTCGCCTCTCTTGAGCTCTGACAGTCTTTAATAAGGTCAACAACAGGACAAGCCTCATTTTCTCCCATTCAAACATGGCAGTGTTGTAGAACAGAGTGTGCTGACGATTTGTACAAAGTAGTCTTCAGCTCCTCAGTACAGTGAGACTGCTGGTACTTACAGCATAATTAACCTTCACAGAGGAAGATGTCATTTAGATGTCAGGATCTGAGTAGTTGAGTAGTGCTATCGAGCAGTCAGCATGACCTGTGTGTGCCCCGAATCCTTCAGAATCCTGATCAGAAATGGTAAAAAACTGCACTAAGTGTAAAAAAAAACATTGCTACACTTAAAACATGGCTATCGCCGCTTGTTCAAACTACATTTTTGAATTGAGTTGAAACAACACAATTATTGAGTTTTTTGGGGGGAGCAACTAAACCGTTTTATGTTAAATCTACTTAAATTTGTAAAAACGATTAAATTACCTTAATAAATTTGTGTTGGGACAACAGAAGTGGAATAAAACAATGTACAATGTGTGAAAAAACTACAATACACTACACTCAAAACATGGCTTCAGCCGCTTGTTTACACTACTTATTGGAATTGAGCTGAAATAACACAATTATTAAGGTTTTTTATTGGGGGAAGGGGGGGGGGGCAACTTAACTGTTTTATGTTCATTCATTTATTCATTCATTTTCTTTTCGGCTTAGTCCCTTTATTATTCCGGGGGCGCCACAGCGGAATGAACCGCAAACTTATCCAGCGCATGTTATTACGCAGTGGATGCCCTTCCAGCTGCAACCCATCTCTGGGAAACATCCATACACACTCATTCACTACGAACAATTTAGCCTACCCAATTTCACCTGTACTGCATGTCTTTGGACTGTGGGGGAAACCGGAGCACCCGGAGGAAACCCACGCAAACGCAGGGAGTACATGCAAACTCCACACAGAAACGCCAACTGACCCAGCCAAGGCTCGAACCAGCAACCTTCTGCATCGCCTGTTTTATGTTGAATCCACTTAAATTTGTAAAAATGATTCAATTAACTTAATACATTTGTGTTGGGACAACAGAAGCGGTATAAGACAATGCCTAATGTGAAAAAAACTATAATACACTACACTCAAAGCATGGCTTTTGCCGCTTGTTCACACTACTTATTGCAATTGAGTTGAACAAACACATTAAACCAATATAACCGATTAAGTTAACTTAATTTGTGTTAGGACAACATGAAGGAAATTTTACTGTATAAAATGTATTAAAATTGATCATTCCTGTGACAGTTTTCATATTAGGACAGACAGACTTCATATTAGCGCTGCACGATATTGGAAAAAACTGACATTGCGATTTTTCCCTGCGATATATATTGGGATATTGAGTACATTTTCACCAGATGACTGGAATAGCTTTATTTGAATATAAAAACATAATTTTATACTGACTGTGATGACTTTGTAGTGGAGCGCATAAAATACAATAAATCAATCACAAGAATCGATAAAGTAAAGTACAGTACAGCAAAAATGCAGGTGAAATATACTGATTTCAGGGCGTCTAGCAATATTCAGGTACACAAATTGACTGATCAAATGTCAAGTTTGACTTTTACACAATTACAATTAATCTTTTTTATAATTACAAACAGTATAATTTCTTGTGCCTGAATGATTTACCTGGCTTGAAAAGTTCACACAGCTACAAGCCCTAAAAACACTTGCAAACATTTCAGTAACTTTTAAAATATTTCAACAATTTTCAACTGTGGCTCCGCGTCAACTATCATGTTGATTTGACATTGCATATCCTGCTATGTGACTGTTGCAGATGCAGACATTGTGGTATTGATGCTTAAATGATATATAGTGAAGCCCTATTTCATATGCCTCATTTTTTTTACAAATGCTAAGTAAAGGATAATGTTCATCTAGCCGGTTTTTCTCACAGAATAAAGCCTGAAGGTTATCAGCAGCCAGATGTGAAGTGGATTATACACAGCTACGCTTCTGTTGTCTAACAATTCTCTATACTGTTCGTTCTTCAGTTCAAAAATGACCAGCATTCACTAAACCTCTAAAATAAAGCATCTACGTTGAATTTCAATCCTCAAACTTATTTTGCAAGAAGAAACAATCTCATCTTCATCACAAACATTGTGAATGCTTAGGTTTTCCTTCATCAGTGTGGATTATTTCATAAATGTTTTGAACAGTAATTTTTTACTTAAAAAGGTATATTTAAGCTAAAAGTACCTGCAAATAGATTTTAGCAATACAGTATTCATAGTAGTTAAAGCAGCAGATTCTTATTGAGTGTGTTTGGTTTGTGTGTGTTGGAGTTTGTATGTTTGCTAGTGGTTTTTGAGGTGTAAAAATGGGTTAAAGTTGACCCGTTTTACCTTAAATGTGTACAGCTTTCATGAAAATATGAGAATACGAAAATGCTATTTGTTTTCTAAGATGAGATGAAACATTGAGAAAGATGAAAAATCATTGTTTAGGTTTTTTTACTGCTGTTAAAATGATGCCCGGGTCAGTTTAGACCCATGAATCAACAGGGGGTAAAAATCTCTCACAATATTTTCTCGTATTTATTGCGATAACGATATTAGCCAAAGATACTATACCACAGAGAGACAAAAAAAAAGTAATATTAGTCATATGTTTTATTTGTTTATTTTACAAAATAAGATATTTAAACCTGCTCCGGAATGCCCACTATCAAGGTAAAAAGTAACTTCATGGCCAAAGTGAAAAACACATTGCTTGATGTAAATAAATAAATAAATAAATAAATAAATAAATAAATAAATAAATAAATAAATAAATAAATAAATAAATAAATCACCGAATGCCAAATTTTAAGTGGTCAGTTCTACCAAAAATTAAGTAATAAATAACAGACTTTCCATTTCTGTGTGAATTAACCCTTTCAGGATTTCTGTCAAAATAAATAATCCATAAAATTCACAGTTGATTACTTAGGTCTATTAAAATATATTTTTTAAAACTGTACTGAAGAAAAGCACAAGAAAGAATGTCACTTTGAAACAGAAACTTATTTTATCAGCGTGCTTTAATTTTAGACAGTTATTTAAGAATTTTTAGTTACAAAAAAAATCAGGGTTAGCCTACAAATTTTGTGTCGGAGCGGGATATGAGCAGTATTGGTTTACCTGCGAGCGTGAGCAGACTGGAGCGCACGACCATGGATCGAATGCTTAGCAGAGCGTCACACCACTCAGCTCCGCTCACATGCTCTGGCTTCTACAATATATCAGTTCAGTATGTTCACTGTCACATAACTGCCCCTGCTGGTCATGTCTTTCTTGCGTTAGACCATTTTGTCCTGTACCACGCCTTATGGTAAATTTGTCTTGGCAGTTCCTGTATGTACGAAAGACATTAGGCCTAAGTAAGAAAATAAACAATAGATAGATTTTGCCTGGTATTACTAAACAATATTTACATCATGGATTTTATTTGACCAAACATACTTCAAACCATATATCATATAAAAAGTTTCTTACTGCTTTAACCACATACGCTTTCACTACATCAAATCTGTATTGATCCGCTCTTCTTAGGCTTCAGTGACTCCCACAGGTCTTAAACAATAACAATAGATAATCAATGACTGGATTCAGTCTCATTCTGTCCAATTGTTTGACTAAAAGAAAATAGACTAAACAGGTTTTCCTCAGAGGTATTGCTGTCAAAACCAGTACTTTTATCGCTTCAGGGACCTCATGCATTTCTTATCTAAAGTCTACTCTTATTACAGGAACAATCCCTCTAGAGTAACCTGGGGTAACGTCCTTTGCTCAAGGGTAATATCATGACAGCATATCTTGGGTTTAAAGTAGACAAAAAGTTCTGTGTGCAAGTGGTTTGGCAATAACATTTCAGTACTTTCAAATGCATATGCCATTAAACCAGATATGTTGTTATTCAAGTTATTTGTCATTAAACATTGACTAATTTCAACCAAACTGTTGCTCTGCTGCGACAGTGGTTCGTTTAGAGAATAGTAACTGTAAAAGAAGACATGTATCTCAGCAGACATCTTGATCTCAAAACAACATCAATACTAGGAATGGGAAGATAAACCGATATGTATCGATACGCGGCCATGCGCGTGCACGATGCGAGTGCATCGGTAGAGCAGCAGAGGATGAATGAAATATTAAAAGCAAATCGAGATGCATCGGTTTTTGCGAAATGCATCGATTTTTCCAAGATACAACTTATCTTTTTAATATAGAATGTATTTTTTATTTATTAACAAGTGTTGTCAAACTGTTTTTAGCGCATAATTTAATCGACCTACATAAAGTATGTCTTAGCAACGGATTTGCGGATGTGT
This sequence comes from Danio aesculapii, assembly GCF_903798145.1. Classification (NCBI taxonomy): domain Eukaryota; kingdom Metazoa; phylum Chordata; class Actinopteri; order Cypriniformes; family Danionidae; genus Danio; species Danio aesculapii. The sequence continues at coordinate 8,130,744 of NC_079454.1, forward strand.
ACACTACACTTACACTACAACTCAGGTCAGGTGTGCGGATTAAGCTAGTGGTGCGCCCTCAGAAAGCGCGAGAAGCAAAATAAACATGTCGGACGCCGAGACAATTTATTCCCCACTGGGTTTTAAATCTAGAGTATGGCAACATTATGGATTTTACAAGAAAGATGGACGACTTGACAAGACAGATGCAATTTGCAAAATGTGCCGCGCATCTGTAAAATACACGGGCAGTACGACGAATCTGATGTCTCACTTGAAGCGGCGCCACGGTGTTGTTGTGGAAGCATCTTCCAGTGTTCCTGCATCCTCTGCTTCTTGCTCTGATTCACCTGTAGCTAACAGCTCTAAAAGTGGTGAGAAAAGCACTGAAAGTTTTTTCCATGCCCCGCTTGCTAACAGTTCCGCGCGCTCTATGGCAATCACGGATGCTATTGCATTGTTTATCTGCAAAGATATTCAGCCTTATAGTGTCACTGAGAACGAAAGTTTTAAACACCTCCTCCATGTCTTGGAGCCTCGTTATAAGATACCAAACCGAAAGCTATTCTCCGATAAACAGATTCCTGCTCTGTACGACAAAGTAAGAAGAGAGATAGAGGAGTCCCTGCACAAAGCCCAAAGAGTCGCGGTTACAGTGGACGGCTCAAACCATCATTATACGATAACTTGCCTAATTACCCTAACCTGCCTAGTTAACCTAATTAACCTAGTTAAGCCTTTAAATGTCACTTTAGGCTGTATAGAAGTGTCTTGAAAAATATCTAGTAAAATAATATTAACTGTCATCATGGCAAAGATAAAATAAATCAGTTATTAGAAATGAGTAATTAAAACTATTATGTTTAGAAATGTGTTGAAAAAATCTTTGTTTGGTAAAACAGAAATTGTGAAAAAAAATAAATGGGGGTGAATAATTCATGAGGGGCTACTAATATATAATATAATATATAATATAATATAGAGAAGATATAGAGAGAAGATTTTTGCTCTTACACATAGTTATTTTACTGTTACCATAATTTCAAAAGGAAAACAGAATATTTCACAGATCGCACATTAGTCAATTTAACAATATTTTAATTGTGAGTTTTTAGTATTCATTCTAGAAAATGGACGTTTTGGGTAAAAAGTAGTAAAATTGTTAGTTGTCAGCAAGAAGGTTGTTGGTCCAGGTGGTATTTCTGTGTGGAGTTTGCATGTTCTCCCTGTGTTTGTATGGTTTTCTCCAGGTGCTCCAATTTCCCCCACAGTCCAAAGACATGCTCTAAAGGTGAATTGAATCAACTAAATTGTGTGTGTGACTAAGTGTATATTGGTGTTTTCCAACACTGGGGGTTCACAAGTAAGTGTAATCCAATTGCTGGGTTGTCAATGGAAGGGCACCCACCTCATAAAACAAATACAGTACCGGCGTAATTGGCAGTTCATTCCATGTGGCAACGTAAGGAGAGTGAATGAGCTTTTCGCAAGCAGTGATTTATTAAACCTGAATATGCTTTCAATAAGATACTTGAAAGAATAGCTGTTTGTCTTTATCTGACTTCTTGATATGCTGAATGTACCCACAAGGTGACAATAAGCAAAGATCACATTTGTATTTGCTCAAATCTAGCACAAATGTTGAGAGGGAACATGGCAAAACTTCAATATTGCAAAAAAATCTATCCTGTGCAAGTCTAAACTGAACCCACTCTGCTTGCACCCTGATTGCTTCAGTGAAACTCAACCCTCTTATGGCACTGCCTGTTAACTTGAGTTTCTCTAGGCTTGGAGACCTGTTAAGTACATATCATGCCTATTCAAATCAGTGGCAGATTGTTTAATAAAGGCGTGCACCTAAAGTTAACAACCTACAACAAATAGCAGGTTCATTTAAAACTGTAGTGACCTGTATAAACATTAGTGTTTTGTTGAGTGGTCAGAGAGTTAAAAATGGTTTGTGACCACTGAACTAAACTATAGTTTGATTGCCAGCTCAAAGTCCTTCAACAATTGCTCACCCCCTTGCACTTTCCTCTCTAAACCCTGCACTAATTTTTCACTAAACTAAACCAAATAATAATCACGCAATGTTACGCTTCATATGGATCTGCTTAAGAAAGCCATGCTTCCTACCTGTAGGTAGTGTGAGGACCGGAAAGATGGTTTAAGGTCCTGATGCATCATGGGCTTCTCCAGGTTGAGAGAGGACTTTCTGTAAGCCTCTTTGGCCTGGCTGACAGTGAGCGTTGACCAGGAACTCCTCTTCATGAACTTTCCATCAGGTGCCATAGACAGACCCTCACGGCCCGAGCACTTGACGTCATTGTTGCTCTTGGAGGTTTTGAGTGAGTGATCTCCGAAATGCGTGTGGATGGATTCTGGGTAACTGTGACCAATATGCTCGTGATGGTGGCGGCTTAAGGCGCTGGCTGTTCTGTAGGTGCTGTCGCTGTCTAGGTTGTCGTCCGAGCTCCACCAGCCCCCTGTCCCAGACCGATGCCTGCGCTCCTTGCTTTTACTGCGCTTGCTGCTGTGTTTTGATGAGTGATGACTGCCGTGGTGATGGTGATGGCTTCCCCCGCTTCCGCTTTCCCCTTTAGTGCCATTCATCTTGGATGATCCCTCTAGTGAGTGGGACTTGGTGAAGAGCTTCTGGACAGAGTGCACCAGGTGTCGGATGCGACCGGGGCTCTCGCTGCGCTGCTCCCCACCTGGAGCAGCAGATGTGCGCTGATACTGCAGTGTGTGAAAGCCGTCACGATGGAAGGGAAGCTGCTTTTCAAACTGGTCCAAAAGGTTTGCAGGGATGCGGTTGCTCTTGCTGCTGCCGTGATGAGAGGCTGCGGCGGCAGCAGCGGCGGCAGCTGCTGCGGATGTGGCTGAGGTGGTGATGGCTGCACAGTCTTCCCGGGCAGCTGGGTCATAGTACTGCGAACTGTAGTGCATTCTGGGAAAGGTGCTGCTGGAAACATGGTCGGCAGGGACAGTGGAAGGTAACGCCATAGGTGACATGATCATGCAGTCGGAGTGGATGGAGCTGCGCGGTGAAAGACGGTGATGGAAGTCCATGACGCAGGTCTCCGTGGGGCTGAGCAGGTAGGTGTGGCGCAGATCGGACACATGCATGCCGTGCAGGTCATGGAGATGCTCGCACTCCGCCATTCCACACGGGGGTAGTGTGGGAATCTGGTGCGGTGCACGACCACCTGATAAGCCCTTCATGTTCCTGGGTGGAGCGAGGCTTCTATCCTCATTGAAATCTCGGGATGGCGACCAGGGGGGAAACTGCTGGTCTGAAATAAAGAGAAGGACAATATCGAGATTAGAGCTCAAATATCTGTTATGGCAAAGACATTCCCATAAACAAACATCAATGTAGCTCAGGGTCTCCAAACCTGTTCCTGGAGACCCACTGTCCTGCAAGGTTTATTCCCAACCCCAAACTAAACACGCTTGAATCAGATAAACATTGTTTTCAGTATTGTTCAGTAAAGTTCCAAGCAAGAATTTTGGAGCTGGTTGCAACAAGAATCTGCAGGATGATTTTTGCCCACTAAGTAAAGGATTAGACACTTCTTATTAAGTCTCCATTTATCCTGTGCAACAAAAACACTGCAATAGATACAAGGACAAGCAAAAGTGTGCATGTTCAATAAAAGAAAGTCCAAGAAGTCTTTTTTTGTATGGAACTAGCTTGTTATTCCACAGGCTCAAGATCTGCCACAGTGTGAAGTTATATTTGAGTTATATACAGTGCATCTGGAAAGTATTCATAGCGCTTCACTTTTTCCTATTTTTTTTTGTTACAGGCTTATTGCAAAATGGATTAAATTCATTTATATCCTCAAAATTCTACACACAATACCCTATAATATGAAAAAAGTTTTTTTTAGTTGTTGCAAATTTATTGAAAAAAAAAAAAAACCTGAAAAATCACATTTAAATAAGTATTTACAGCCTTTGCTCAATACTTTGTTGGTGCACATTTGGCAGCAATTACAGCCACATGTCTTTTTGAATATGATGCCACAAGCTGGGCACACCTGTCTTTGGGAATCTTTGCCCATTCCTCTTTACAGTACCTCTCAAGCTCTATCAGGTTTGATGGGAAGCGAAGGTGTACAGCCATTTTCAGATCTCTCCAGAGATGTTCAATGTGGTGCCTGGTTTTCTCCAAACGTAACACCTGGCATTCACTCCAAGAGTTCAATTTTAGTCTCATCCGACCAGAGAATTTTGTTTCTTATGGTCTGAGAGTCCTTCAGATGCCTTTTGGCAAATTCCAGGCAGGGAGTGGCTTCTGTCTACCATATAGGCCTGATTGGTGGATCGCTGCACAGATGGTTGTCCTACTGTAAGGTTCTCCTCTCTCCACAGCGCTGGAGCTCAGACAGAGTGACCATCGGGATATTGATCACCTCCCTGACTAAGCCCCTTCTCTCCCGATCACTCACGGAGGTCTACAGACAATTCCTTTGTCTTCATGCTTGGTTTGTACTTTGACATGCACTGTCAACCCTGGGACCTTATATAGACAGGTGTATGCCTTTACAAATCATGTCCATTCAACTGAATTTACCACAGGTGAACTCCAATTAAGCTGCTGAAACATCTCAAGAATAATCAGTGGAAACAGAATGTACCTGAGCTCAATTTAGAGCTTCGCGGCAAAAGCTGTGAATACTTATGTGCATGTGATTTTTCAGGTTTTTTATTTTTAATAAATTTGCAACAATTTTAAAAAATCTTTTTTTTTCACATTGCCATTATGGTGTATTATTGTGTGTAGAATTTTGAGGAAATAAATAAATTTAATCCATTTTGAAATAAGACTGTAACATAAATGTGGAAAAAGTTAAGCACTATGAATACTTTCCGTATGCACTGTTTATATGTTTAAAAGGAGCTTCATGTATAAATTCCATTTTTCTTTGTCTGTATTATTCATAAACAACAGCTTTTATTAATTTAAAAAAAGTTATTAAAAGAAAAAGGTTTAGCTCAACTGTGAGGTATTTCAGTGTTAACGTATACAGTATTTACTGTACATTCAATTCTCAGCTACTTTGGTTTTTGCCAACAAACAAAACCAAAGCAGAACCCTCACAAGTGGTAATGTCTTGAATTATTTTGTGCATTTGATTCAATATAAATGACTTGTTTATAACTAATTACTATTACTATTACTAAATACTATTTCACTAATGAAAAATAGTGGCTGGATATCAATATGCACTTTCCAGATGTATACTGTACACTCATAAATAAAGGTAAGCTCAATCACTGATACCTTTACACATTGATACCTTTACAACAAATTTTATCTTCAAGTCTCAAGATTTTAAGGTACTTCCAACTGAAATGAAATATTGAGTAGGGGGCTGGGCTTTCTTTTTGAGAATTGTTCCCTAAACTAACATTAAGAGGGGCATGGTTAAGAATGTTGTGGCTGAAGCGTCAAAACGCAGAACCAAATGGTCAGAATTTAATTGAAGATTACCAAAGCAAACACATTTTTAATTCGATTAACAATTCATTCATTCATTTTCTTTTCAGCTTAGTTTCTTTACTACTCAGGGGTCGCTTATCCAGCATATGTTTTATGCAGCGGATGCCCATCCAGCTGCAAGTCATAACTGGAAAACCCCCATACACTCTCATACACACACTCATACACTACAGCCAATTTAGCTTACCCAATTCACCTATTCCGCATATCTGTGGACTTGTGGGAGGAAACCGGAGCAACCGGAGGAAACCCACGCAAACACGGGGAGAACATGCAAACTCCACACAGAAATGCCAACTGTAAATTTTGATTTCACATGGAGTTTAAAGATACATATTGCTACCAAAACTGCACATATTAGTACATGTATTCAATTCAATTTATCTTTATTTTTACAGCGCTTATACTATGTAGATTGTGTCAAAGCAGCTTCACATAGAAGATTATAGATTATAGATCAGTTCAGTTCAAGTTCAGTCACTGAAGTTCAGTTCAGTTTTGCTCAGTTCAGTGTGGTTTAATATTCACTGCTGAGAGTCCAAACACTGAAGAGCAAATCCATCGATTTATGTTGTTATATATTATATATGTATATTATACATATCTATGTAAAGTGCACTATTGAAAAGGTACCACCACAGTGATGTTATCTTTATTTGTTGTTTTGTTAGAAATAAGCAGTTGAATATGTCCAAATTAATTGTATAGAAAATATTTTACAACTGGTGTCAGCAATAACATGACAAAGATTTCCAGAATACAAAAAACTCGGCAAAAAGTCTACAATATTTCTATGGAGTTAGTTTTGTTTCTTTATTATTCAATCAAAAATATTTAGCTTTAGAACAATTCATCTGTGCATGTCTTTAAGAAAAAAAATGGTTTTCCCCTCTAATCTTTAATTGAAATCTGAAAATTCACTTTCTGTTTGTTTTCAGTTAATTTATCAGATTACATGATTTTGACGTAATGGGCGCTAACATATTTAATCACGCTGCTCCAACTGTCAGTTTTGACAATAAACAGGAGGTGTCTGTTAGGTTGTAATAACTCTTCCTTTAACAATCTTTCTGAATGAAATACCTACTTTACTACGTAAATTCAGCCTGCGGTAGAAAAAACAAGCCATTCCCACTGTTGTGTCATTTAATATTCAGTTTCTCTAGGAACTGCATCGCAATACGAAAACAGTAACTATCGCAGCTTCCGGTTCACGAGGACTTTAATTTAAAAACTTATGTCAATAAAAATAATTATTTTGGATTGCAAAAATTAAACTAGCCTATTGTCCGATTATGCAGTTACCACAATTTTAACAAATGTCATCATTCAAGATGGACCAATAGAATAAGGCCTTTCATCCCAGAGGAAAGATACCCACTGAGCTGCAGAGTTTAAAACTTTTCAGCTCGCAAGTAAAGATTTTAGATCTGCAATAAATGACAGAACAAAAAGCAAAATGAATGAGCGCACACTGAAAAATTTGGTGGTAACTGCATAAAATGGCATTTTAGTTTATTATAATTTTTTTATCAATGAGTTTTATTTTAATAATTTTTTTATATTTGAAATCTTTTATTTTTTAATTACAATGTACTTTTGTGCTTTGTAATGTAATTTTTGGTCAAAAACTTCATATGTTTGTTTGAATAATAAAGACACAAAATTAACCCACAGCATACAAAACATTTCAACCTAGTTTATTTTTTGTAATGCAAAATATTTTTTATCATTGCATACGTTTTTTTTAATTTTCAATCTTTTATTTTTTTTGTTACTGTGCACTTAATTTTTCCCTAAAACTAAATATTTTTGATTGAATAATAAAGAAACAAAACTAACTCTGTACGCATTTTCAATCAGAGCCAACCACTTTTGTTAAACCAACTTGTTGATTGAATGTTTCAGTGAGTCACTCATGAAAACAGTCACTTGTTTTTGTGTTTAAAAAGATACTGATGAATGAATAGTTCAATGACTCATTTCATTCATGAATGAAGTGTTTGAATGAACTATTTAAAGACTCATAAAGATCACCTCCTATTATAACTTCCTGGAATATATGCAACCCACAGAACAAGTGTCAAAAAACCCAAGCTACCAGCACACAAAATTTGGAGTAAAAAACAGTGAACTGCACTGCACATATAGCATCTTACTAGGAGACCAGGAGACCAGCTCTCTTATATGAAAGGGATAGTTCACCTAAAATGTTTCATTCTACAATCAATTACTCATCCTTCAATTGTCACAAACTCTGTTTAAGTTTCTTTCTCTGTTTTTCACTACACTACCTGAAAAAAAAGCCTATCCAAGTTATCATTAATTTCATAAAAATCATTCATTAATTTTCATTCATTTCTTTTCGGCTTAGTCCCTTTATTAATCTGGGGTCCCCACAGCGCAATGAACCGCCTATCCAAGTTTTGGGAACAGCAAATAATAACTTGACTTGTAAAGTCATGCTGCAGTGGAAAAAGAGTTAATATTGTGTATGACTCCCATGAGCTTGAAGGACTGCATCCATATATCTCAGCAATGACTCAAATAACTTAATAAAGTCATCTGGAATGGCAAAGAAAGCATTCTTGCAGGACTCCCAGAGTTCATCAAGATTCTTTGGATTCATCTTCAATGCCTCCTCCATCTTACCCCAGACATGCTCAATAATGTTCATATCTGGTGACTGGGCTGGCCAAGCACCTTGACCTTCTTTGCTTACAGGAATTTTGATGTGGAGGCTGAAGTATGAGAAGGAGCGCTATCCTACTAAAGAATTTGCCCTCTCCTGTGGTTTGTAATGTAATGAGCAGCACAAATGTCTTGATACCTCAGGCTGTTGATGTTGTCATGCACTTTGCAGATTTCTCGCACGCCCCCATACTGAATGTAACCCCAAACCATGATTTTTCCTTCACCAAACTTGATTGATTTTTGTGAGAATCTTGGGTCCATGCCAGCTCCAACAGGTCTCCTGCAGTATTTGTGATAATTGGGATGCAGTTTAACAGATGATTCACCAAAAAAATTTACCTTCTGCCACTTTGCCAAATGATCAACTGGAAGTCTAGTTATTATTTGTTGCTCTTACAAATGGGATCGATGACAAGACTTTTGTCAGGCAATGTATGGAAGTCAATATTAACATGTTATAGCATTTTTTTAAAAAATTGCACCTTTTGACAGGAAAAGGAAACTCATAAAGATTTAGAATCACTTAAGGGTAATTAAATAGTGAGGATGTTTCCTTTTCGGATTGAACTATACCTTTAATGTCAAATTATCCTCATGTAATCTTCAAAATCCATATCCTATTTTAATCAATAACAGTTAAAATAAAACCTACTGTAGCTCAGACTGCGTTAGTGTTTACAAAAATATGTTTCCATTTATGAGACAAGCAGCTGGGGTAAAAGTTAGCACAAGTGATGGCATTCAAGCTGTCACCCTTAAGCATTTGTCAGTGTTAAGTAGAACTGTCCACACAGATAACAGAGAAGCTGAGAGACTGCTCTTTTACTGCACATCACATCTGTGTTTATCTCCTATGCTAAGACTAACTACATAAAATATCTGCCATATTGTATAACCAACATTTCAGGTGAACCTTCACAGTACAAGGACTCCATGCAGTACATTTTTATTTCACATCCTTGTGAAAAGTAACTTTTTTATTTAAATAATGTTATATTATCTGTAAATGCAGCTTTTTAAAACTTTTGCAATATTAAGGATGGAAAAATACGCTCTGCTTCACTAGTGAGAAAACAGTTAAACAGAGCATCTGCACGAGGATTAAGAATGAACCTCCTCTATTCGGCCTCTTTACTTTCTCTTTACTTTTCTCTTCACTCTTTTACATTCGTGGATAAGGAAACGGTGTTGTACGCACTCCACTGAAGACATTCATTAGCCTACGTTTTTTATTTAGTTTGTTAAGAGCAAAGATTTGTTTCAAAACTATTTCTAAATTCAGTTTTAATTTCCAGCAAACGAATAAATGAACAATAATAATGAAGTGTGGTTAAAAAAACTTATATCCAAACACACGTCATATTCTTATGCCTAATATAGTTATGCAGAAGTCTCCAATACCCGACAGGTGGACAAATCTAAACTTATTTTTATTAAAACAAATATAAATACGCATATAATAAATAATACTTCTAATAAAAATAACATTATACAAATGCAAATTGTCTGAAGAAAAAAACACCAAGGTGAAGAGGGAATGGAGGTAGTGTTTTTTTATGTAAAGATATTTGTGTATTGTTGTACATCCTGTGTGTATTAAGCATTGTGTAAGCACTTGGACCAGCATAGGCACATAACTAATGCATTAGACGCATAAAATAATAGCAACACACTAACAATGCGCCTTAACATGCTTTCTTTTTAGATCAGCACACCCATGAGTTGCTCAAACTCCAAATTTCCAAGTAGCTCAAACGAACTTGCTATTTAAACAACGTGATGCAAAACGTGAAAATTGGGGTTGTGCTAGTCTGAAAATAGCAACAAATCACGCCAAACACGTCTTGCACCTTATTGTGCCAGGTGTATGATAGGGCCTATTCAGCGCATAGTGCATTTGTTACAAATTTACACAATGTACTAAAAAGGGAAGAAAAATGTACCTTACATTTGAAAAGTTTTTGCATACTGCAACACACTATTGCTATTTAATCCCTGTTCACACTGTAAAAAGAAAGTAGTTCCTTCTCTTTAAAAAGTGAGAAAAACTGATGCCTTCCAATGACCTTCCATGTAGTGTGTAACACAACTCTAAGTGAAGTGAAACATCCAGATTAAATTCTGAAAGTGCACAGTGTTTAAAACTATTGATTAATTTATAAAAGAGTCGACTCATAGTGCTTCAAATGAATTGTCTTGATAACGAGTCTTCAGCCGGTTCGGCGTGACTTCGATATGAAACTTAAGCCCCGCCCATTTGTTGCATGCGCAAACCCAGGAAAATTGAAACCTGCGGCCGCACCTACAAACAGTAGCAAAGAAAATGAGGAAGTAGATCCCGGTTGAATCCCAGTCATGAAGACGCTGTGCTCAGCTGGTTATTACTGGAAGTGTGAGGAGAAATTAGTGTTATTTTCTCTACCCAAAAATGAAACTGTGAAAAGTCAGTGGTTGAGGTTTATTTTTGCAAAAATACCTCAGCATTATAGCCAGCCTTGTGCTGTGTTCTCATCATTTTTCTGATGAATGCTTCTGGAATCTACACGTTTACAATGGGGGATGGGGGACCATTTGTTAAAGGAAGGATCAGGAAAGACTATTGATGTGTGGGACTTTGTCAGAGCTCGACAGGAACTTTACAGTACAGAGTTCATGGACCAGTTTCTTCCTCAATTTCACAAGTGTACTGTAAGTAAGTGCGATTAAAATGGTTGCCTCCTTGATTTATCTAGCTTGCAAATTATGTATTTAATTGTGTTTTGTTACCTGTAACCGCTTGTACTGTATCTGGTTAACTCGTGTTCCACTGCCGTTGGTCATTGCTATGGCCACCGTCAGCTGTTCCTACACACGTGCAGCGGTCAAGTTTCAGAATAGTTCAGCTTTTGCTGCTGTGTGGATTAATACTGAATGTGTGTCAAGGTTAAGAATAGAGCAATATGCTGGTGTTTAACTGCATGAAATTATGGGGGTTTTCCAGGATAAATAACAAAACGGGAGAGTGGCGGGAGATGGGTCTGAAATACAGCAGACATACCGGGAAAAACGGGAGTGTTGGCAGTTGACACTATGCACTCTGACTACTTCAATATTGTTGATAAGCCGTGGTGGGCATTTCTCTCTGTCTCGCGCTGAACGCTGTCAGCCAATCACAACAGACTGTCATTGGTCCAATCAGCACAGATTAGCTTTGCCTTAAGGAGGGGTTTGGGAACAAATGAATCGCTGAATAAATCATATGGCAGTCGTCGGGATAATTATGTAAAAATAAATGCATATTATAAGACAATCAAAGTGTTTTTTACCTTGCATGCATATCAGCCTGATGTTGGAGACCCCCAAAACTAAAATATGACCCTTTTTAATGTCACTCTAAAATCTATGTTTACTCACTTTTTAAGTAAAGTCAATTAATCCCTCTAAAATCAACTTGTCTTCCCGTTTTTTACAATGGTCAACTAATCGCTTTAAAAATCAATGGGTTTACTCACTTTTTAAAGTAAAGCCAACTAATTGCTTTAAAAAACTAGTTTACTTTTTTAATGTAAAGTCAATAAAGTCAAATAATTACAGTGCAACAGTGCACTGTATTATTTATGTCAGGTCATTAGTTAGCAAGTAGCCACTCTGTAAAAAAATAGCATACAGTTCATGATCTGGTATGCTATGTTCTGGTAGTCGACCACTGTTGTTTTGATTGTCAAATATCTGCACACAGCAGGACAATTTCCGGGATCAACATCTATGTTGATCCTGGAACAACATTCCAATCTGCCAATCAGAATTAAGGGATATGTTTACCATTTATGGTAAATTTAGGCTTACGGTTAGGATTATACACTTCTACATGATTGTTATCAACTATTATTTACCTCTGATTTTGGGAACAATTTACAGTTATGGTTGGGTTTAGGAGTAGGGAATAGGTATGGATTACATTTTCAAACAAAAATGATGTTCCAGAATCAGCATAGAAAATAATCCAGGATCACATCGTACTTGCCAAAATCATGACGTGCTATGTGCACATGCCTATAAACTGAACACTGAATGTACATGCACAATAAGTAAAATTAGCAAGATTAGCAAAATAATAATTTGTTGCAGGACTAACCCCGACTTTATAGTTCATGAAAATATATAGTTTAAAAGGGCTACTCATTTTGACCAAATTTTGAAAAAAATAAGACTTTCTCCAGAAGAAAAAATATTATCAGACATACTTTAAAAATGTCCTTGCTCTGTTAAACATCATTTGGGAATATATTTAAAAAAGGGGAAAAAAATCAATAGGGGGCTAATAATTCTGACTTCAACCGTATGTGAAAATCCCAATGATAGAATGCGAAAGCAAATACAACAACAGCAAAAATATGGTAATAATATTGAACTTTCTTTGAGACTCTTATTCTGACTAATCCTGCAGGAAACATCTCTCTCTCTCTTTCACTTTAAATGTAATTATATTTTATAATATTTGATTGTCAGTATAAACCACTGTTGACAGAAAAGGAATCTTCTTTCAGTTCTTTACCAAAAAAAAAAAATATCATCAGAAGAGAAAACAAAGGGGTTCACGTATTTCTGATGTAACATTTGGAAAACCTGAATTCAACAAGCATAAACACTGGTAAGAGCTGCCTTCAGCTCACAGAAGACAACAAATCTGTACTTTAGTTCCAAGTAGTGAAGCTTTATCCAATGAAGCTCACAGCACACACATTACAGAGACATTCCTCTCCACCAACCTGAAGGTTAAGAGCTTTGCTCCAGGGCAAAATGGCGATGCCTCAGAAATCACATGCATTGGGGATCAGACCTGCGCATTTATGGCTAACAGTCCAATTTTAACCACTATATCTCACATCCACATTGTGTTGGAGTCTGTTTTGGAGTCTTCTGAAGATGTATTTTAGTTTTGTATGAGGAACACACCAGGGTGAACTGAAAAAAAAAAATAGATATTTTGGGCAGATTAAATGGGTTCCATTTTACAATCTCATGCAGTGGCGGACAGTAACAAATAATTTTTACATCAATATGGTCGTCACAGTAAGCACATTTTAATGTAACTGTACTTTAGCAAAGTACTTTTCATTCCAAAGCATAATATTGTGTATTTTACTACTAAATGTAACTGTAACGAGGAAGCTGACACAGAGGGATCCATCTGCAGTATGTTTATTAAACACAGTTGAATCAGAAACACACACAAGTGTTGTTAGAAACACTCACATGAAGTTCAGGCATAATGAGTCGATAGGTAAGTGGAAAACACTCGTTGGAACAGGCATAGATCAGGGCTGGCGGCGTAACTCAGAAACGGAGAGGAAAGCAGAGGGTCTGGGCAGGCAGCAAGGAAAACAAGGTCGAGAGCAGTCCTGGTCAGTAACAGGAGATCAAACAGTGGATGTGTAGAAACACTCTGTAATGTTGACTGGGCAAACAAGACTTCGCAATGAAGTGAGTGTGTGCTGCTTATATGTGTGTGTGTGTGATGCGAATCAGGTGCAGCGCAATCAGTGACAGGTACGGGGCTTCTGGGGGATGTAGTGCTAAAAGTCCGGTGAGAGAGACCTCTGCTGGCCAGTGAGGGGAATGACTGGGACCGAGCTGGTGACAGTAACAGATTAAAAAGTTATGTTGAATAGAAAAAATCATTACCCAGTCAGGGAAAGTAGGGTTTTATTCATGAATGAGATTTTCAGTTAACATGTTAAACTGTTTTACAAACCACACTGAACAATTCACTGAGTTAGACTGAACTGAATTCTTCTATTATTCAGTTAAAACTCACCGATTCAATTGATCTGGTGAGAGTGAATCTTTGGTTAACGACTCACTGAACAAATGATTCACTTAAAATGAGTCTGCAGTTAACAATTAGCTGATTCAAATGATCCAGACACAGTTACAGTGAGATCCAAAAAAGGATACATCACCCTCCAAAGGGCACTTAGGAGTAAATACAATCATGGCCACCATATTGGAGTGTCATTAAAAACAGAAGTGCTAGTTTTAAGCTACTTCAAAGAGACCCTTTGGAAAAGAAATACAACTGATAAGACACTTCAGGCCATGATCCTTTGAGAAGAAAAGTAATTTGGTGTCGAACAGTGTGTTCAATATATGACTCCCTATGCCATAATCCCTTCAAGGGACCCTCCAAAAGAATTGGGGAATAGGGATGAGCCTCTCCCAATAGAACAGAGTCCATTTCTTCAGTTAATAACTCACTGAACAAATTATTCAGTCAAAGTGAGTCTGCAAGTAACAATTCAACTGATTCAAATGATCCAGTCAGAGTGAATCTCCAGTTATTGATTTACTGAACAAATGATTCGGTCAAAACGAGTTTACAATTAACAGTTCACTGATTCAAAGAATCCAGACAGAGTTACAATGTGTTCCAAACAGGATTTATCACCCTTAAGGGCACTTAAAACAGTGCTCAACAGTGCTCAAAATGGCCCACTTCGAAGGGACCCTTTGGAAAGGGATACAACAGAAAAGAAACTTCAGGCCACGATCCTTTGAAAAGGAATGTGGTTAGGTGTCGAACAGCATGTTCAATATGTAAGGACTTATCCCTATGCCATAATCCTTTCAAAGGGACCCTCCAAAAGGAGTAGGGCATAGGGATGAGCCTTTCCCAATGGAACAGAGTGCATGTCTCCAGTCATTGACTCACTGAACAAATGATTCAGTCAGAGCGAGTCTGCAAGTAACAATTCAACTATTTCAACTGATCCAGTCAGAGATTCTCCAGTTAACAACTCACTGAACAAATGAGCAGGGGTCTCATTTATAAACGTGGCTTAGCAAAAAATGCTATGAAATAAAATAAATAAGCAATATTTTTATCAAATAAATAAATATTTATTCTGGTGTATGTTCACTTTTAGGAAGGCTTCAACTCACATAAATCAGACCCCTGGTCAGAGCAATTCTCTACTTACTGCAACAACTCACTTATTCGAATGATTCTCTCAGTGTGAGTCTCTAGTAAACGATTCACTGATTAAAATGATCTGATCAAAGGGGCATTTACTCTTCTAGTTCCATCATTACCAACAGAGTTCAATGTAACTTTCGACTATAATTGGCTAACAATGCTTTTGGGAAACACCACCAGGTATTTTGCTAGGTAAGACCCTCGTCTGTGATCATGTAAAGCAATTTAAAGCTGCATAGAAACTGCAGTTTAAAGGGCACCTATGGGGAAAATCTACTTTTCAAGCTGTTTGGACAGAAATGTGTGTAAGTATAGTGTATAAACTGTCATATTGGAGTGATATAAACACACCCAGTCCTTTTTTTTCAAATTTAACAACATAAAAACGGTGGACCAATTGGAGCGGTTGTCAGATCGACCGCAACTTCACGTTGGAGTGCGGTCCCCCCGCCCACCAATATTGATTGACAGCTGCGCGCATTAACATGTCCGGTAGTCACGTGTATAATCATATCATTAAGAGAGGACGAGCGCAAAGCAGCTGGGAATAAAAGGTGTGTGTGTAGGTCTGCGCTATGTTTGTGTGTGTGTGTATGTGTCTGCTGCGCTATGTGTTTGTGTCCTTGCTGTGTGTGTGCATGAACTTTGTAATGACATTGTGTGTGACTCATTGTTGCAAATCCACAAAAAATGCATCAAATACTGATTGTTAAAGTTCTTACTGTAGTATTTCTCACACACGTTACATGAGATCTGCTTCCTGAGGCAGCCGAGGGCGGCGATTGCTGACAGGCTCGTGGGAACAGTGGGCGGGGAGGACTAGCCTTAAAGGGCCAGTACAAAAAAAACAGCAAAACCTTTTTTCCAGCTATAATATAGACATTTCAAACAGCTATAATAAACAATCTGATGGGTGTTTTGAGCTGAAACTTTACAGACACATTCTGGGGACACAAAAGACTTATATTAAATATGAAAAAAGGGGTAACCTATATGCCCTTTAAAGCATTGAGCACCATAGAAGTCCACTATGTTATAGGAATCCCTAAAACATTTCAACGTTTAATGGATTGTCTTTAACAACATATGCATCATACCAGCAGACACACAAAGTTATAAGACATTAACATAAGGTTAGATTTAGGCCGTCAGCATCTAAGGACAATGTTACTTTGACGTCCCATAACAACGTGAAATGACGTTGATAATATGTTGTTTTTAGGTTGCGTTGGAAAGTGACCAAAATCCAACGTCGAGCCAACATTTTAAACCTAAATCATATTGATTTCAAATACTGACATTTATTCGTCAGGTATGGCAACCAATGTCCAACGTCTGATAGACGTCATATTGGTAACATCCACACAACATCAAGCTGTAACATAATTAGACGTTGATATTATGTTGTTTTTAGGTTGCATTGGAAAGTGACCAAAATCCAATGTTGAGCCAACATCTTAAACCAACATCATATTGACGTCAAATACAGACATTTATTCACAACGCCACAACGTCAAGCTGTAACATCATAAGATGCTAATATATATATATATATATATATATATATATATATATATATATATATATATATATATATATATATATATAATTTTTTTGATGAAACAAATGTTTACAGTGTGTTTGGAATGAAGATACTGTAGTTATTTATAGGGATGTCCCAAACAGGATTTTTTGCCCTCAAGTCCGAGTCGTTTGATTTTGAGTATCTACCGATACCGAAACCCGATCTGATACTTCTATAATACATAAAAAAGAATAAAGAAAAGCGATGAAACAGATCCAGGATGTTTATATATATATATTTTAATTCACCTTATTTTAATATTCAACAACTCTGTTAACAAACAAACAGAGCACTTCTGTGAGGTAGCTTGAACAATCAAGGAATACATAACATAAATTCTTCACTTTTGGACTTTAGTGCAAAAATAATTATAAAAACAATCTAATATGAAAACAAATAGCAGCTCAACTTAAAATTAAAAGTTTACATATCCCACAGTTTGCTATGGCAATGTTGTCGTCATCAACTTTACAACACCTTCAGGCCGCAGACATACTTGTACTTTCCGGCAATTAACCAATAGATTCTCTGCAACAAAGTGATGTCATGCCACATGTGTTGCTGTCAAGAAAGAGGTTTAACTCTGTGCCACCGCATAACTATTGATGTGTTAATTTTTGAGTGCTGATCGAGAGGTAATGTCCGATTCCGATAGAGTCTGAAACCACATGATCTGGCCCGATATCCAATCACATGATTGGATCTGGACATCCCTGGTTATTTTCTTAATTTGTCATGACAAGTGACATATTAATTTAAAAAAACAGCAACAATGTTTAAAAGGTTGCATACTAATTTGTGATTATGCTTGGTCTTTCTAAACCAC
This sequence comes from Danio aesculapii, assembly GCF_903798145.1. Taxonomy (NCBI): domain Eukaryota; kingdom Metazoa; phylum Chordata; class Actinopteri; order Cypriniformes; family Danionidae; genus Danio; species Danio aesculapii. The sequence continues at coordinate 8,148,295 of NC_079454.1, forward strand.
TGCATCAAACCTGTAGTCCTTTTTGTAAAATAGCAGTAAATCACATTTTAAACCGCAAATCTCAATTTTGATCAGAAAAATCGTGATTAGATTTGTTCTTTAAATCATGCAGCCCTAACCATGCAGCAAAACAAGCATTCGCTTTAGATTTCAATTATTCCAATGTCTAAAAGCCAGTGATCCAAACCATTTGCTTACAAAATCTGGGATAGCATCTCTAATATGAGAAAATGACAAATGAAAGCACATACCCAAGTGTCAGAGCAGAAATTAGAGCAGGAAACACCTTCAGCGCTAAATCTCCTCTTACATAATGCCCGAAAACCATAATCCATAGCAGTATATCAAAGAGAATGAGATATAACACAGAGTCGTCATGGTAACCGTTACTGACCATGAAAAGCAGATTGCAGAGTTTGGGATGACAGTAAATCACAGCAGGACTGCGGTTCGCAGCCTCTGCTGGAAGTGTTTCTTTTACAATTCCAGATTTATAAATACTAGTCACATCTGTGGCTCGTAAGTCCAGCGCCCGCAGGATACAGTAAATGGATTTTGATGTAAAACTATTATTGAGCTTCAGAGTATAATCAGCACAGCAGTTTGAGGGGAGAAGGGGGTGAACTCAGTGAGATTATAAATATTCAACATTCCCAACATTTCCTCTGCTGTATTTCTATTTTTACAACACATTGCTACGGAATATGATAAAGAACATGTGGTTGCCTTGGCAACTAAATGAGTCACAGATAGAAAAGGATGTAGCCTCACGTGGAGCATCTCGCCTGACACACAATTACACACCATGACGCATTCAGGGTCACACCTGAGCAGCCACAGATATTTCCATTGGTGTGAAATCCTAGAAAATGATATCTGTGTCACCGATGTCGCAGAATGTGGCATTCGAGGTGGAGTTTAGTACAGAGACACTAACACGGCTGTTGTGTAATCTGCAGGCATCTAGGTATACAGTTATTTCTTTCCTTTAGATTCTTGACAGGAAATAATGAACAATAATGAACAAAGCA